>NW_027527393.1:126039-336812 GCF_008692635.1 Crocuta crocuta | reverse complement strand
GGGCTCAGCTCAGCCCAACTCCTCTCTAATTATCCCAGCACAGATCTGGCTGCGACGTAAGCGCTCGCTCAGCTCGCGCACGCACCCGGCTCCTCTCGCCCCGACTCCGCTGGGGACGACTGCGATTGCCGCGCATTCAAATATCCTGAGCCCCGAGTTTACCCTCCCCCGGTCCCCACTCCCCGCAGGCCACCCGAGCGGTCGTCGCTGGGCCAGGCTGGGCCGCGACGCCTCGCAGCCTCCCCACGCCCCTCTCGCCCCCTTTGTGTGCCAGACCCCAGGGCGGCCGGCGAGTAGCTGTTGTAGAAGGCAATTCGCAGGAACACGCATGGTATGGGTCCCTGAGGAGATCATTTCGATATGGAGAGTGTACAGAAATATTTTTGTACTTTTTGCATTTGTTTTTGAAAGATAGGTTTAATTTAGAAAAGGAGACCAGAGTGGTTCCAAAGCTTTGTGTTGATGATTACACCTCTGGAGGAACTTACATGAGTAGTATCTCAACCATGAGGTCTGGCTGCTGAATTACTATTGAACAGAATGGAAATGAGCACCGGGGCAAAAACAAAAACAAAAATAGAAACAGAAACAGTCCCAGAGGAAGGAAAAATAGACACTTCTCATCTCCTAATGAAGCATATATTTCTGGAGACGCATGCAATCATTCCCTTCAGTTTTATACATCTGTAATACTGGAATCATCATAAATGAACAGAAGATGACTGTCTAAGGGTTTGAGGAAAAGGATTGTTTTCTCTTTTCAAAGCACATCATATTTTACTGAGCATGTCCCTAAGAGCAACTTTTGGCTTACAAACTAGAATAGGGTCCTAAATTCAAGTCAACTCAATGCAACAATTATTTCCTGAGCACAACTGTGTGGGGCGCTGTCGTGGATTCTACGGATAGGCAGTCTTGAAGACAAGTAAACATTGTCATCCTTGATGACTATTAGAACCCTCAGATTACACACACTCATTTTTTATTGTTCGTTAGCAATGGTGTTCACCAAAAGAAAAAAGAGGGATGGCAGACCTCTAACATTTTATTAATTTAATTAATGCAATGTTTAGTAAGAACCAGAATAAAAGAATACATACATACCCACACACAGTCATTATTCTCAAGGAGTTTACACTTTAAATGAGGAAAGCACAAAATTATACACACACACACACTACATATATATATAAATATATAACATATATTTATTTACTGTCTTTCTAGAACTTTATGTAATTATGACCCTTCAAAAGCATTCTAAATAGAATATGGACTATCAAAATAATTTAGTTCACATTTCAAAAACTTTCAAAAAGTTTATTTTTGGCCAATATTTTAGAACTTGAAGAAAATTTGTCTGCTATGAATTTTATAAAGAGGGTTTCTGAAGTTTTCACCAGTATTGAGAGACCGTTCTCCATGAATCTCTTGTGATTCTGAATGCCTTAGGAGCAGGGCACAAACTGTCCTTTTTTCCCAGACTATCTTTTCAAGGCTGTGTATAGTGCACAGACTTGGAAGAGCATTGGAAGCTAGAGATAGTACCTCCATCTGAATGAAAGGTCTGCTTAGAGCTTTGGAAGACACAGGAAGTATCCCCTTCTGAGCACGGGGCAGGCAGGTTTATTTTGATTCCCTGTTCTCAAAGCTACTGCCCTGTAATGCCACCTGCTATGTGGGCCAATAACATTTGACCCGCTTCTCTTAGGCTTGTGAGAATCAGGGCTCAGGGAACAAGCCTAAAATATGTTGGTGCTTAGACTACTTGCTGTGCCTGAGTGATAAAGTTGTTTATCTCTAACCCAGGGGTTTTGCAACTTCTACAGCTTCCATGAAACTCTGGCCAGCTAACCTGTTAGCGTGTGAGTAGGCTTAAATCTTAGAACCTAAAGGTGCTTAAAAACCAATTACTTAATTTTGTTCTCTAAGATGGAAACCGTAGACCATATTTTGAGAAAGGAATTATAAAATAAAATTTACTTTGTTAGTCCAAAGTGTGGTGTGACTGTATTTAGTGATTATATTTTTATTACTTATAAGTAATAGATACGCTTCAAATAGGTTCATTTTAATATATCAATATATGATGTAAATTGCCTCTATCATGCAGTAAGTTTGTGGGAATAGGTCAGACAGGTATATATAAGAATTTTTCATTGTATTTACAAACTATTAAATTCTTACTCTGAAAATTTTACTACTATTCTATCTCTACTCTTACATTTGAAATCAGTTCTGAAACCAAAATAAATATGCAAAGTAATCTAAGAATTAAACAAGGTGTTTATCCAGATGACTTTAGAGCATTTGATTCTTATTCAATATTAATTTACTTTGCCAAAGTAATGCAAAGTAATGTAGGAACTAGAATAGAAGAATAAATTAACTAAACAAAAAGATTAATTAAAGTATTATTGGAAAAAATAATTAAGGGCTTCTGGTGTTTTCAAGCAACCTGAAACTACAGTTTGGTTTGCTGCTATATTTAAAGTGGACATAGGGGCGCCTGGGTGGCTCAGTGGGCTAAACGTCTGACTTTGGCTCAGGTCATGATATCATGGTTTCAAGCCCCTGGTTTGGCTCTGTGCTGACAGCTCAGAGCCTGGAGCCTGCTTCTGATTCTGTGTCTCCCTCTCTCTCTCTCTCTCTCACCCTCCTCTGCTCACGCTGCCTATCTCTCTCTCTCTCTCAGAAATAAATAAAACATTAAAAAAGAAAATAAAATAAAGTGGACACAGTAAGTAATTTACACTTTAAAATATGCTATCCGACTATTAAATAAAACATACATACAGAAAGGGCACAAAACAAGATGCACAGCTCAGTGGTATATTACAAAGCACGGACTTGTGTAAATGCCCACATTTAAGGAATAGAGCATTGTCAGTACCCACATAGCCCTTCTCTCCTGCCTTCCTAACTACTTGCTTTGCCTTGCTACAAAGGAAGCGACACCATCTTTGTTTTGAAAGTCATCAAGTCCTTGTTTTTCTTTAAAATTTTATAGACTAGATGAGTATGCACTACAACTTAGTTTTTCTTTTTTTTTTTTTAACTTAAGTGAATGCAATCATTCATTGTAATTTTGTGATTGGCAGCTTTCATTCAGTACTACGTTTATGAAAGAGGACTCATTTTTCCATGTCGGTGCATGTAGTTAGTTCATATTTGGTAATGATACACAGAATTCCATTTTATAAACAATATTCTTGTCTGTTCTACTGCTGATGGAGATTTGAGTTGTTTTGTTTATTTGGGGCTGTTATAAATTATGACTTTTAAACATTCTAGTATATGTCTCTTGGTGCTCATGGGCACATGTTGCAATGAAACTGCTGGTTCATGTGGGATGAGTAGCTTCAAATTTACTAAATGACATCACACTGTTTTCCAAATGGTTGTGCTATTATTATACCCTCCCCCCAGAAGTGTATGAGATTTCTCACTGTGCTACAGTCTCACATATCCTACTGTTATCTATCATTTTAACTTTATCCCTTCTGATTTTGAACAGGCATTTCACATGGTAGTTTGGGTATAATTGCCATGGTTGTTAATGAGGTTAAGCAAGTTTTCATATTTTTTGGTCGTTTGTATAAACTTTTTGTGCGAAATGTCATTGCACTGTTAACAAGGTTTTCTGATTAGCACAATTTTAAATTTTAATATAGTTCTATTTTTCTTCAGTGAATAGTGTTTTGGGGGTTATGTTTAAGAATATCTCAAAGTTGGGGTGCCTGGGTGGCTCAGTCACTTAGGCATCTTACTTTGGCTCAGGTCATGATCTTGCAGTTCATGAGTTCGAGCCCCACACTGGGGTCTGTGCTGACAGCTCAGAGCCTAGAGCCTACTTCAGATTCTGTCTCCCTCTCTCTCTGCCCCTCTCCTGCTTGTGCTAGCTCTCTCTCTCCCTCTCTCTCTCAAGAATAAATAAACATTAAAAATATTTAAAGATAATAAAAGAATATCTCAGGGTCACTCAGATATTCTCTGATATTGCCTTCTAGAAGTTTTATTATTTTTGCCTTTCATTTGAACCTACAATCTACTTGAGACTGAATCTAGTGCCTGGTGTGAGAAAGGGATAGAAGGAATATTGTGGCGTTTTTTAAATATGAATATCCAGTTGACTCAGCACCATATTGAGACTGTTTATTGAAAAGATATCATTTTCCTATTGAACAGAAGAGCTATCATTGTCACAGAATAATTTCCATATATGCATAGACTTAAATCAATATAAATTTTAAATCTCACAAGACATCATTGTTTCATAAACCAATGTTCCTCAGTGGTTTGCAAAATGTGAGCTTCAGACCAGCAGCATTAGCATTACCCAGGACCTTGTTAGAAATGTAAATGCTCATCTCTGACATCCTGAATCAAAATCTTGGGATGGGATCTCACAGTGTTGCCTGGCCAGCCTTTAAAGTGACTCTAGAGGCCCCTGGGTTGCTCAGTCAGTTGGGCATCTGACTTCGGTTCAGGTCATGATCTCGTGGTTCATGGGTTCGAGCCCTGAGTCAGGCTCTGTAGTGCCGGCTCGGAGCCTGGAGCCTGCTTCATAGATTCTGTCTCCCTCTCTCTCTGCCCCTCCCCTGCTCATACTCTCTCTCTCTCTCTCTCTCTCTCTCAAAAATAAATTTAAAAAATAAAAATAAAAAAATAAAGTGACTCTAAATTACGATCATTGCTCTAGATTTGCATACATACTTATCCTTTTCCTTGTTCTTTATTCCTTCTTGTATCTCTGAGTTTCCAGAAAGAATTGTTCTTCTTTAACCAGAAGCACACCCTTTAATATGTCTCTCAGTACAGATCTGAGGGTTATAAGTGACTTGTTTCATTCGCCTGAAAGTCACTTTATCTTACTTTCTCTCTTGAAATTTTGCTAGGTATGAGATTCTGGATTTGCAGCTATTTCCCTTCAGCATGTTAAATATTTTAATTCATTTTTTTTCTGTCCTGTAGTATTTCTGTTGTAAAGTTAAATCTCACTCTTTTCATTTCTCTTTTGAAAGTGATTTTTCTCTAATTTTATTTTTTCTCCCTGTCTTTCATGTTCAGCAGTGTCCTCTACTCTTTTTTATCACTTTGCTCTTTTACCACTTTTTATTCTTATATTCTTTTATACATTTTTAAAAAGTCCTTCTTGAGGGGCGCCTGGGTGGCTTAGTCGGTTGAGTGTCCGACTTTCGCTTAGGTCATGATCTCACGGTTCGTGGGTTCGAGCCCCGCGTCGGGCTCTGTGCTGACTGCCAGCTCGGAGCCTGGAGCCTATTTCAGAGTCTGTGTCTCCCTCTCTCTCTGACCCTCCCCTGTTCACGCTGTCTCTCTCTCTCTCCTAGAAATAAATAAAAATATTTAAAAAAAAAAGTCCTTCTTGAGTTATAGTGAGCTTCTTGACACCATCGTGATGGCTTTCATGTGATTTAGAATGATCTAATTCATGGTATCCATATGTTGCCTCTATACCATTTTCTTTCTCCTCTGCTTCTGGAATTCTGATTATACAGATATTATATATCCTCACTGTTTCCTCTGTGTCTCTTTATGTATCTTCTGCATTTTCCTTCAATTTTCTCTTCATCATTCCTTTTGGATATTTTCTGTCTGAACTGGTTTCAATTTATTAAATAATTTTTCAAATCTCGTTACCCTGTTTTTCTGTCTCTTGGCTGTCTCTTCATTCAATTCTTAATTTTAGTTCCAGGCTTGCTGCTGAATATTCAGAGAAATATACATATGTCAATTATGTAGGAATTGTCAAGCTCAGTTTTTATCTCTATAAACATAATAAACATAGTGAATTTAAATTCTTTGATAATTCCACTATTTGGGTTCCTTTTTTAATTTTTGTTTTTATTAATTATTAATTATTGTTTCCATTGTTTCTGCTGGTTTTCATTTGTTATTGTATTATCTATCTCCTTGAATTTCCTTGTATCTTAAAAATTATATCCTGGTCATTGAACTAACGAAAGTATTATAGAAAGAAATTGAGCTCTAGAATGATGTTATCTTACTCCAGAGAGTTTTTTAATGTGGCTTTCATCAGTCCCCTTATATCTTTACATATGGACAATAGGGCACTAGTACTGCAGATTAACTTTGTCTTATTTCAGGGAATGAAATTATTTGCAAATGAGTAGATGAATTCTCTAGAAGGGCAAGTACATTTCTAGCATGCTTCCCTGTGGTGGGACCCTGGAATCTAACACCTATCCCCTAGATATTTGAAGTTGTCAAAAGTACTAGTTAGCCTCTCAAACTCTAAACTTCTCTCTCTTCAATCACAAAATGCCTCTAAAGAAAAAATGGCCCCCATTATTGTACATATCTGCTCTTACTTCCCTCTGATCCTCTGTTTTTTGTCTGTCTACTATCTTTAGGCAGGGTTTCCTTTGTTGATGGTCACTTCTAGATGTTCTCACTCAGCACTCTCATCAATCTCCAAAAAAACCCAAACTGAGTCTTTTTTCTTGTGAAACTATAGGATACTTTAAATCAGTTTCCAAATTTTCTTATTACTGATAGACTTTTTTTTTAATGTTGGAGACCATAATTTTATATCTATATCTATAATGTATAATTAAGAGATATATGAAGATGTTTTACCTTCAAAAAAAAAATGCCTACATAATTAAATCACTCCCAGGAGTTCACATGTTCATGAAAAGAACAAAAATTTACTTAAATGTTAGAACACATTTCTAACTTTTTCCTTTAGTATTTATTTCCCAAGTGCTTTTCTATTTCATCATCTGTGAGTCTCATTTGCAAACAAGTGACAGCTGATCTCTAAAATATAAGAAAATTTGTATATGCTTAAAATTTAATTAAAATTTTAAGTTGAGAATTTTTATTTTGAGATGATTTCATATTAATATGCAGTTTTATGAAATAATACAAAGAGATTTCATGCACCCTTAACTCAGTTTCTCCCAATGGTAACACATCACAACCAGGATATTGACATTGAGAGTCAAGAGAGAGACATTTCAATCACCACAAGGATCCCTGCTGTTACATTTTTATAACCATACCCACTTTTATATGCTCTGCTTCACTCTCTGAACCCAAAAACAAGTGTCCCTAATATAACTAAATGCATCAAAATTTTAGAATTTTCTTCCTTCCACAATTAGAGGATTCATAACCAGTAGGCTCCCTAACACAAGAGACCATTAAGAGAACTTTGAAATTGGGGCGCCTGAGTGGCTTAGTCGGTTAAGCGTCCGGCTTTCGCTTGGGTCATGATCTCGCGGTTCGTGGCTTCGAGCCCCGTGTCGGGCTCTGTGCTGACAGCTAGCTCAGAGCCTGGAGGCTGCTTCGGATTCTATGTCTCCCTCTCTCTCTGACCCTGCCCTGCTCACACTGTCTCTCTCTCTCTCTCTCTCCTAGAAATAAATAAAAATAAAAAAATAAAATAAAAAAAACAACAAAGAGAACTTTGAAATAATATCTTGACAATCTCCATTGTCACAATTATAGTACACAGTCTCCATTATGGTAGTCAATAGGCAAAATTCTTTCTTCCAGAAGTTTATTTTGATGTTTTTACTTCTTTTTCTCATATCTATGTAGTACTACAGATAAGTTAAAAATTAAAACAAAGGTATTGCCTTTAAAAACCTCACATTGACTGGTGTTGCAGATGTAGTTGACAAATTCTCATTACATCTTAGTGTTGTGTTACCAATGATATCACACCTTTACAGAAGCTAGTAATAGGAAATTGATTCACCTATTCCCCTGATGATACAAATGCTTCCCAGAAACCCTATTAAATGCAGTGGAGGTGACTATATTGCTCTTCTTTCTTTCAGAGAAGTAAATACAATCAAGAAGATGATTATATTAAATCTTATTAGTTGGACAAGTTTTATTTAAGATTATAATAAATAACATATATGACTATTTTAATACTCTTCCATATTACAAATCTATGTTAATTAATTTTTGTTATTTTATTTTATTTTGCAAAGTTTCTCCCTACTTTAATAAAGACTTTTCTAAATGGATACACCTTGCCCAGATATATCACCCAGGTAGTTCCGTATGTCAATAGTTTCCATATGGTTGTACAGGTAAAACTAGATTAATCATTAAGAGCCACCTCAAGGAGACACACTGCATAAAAGATTGAGAGGTGTGTGTGCGTGCATATGTGTGTGTAGATAAAAGGACCGGTGAAGGTCTGGATGGATGTATATAAGCCTCAGCTATTTTAAAGACACTACACAGTCGCATGTCACTCCCTAGGCAGCAGTTGGAATCAACAATGCTAACATCCTTAGAATGAGTTTCCCCGTTTATAATACTAAAGAGTCTGTCAGAGTGAAGGTCCTTCAATAGATAAACATGGGAAAAACTACTGTTTTGCTGGATTTCCCAGACTTGTCATTTCTTAAATGAATGCAGTTGTACTCAAGCTTGTCAATGTAGTGCACATGCCAGTGAGTAAATGTCACCCTGGTGGTGATGTCGCGTCAGTAGATAAGAACAAATTCAGTTCTGCCTCATTGCTCTTGTTTTGAGGCATATAATTTCAGTTGTAACATATTTTCATACCAACTGCTCAAACTTAAATCTCTTTCATTTTCTCAGGAATGATTTTGTTTTTAAAAATATGATACAGTAACAATTCTGTTATTGTATCATATCTACTAATAATCATCTGATAGTACCTTAGTTTGTTTTAATGGAATATAATTGGCTAAACTTCACAAGAGTTACAAGTAAATTTTCTACAACAAGCACATAGACACCATACGTATGTTTGCCCTTCCTTTCAGCCTCACAGCTCAGCACACATTAAACACTCAAAAGGCCACCAGTGAAAACAAGTGGAAGAAAAGGAAATTTGTAGTCAAAAGAAAATCCCTATGTGTTTCATCTGTAGGTCATTTTTTTAAGTGGAAATAGTCCTCAAAATATACAACTAACATATTTTAGGTTCTTGAAAGAAATTGTTGTTGACATTTGATTCAATGTGTAATAAATTGGTTTTCTATGATATTTTTGCAGTTCACTTAAATCATCTTTTGAAAGTATTTCCCTTAGATTTCCAGTGGTTTACTTCCTCTCAAGCTGCAGTTACAGACATTCACGTGCCTTTCCCAGACTATTTATCTTCTGGTTTACTAAATAGGATTATATTGTAGAAGAAAGCCTTGAAACTGTCTAGCTGGCTATGTGTTGATGGATTATTAAGATGAAATTCTTAGTGATACAAAGAATGCTTTAAAAATCATTCTAGGAAGTCGTGGATTGATCCTCCCATGAAGTCTAAAAAAAAAAAATGTTGTTTAAAGATGCAAATGGAGTTTCAGTCCTTTACTAATTCATTTGTTCTTTCACCAAATATTTATTGAGAACCAATTATGATGTGTGCCTTGTGCTAGGCAGCTCTGTTTCATTTTCAGCTCACCGCTGTAGGATATACTATGGATAAACTATCTGAACTATTAGAGGCTTATTTTGCCAAAGCCTCATTTTCAGAGTTATATTGCTAAGATCATGGTTTCTAGTTTAAGATAAGCATAGTTCCATAAATTTAAACAGAATCCTTCAGGATAATGACCACCACTGGTGATTGTATAGCCTTTCAAATTAATGCTGTAACCAAAAGTTCCCCTTTTAGCATCCTTTAAAAGGAGCTTAGTTTTTCTCAACCAATCAACACAGGTTTTTCTCAGCCTGTTTTAGATCTCATCCCATGAACTCATAGATATAATAGGCTTTCAAATTTTGTTCAGTCCTTGGAAAGCTTGTTCTATACAGTATTCTTCCTCTAAAAAAAAAAAAGTATATCCAAAAGGAAGATGGAATTACAAAAAGCACAACCTGGAATTACAAAAAACACAACCTGGAATCCTCTTCTCAGTTAAGTGTAAAGATAAATAATTTCCAAATATCACAGTGTGATGTGATCCACCTCACACCTGATCTTTATTAAATGTATCTGTTGGCTCTCTGTAACTAAGAGCTACTGGCCTCGGCCTCATCAATTGAAGTGAAACTTACTTAGTGTCTGTGTCTGAATGATTAGATGTCTTTTATTTTTTTCATAATAGTACTGTTGGTGACACTTTTCTCTTTAGTTGTATCAGCTGCTACCTTAGTTATTCTGCCTCTGGTTGACCCAGCTCCTCACAGCTGAATCCTATACTGGCAGCTTCTGAAGATTCTGGCCCTTTTCAGTTTCCCAGATCAATCAAAACAAAAGTAAGGTGTCAACCAGAAGTGCCAAATTCAAATGTCATTGAGGACCCAGCAGCAGGGTGTCTTAAAATGTGAAGCAGCCTGTGTAAGACCACAGAGCATATTGGTACCATGTGGCTGACCTGAGAGCATACTGATTCCTCTTCAGTCCGTGCAGGCCACCAGAATATCTGCAGGACTGCCTATTTGCAACCCTGGACAGTAACTGATATGTTCTGCCTAAGCTATTCCTCTATCATGCTTCAAAGCAGAGATTTCTATGGACCACTGCAGCTTCTGCATGCCCAGAGTTGTGCCCCACTGCCTTCACCTCCACCTCCATCCCTTTAGCTACTCAACTCCTTGGGTCATGTTGTGCCAGTGTTTAGCCTTAGCCAGCATCTGTATATTCTATATACAGATCAGAGACCCTCAGAACTGCCTTGTATCTGACCCATATCTGAACCCAGTCCACAGGATTGAGGGAGAAAGCATGTCCCAGACCCTTACATTCTGATTGCCTGTCTGGTATTCTGGTTTTGTGTAGTCTGCTGCTCTCCTTGTTGACTAGAGCGCTTCCTTTTATCTGATACCAGGCACCAGTCATCCATAGACTCTTTCTCAAGAAGGTGACTGTAAACCCTCTGCCTTCCAAATGTTATCCCACCAGTCAAAGGACTGCTGGCTGTTCCTTGACTATGTGAACATGAGGCCAGGCTCCAAAGCCTACTGTTTCCAGAATCATGGTCAAGAGCACATCCCTTCTCCAAAACTGTGTGAGAAAGAGATAGGCCCCTCCAGAAAAGCCCCGGGGGCCCAGCAGCATCTCAGAGAGCAGATTTTTTGGCTCCATCTTTCTTCCCTTATCTAGCCAACATTGTTTCTCAATCTACCAAAACTGCAACTCAAGGGAGAATATACCTTGAGTAGCCCAGAATAGGCCTTAATGTGCCAGTTGGCTCAAACTGTTAGCTGTCCATTTTCACAGGGCTTGGTTACAAAGGTTTAGAGACAGGTTTATGATAAATGCTTCCCATACCTCAGCACCTTTGCAGTATATATGTCTAGTAACTATGAAAAGCAACTATGGAAAATGATTTGAATGACTTTCTCAGGCAAAACATAAGACAATACCATAGTAAGAAAAAAACTGTGAGTAGTAATTTTATCCAGCTAGAGTTTTCAAATTGTGTATTACAAGAACACTAACCACTGAAAATAATATTCTATTTCTATCTTCTGATCTTGTCATCCTTCAGAAGTTACAAAACAACACTCTAAAGATAGTTGCAAGTTTTCTAGGATCAAAGTTACAAGGGAGTATCAGAAGAGTTTGAATATCTACTCTGGAGCAGAAAAAGATAAAATATTGATGTCATGATTTCAAAATTAATCAAAAAGTAACTTTATAAGGCTATAAGAATTCTTAAAATATAAAACAACTGAGGAAGGAAAACAATGTGCAGCTCAACTCTTCAAAATGTCCCTTGCTTCATGCACATGGATTTAGTCATTACCCCCTATAAGCGTAACATATTTCTCCAAGTGCTACACTTTATCTCTGTTCGCAGCCTCAGAATGGAGCTCCAGCCAGATGTGGTGACTTCCCAGCAGAGGGAGCCACAAACTTGCTAGAGCTTGACTAATATCCCAGGGCCAAAGGCGCAATGGTCACCTGGGGCTTGGGCTGTGTAATGCTTTCTGAAAGTTGAGTTACCAGTTTTATGGAAGGGGGGAGGTTCTTAGATAAATTTAAATTTCAGATCAACAGCAAATAAACCTTTTTTAAAACATAAACATGTCCCATGAAATACTTGAGACATACTTACACAATTTTTTAAATTAAATTCAAATCTAACTGAATATACTGTATTTTATCTGGCAGGCTTATTTGAAAAGTCTATTGCCTACAAAGGGGACAAAAGAAACTTTAAGAGTAAAAAGCCAGGACCTATTTTACCAATATGAGAAATGGAAATGGAAACAGGAAAGAAAAAGGGGAAGAAGCTGGTACGCAAGAGCAGCCTCAGGGTGATGTCTCTGCACCCATTGGTAAGATCAGCAAATGCCTATGTGAGGTTGGGGGATGGGGTGTATGAGCAGTGGATTCAAGAAGCAGTGGATATAGGAAGTCAATAAAGTGTCTGCAGCTTGGAAAGCTGCTCAATTGATTTATCTGGGCCATCTTATCTGACTGCCTTGACTCTTGGAGGCAAGGTGGACTCCTGCAAAGGGAGTTGGAGAGTATGAAGTTCAGAGAAACTCGGTGAATGAGTTAAATGTGTCTTTGAGTGTAATCTCAGCCTTTGAAATGTGCTGTGGCTTAAAGGACCTGGAATCAGCAGGCATTACTGTGTCTGCTGTCTCCACAAGGAGATCCTTGGACTTCCTGTAGGAAAGAACCAAATCATATTGACACTGACTTCACAACACCTGATACAAGCCAGTCTCCAAGGAGCTGCAATGGATGTTTATGCAGATTTGATATTTTGTGATTATGAGATTAAATGTTGTTTTTCTCCAAGGAAAAAAAATACACCTTTGTAGAGCATCAAAGACTACATATTTGTTTCCAAAATGATCAATAAATCAAAATGCAATTCAAACTTTTAAAAGGGGGAAACAAGTAATCTGGTAAAAATTATAGCATCTCTTTTCTAATATGAAGTTCAACTATTTCACTTTGTTTGAGCATTAAAAACTATTGAAGATGTCTCTGAGCAAGACAAAACACTCTTGTGTTATAGGAAATAGTTAGCTACACTCTGGCATAATGTGACCAGGGTTTAAATTATTGGATGGATGAGGAGTACAATGTAGAGAAGCAATGAGCTTGATTAATTTCTGCTGATGTGCCTCTAGAATAATGTCCCATCTTATCTCCCTTCATGTCATACCACCAGCCAGGTGCCTTGACTGCCGTGAGACTCACTCTTATAAACAGCACATCCTTTCCACTAAATGAACAGCATAATGCACAAGGCAGACAGGTGCTTCAGCCTAAGAGGCTTAAGCCAGAAAAAATCATTTTGAGCATAAAATATTATATTAGACACTTTGACAATAAGAAAATGGCATGAAATTAGGAACATCAGTCAGAGCAAAAGCTCTAGCTTATCTCATAAGCTTTATCTTTTGCTATAATGCCCAGACTCCCTGGTTTACATAAAAATTAACTTAGCTGGTGTGGCTTAAATCCCCCTCTAAAGTTCATTTTACTACTTGTATAAAAATATCTTTTGAACTGTTTCAAAATTGAGCATTTTTCACAGTGTCAAATAATCAATCAATATTATACTAATGCCTTTTAGCTGTCATCATACTTTCATGAAAATGTATTCTTTCAAAAAATTTTACCTTCTGAAGAGAAGTCACCAAGTTCATAATATTGGCAGCTGTTCAGGTGAAGACAGAGAGCTAAGGTCAAAGAGGGATACCATAGGGCTTTAAATAATTTAGTACTGTTTTATTTTTTAGTGTGTTAGTGGTATAAGGGTTTCTGCATAATATTCTTTCCATTTCTGTGTCTTCTTGAATGTTTTATAATAAGCTTTCTAGAATGAAGACATCAGAGATGCTTTGATCATACACATACCTTGGTGACGCTTATATGTACGTGAAGGTATATGGTGCACATTTATTTAGTATTTAGTATTTTGTATAGTATTTAGTATTTTATTTAACATTTTGTCTTGGGTTTTTTCACCAGTCCTCTCTGGTGTTCATATATTCATCCAATTACAAATCAAAGGAAAGCATTTTGATGAGCTATAAAAAAGGCTTGGATTCTAACAAATGGTACTGCTTATAGGGTTCTTCAGACTCACAAACCCCTCAACTACCACCCTATCTTTTTCTCTCCTCTTTTAAAAGTTTTAAATAAGCTAGTTAAGTCCCCATCTCCTCCTTGTCATCTTCTAGTCACCTTCCACCATGCCCTTTGACTTGCTCCATTAAAATGAATTAACCAGGCATTAGTGGTTGTCACTAACAAATTCTTGCTGAAGATTACTTAATCTTTGTAGCATTTGCACTGCTAATGCCCCCATCTTTCTTAGCAAGTCATCTTTAGGTTTCTAACATCTTATATGCACTTGGCTTCTGTCTTTGGAGTCCTATTTCCACCTTTTATTAGCCATTCTCCCTGACAATTTCCCCCTAAGCCTATTTTTACTTATAAGCTTCATTTTCTTCACTGTGATGATTACTCATCATAGCATTACTTGAACTGTTTTTTGTATCCATACAGTGAAACACTAGGCTGTTATTTTAAATTTTTTAATGTTTATTTATTTACGTATTTTTTTAACTTGTTAATGTTTATTTTTGGGAGTGGGAGAGACAGAGTGCTATTGAGGAGGAGCAGAGAGAGAGAGGAAGACACAGAATTGAAGCAGGCTCAGGGCCTGATGCGGGGCTCAAACCCACAAACAGTGAGATAGTGACCTGAGCTGAAGTCAGACGCTCAACTGACTGAGCCACCCAGGAACCCCTTATAAGTACTTATTTTTTTGAGAAACAGAGGGAGAAAAAGAGCTAGCAAGGGAGAGGCAGAGAGAGAAGGAGACACAGAATCTGAAGCAGGCTCGAGGCTCTGAGCTGTCAGCAGAGAGCCGGACATGAAGCTCGAACTCAGAAATGGTCAAATCATGATCTGAGCTGAAGTCAGTCACTTAACCACTGAGCCACCCAGGTGCCCGCTAGGCCTCTATTTTAAAATATAAATCAAATCAGTTGCAATCATCTGGTAAAATTAAGTTGCACAAAAGTAACACAATGCTTTAAAAGAATTATCAATAGGAATGTAAATATGCAAAGTGTAGGAAAAGTTAGAGGGACATGCATTAAACTTAACCAAAATTTTTTATAAAATGGAATAGATAGTAGAGTTACATCCTAAATTATGTATTTGTATCATTGTAAATTTTGTAAAAGCATACATTAATAGCTATAAAATATGAAAGTGAAACATATGGATATAGGAGACATCATTGTTGTCACATTGACTACTGATTTAGCACTTGACACTATGGTATATGGAAAGCCCACAGCAGACATTAACTCACTGCACCTTCATAATAGTTTCATTATGACTTCTTCCAATCCTAAGATGTTTGTGCTTCTTAAGGTTGCATTTTCAGCTCCTTCCTCTTACTCTATGTGTGTATCCTGCCATTTTTATGTCAAAGACTCACACCTCTCTAGCCAAATTACCCTAAGAAGCTCTAGACTCCCATACCAGAGTCTTGAGCATATTTTTTCATGTAGATCCTTCAGGTCTAGAAATGCATCATGCAGGGCACCTGGGTAGCTCAGTCAGCTGAGCCTCCAACTCTTGGTTTCAGCTCAGGTCATGGTCTCACTGTTGTGGGATCGAGTCTCACATCAGGGTTTGCACAGGAGCCTGCATGGGATTCTCTCTCTCTCTCTCTCTGCCTCTCCCCACTTGCATGTGCACAACTGCGAATGAGTGTGTTTGTTTGTGCGTGTGGGTGTGCACGCTCTTGTGGTTGTGTGTGCTCTCTCTCTCAACATAAATAAATTAGCTCTAAAGAAAATTAAAAATGCAACATGCATAACACTCAAGTATTGATCTTAACCTTCTATAAGGACTCCAGCTCTGGGGTCCCTATTTTAGTGACTAGTATAAAGCCATTGCACAAGCTAGAATCCTAAAAATCAACCACTATTAAGCCATCATCCTTCACAGCTGATCTCTGGTCCAGGAAGATCTTCCCCTTTAATTCCTTCACAGCTCTAGAGCTCATCCACTTCCATACAACACCATCACCATTCCCTTGGTCAGGCCCTACATTACATCTGTAACCACCTTCTGTTCATTTCATTGCCCCAGCTTTATACCAATTCATTTATTAAACAAGCAATTACAGAGTCAAATTTATAGCCAGTGGGGAGAAAAATAAGTAAATCTGTAGTTACAAATCTGTTTCCATCAGTGTCAGCTTTATTATTCTTATTTCATATAACACCATATACACATTATTCACATTCAATTTTTTTAAGAATACAAGAATCTTAATGCAATCATATGATAGGATGACAATGATATGACAGTGATAATATAATTGGCCCTCAAGATATAGAGTAGATAAAAACTGGCTTAAGACCTGGGAGATTTCAGGGAAAGCTTCTTGGAGGAAGTGATTCTTGAGCTGAAGCCTAAAGTATGAACAGGTGCTACCTGGACAAAGAGAAAGAGGAAAATGTCCCAAGTAAGAAGCACCATCTTCAATGTCTCAGAAAGTCAGTTTTCTTAGCATGAAACATTCTGTTCTAGTATAGCTGAAATTTAGCATCAGGATGGAAGAAACAAGCCAATCCCTGTAAATTTTGTAGAGATTAGTTAGACTCTGTCCTATGGAGGTTGGGAGCCATTGCATGATTGAAAGCAGGAAAGTCACATAGTAAAACAATCGCCCTGGCCACAGGGGTGCCATTTCCTGCCATTCAATTAGAGTGAACTTTGCATCTCCTCTTTAAGACCTTTCAACAGATCTCTATTTCCCTCAGTTTAAAGTACAGGTCTTATCTGACCCTGGCTTACTTCTCTACTCATTTTTCTTGTCATTCACTCAGCTTCAGCAAAATCACTCTCCTACCACATCCTTGCAAGAGTACTGCACAGTTTTGCTTCTGAGTCTTTGCACACTCTGTTCCACAGTCTGCTCCCCAAGCAGGAACATGCTTCTTGCACCCTCCTTCACCGTCATGGTAACAACTACTGGTAATTCAGGACTCAACTTGAAATCAACCTCATTATAAGGCCTACCCACCTCTGTCCAAGATTGATCTGTGCTCCTATTCTGTCCTCAATAACTTTGTATGATAAACTCATATTGCATATCATGCTGTAGGGCAATTGCCCACATTCTCCTTTTTTATCTCATTCTCTAGTGTGCATAAGTTCATAAAGTTAGGGTGTTGTCTGGTAGGAATGTGATAAATATATGTTGAATTAATGAATAACATTATTTGGTTTTCTGGTTCAGAGAATATGCCAAGTTTTTCAAGGAGTTCAAAAGCTCAAATAAATACAGCAAGTAAAATATAACAGCAATGATTTAAAACAGATAAGAAATAGCTTTATAAATTATATGGTAGAAATTACATTAGTAGAAGTCAAGATACCTGATATTAGTTATGTCTTTCTCACTTGCTGTGCTATTAGGCTTGGTTATTTAAGATCACTTAACCACTTTTTCATCACTTATAAAATAAGAGTGTTCAGTTAAATGATTTCTAGCACTTCTTTCAAATTTACAATCCTTTGTTCAGATAATAACATTAAATGTAAGTAGAATATATGTAAAAGTACAAATGTTTACCAGATTGCTTAATTCACAATATGCTTTATTTACTTCTATTCAGTTGTGTAAAAACTGGAAAAAAATATTTATCTCTATAAGCCATCATGGTTTGATTAAATATGTTTCACACTCTCCTTAAAAATCAGTTTGTTTCTTGTGATTTTGCTACTGAATGGAAAAACTAATTTTTAAATAAAATTGAAGTGGAACACAGTTTATCTCAACTATAAATGGTGACTTGAAACCTACTTTTAAATCTACTCTCAGTAATTCAATTCTAATCACTATGATTCAACCTCAGATAGAAATTCACTTATCAATTGAGTGATCCATTTCTCTGACTGTGTTTTATTAGTACCTTTTCATGCATCACCTTCTTTGATTAGAGCAATACAGAAGCCAGCATGGAGAATTCAAAGCCTTTGTATAATACTTCTTCAAATGAATATGATTCAATGCCAGAGCATTGCCATATGGCTTATAGATGTAGAATTTTCAGTTTTGGATGAACAAGGTAATATCACCTTTGAGAATCTATCCACAAACTGTCAGAGCAAAATTAAAAGCAATTCATCAAAAGCGCATACTGACTGTCTTAGTAAAATGGACATTGATTATGTACCAATTAAAGCAAACATGACTCACACTGAATGGAAATCAATTGACTCTATCCATGTAATAAGCTTGATCCTCCCCCTCACTGTCTAGGAGAACGGGACTTGGAAGATGGCTGGGGGAAGGAGAGGTGTTTGCATGTCACGCAGCACTATCCTGAAATTCAAGAAAGCTGAATGTAGTCCCAAAGAACGTGTGACCAAGTTAAAAACAGACTCAGGCCAGCATACAGGCTTCACTCCACTTAGCTGCCAGCTAATCTGAAGAGGGAACTGTAGCGGTACCTCTGTACTATGCTGGCCCCCAGGGAGAGATCCAGAGCTTCTCCATGAAGGAAGAAGACTACATTAACGAGTGATCTGGGTGAGGGGCAGAAAAGGCTCCTTCACCCGTTAGAGCCAGTGGTGTACATTCCTCAGGGTAAAAGCATAAAGTGCATGGTTTCTAAAGTATCAGATGTTGGGGCACCTGAGTGGCTCAGTCAATTAAGCATCAACTCTTGATTTAGGCTCAGCTCATGATCTCATGGTTCATGAGATCAGACCCAAAGTTGGGGTCCTGCTGAGAGTGTGGAACCTTCCTGGGATTCTCTCAGTCCCTATCTCTCTACCCCTTTTTCCCGCCCCCCCATCCTTTGCACACTGTCTTTCACACTCTTTCTTTCAAAATAAATAAATAAACATTTAAAGTGTTAGGTGTTGACATATCCCTCACACCAATGGGAATTTCACAATGCATTCTCCAAGTGCTGCTATTATATACTCAAAGATTCTGAAACGCATTTTTTAAATGGAAACAAAATTCTCAGCTTCTACATAGTTTGTTACATAGTGCTAGGATGGGAGAGCAAAAGCCTTAAATCTCATCAACTCCACTTATTACAGGTTGTAAACCTTTTTTGGTTTATATAGACAATTGAGAATTGCAGTGTGAGAAAACAAGAGTAACCACTGCAGTGCCTGAGAAGCTATTTGAGTAGTGTGAGCCTGGTAAACCTTATACAAAATCAGGAAAGCAGCTGCTTTGACTAAAATGCTTACTGTAATTCTATGCCATTTTCCCCACAGAAACTGTTTAATTACATGATGTGATTTAGAAAGAACTGCTGATTGTGATCGTCTATTCTTTTAGTTTTATTTTAAAAAGTGTTTTCTAACATCAATTACAAATACAACTCTATTTTCAACCTTCCTTTGAGCTTGTGTATAAAAAGAAGAAAGGAAAAATCTGTGTATATTTCTTTAGACTTCACACTTGTTTCATGCAATTTTTTTTTACATGGTCTCTCAGGACAAGAAAATACATATTTTATTTTTTCAGGCTCTAGATACAAATTACAACCCATTAGTCCAACATGTTGCTTCTTTCCCTCTGGATTTAATTGCTCCTTACTTTGTCCTAACTTATTTGCACCTCCTTCAAGTAAATGTTTTATTCAATCTAGCAGCTGATCTTTTTTTTTTTTTTTTTGCATGTTTTTTTTCTGACAGGATTGCAAGTTCTTAAAGGGCAGTACCCATGGATCTTTCATCCTTTACAGTGACCAAAAAAAAAAAAAATGATACTCTATGAAGAGAAAAATACCCATTCTTTTGTGTCTAATTGGACTGAGTTTAATATAACAAGTCCAAAATAACCTTACTTTTTAAAGATCATTTAGGGAAAAACATAATTTATTGCAAATAGTCGATCATGTTCACCATGATCTGTAAGAGTCTTTGTGAGAAGATTCATTTAATCACCATATGAGGCAGCAACATGTGTAACTGTGTAAACACACAGGCTGTAAACTGAATGCAAAGATCTGATGTTTTAATGTAAGCAGCAATGCACAAAACATAGCACTTTTTTCTTGCTTTTCCTATATATTGATAAACATCTAACTGAAAAATGGAAATATCTCTCAATTATATGATGTTTTATTGACCAAAGACCAAAATGTCAAGTGGTCTAAGGTATACTTTATATACACTATGTATTCAATTGCTATTTCTAAGTAGCTACCTGCTTAACTTCAGTTGAAGTGACTCACTTTATACTTTTCATACAACCTTGTACAGAGTATGTCTTTAATTCATTTTTTACATACTGGTTCTGCCATTTAACACATTTTTATTTGGTACTTACATGCTGAAGCCTTGATAAAGCATGACTTTGTATTTGAGGTTTACAAAGCCAATTTGCATTCTTTATATGTTGCAACCTTGTAACAATGCAATATTTGTCTCTGAAGTAAAAGACATTTTAAAATTCTCACCTTAGAAATAAGAACTGAGGGCACAGAGGTTAGTTAAGAGGCATGACTGAAGCCCCATTGTTAATATATGCCTGAGTTAGGACTGGTAACTCAAGGGAACTAAAAGTTTTCAAAGGTTCCTTTCCACCCTCTAGGACATGAGTATACCTAGAGGAATAACTGTGATTGTCATATTCATTTGAATATTTTCTCACATAATTCTTACCCTTTAACAAGAGCTCTATGCACATGAAATTATTGACAGGTAAAATGGCGTGATGCCATGCCGGGAAATTGTGGGGTGCCCCGGTGACTCAGTGAGTTCCTGATTTCAGCTCAGGTCATGATCTCATGCTGATAAGATCAGCCCCATGTCAGGCTCAGCACTGGGCATAAAGCCAGCTTAAGATTCCTCCTCTCCCTCTTCTTCTCCCTCTGCCCTTCCCTCACACATGCACATGCTCTCCTCTCTCTCTCTCTCTCTCTCACTCTCTCTCACTGAAAAAAATGCTAGGGAAAAAAATTGAGAGTACTGAAACATTTAAAAGCAATGGAGAAAATGTTCATAATTGTTGAAGCTGGGTTATGGTTATATGGGACTTTGTTATGGTCTTCTCTCTAATCTTGTGTATATCTGAAAATATCCATAATGAAAAGTTAAAGAAAATAAAGAGGATTTTGAAACACTCACTTGGGAGCATACATGGTGAATTATTCAAGTGAATGGTTTCTTCTGATGCTGACAGGAAAGTAAGTTTGGAGAAAATCCAAGGTTGCAACCCAGAATTTTAGACCTGGATGTTCTGCTTAAATCCATTCCCTTTCAATAAATAAAACTTTCACTTTCCAAAGCGTTCACTGACTAGTCAAATTATTCCATGGACTAACCGAACAAATAAACAGTCCACGGTAATATTAGGCATTAAAAAATTTTTAATTCGTTCTCAGAACAATGGTGAGAATTATACAGAAGTGGGAAATGATAAGAAAATACCATTTGAATGTTATTTTCAAATTTTATATACTATGGCTTGGCACTCTTTAAATTTAAGATTTTGCTTTTTAATTTTATTGTAGAGAGAGAGAGAGCACAAATGAGGAAAAGAGACAGAGGGAGAAAGAAAGAGAATCTTAGGTCAGCACAGAGCCCAACATGGGGCTCGATCTCACAACTCTGGGATCATGACCTGAGCCAAAATCAAGAGTCAGTCTCTCAACTGACTGAGCCACTCAGGCAACCCTTAAATTTAAACTTTTTAAATGGAACTTGGGAAATATCATTTTACATAATTCACAAATAAAACCAAGAACATATACAAATTTAATATATTATTAAGAAGAAAAATGAGGGGCATCTGACTTTCACTCAGGTCAGCTGTGCTCACATCTCAGAGCCTGGAACTTGTTTCAGATTTTGTGTCTCCCTCTCTCTCTGCCCTTAATCCACTCATTCTCTCTCTCTCTCTCTCTCTCTCTCAAATAAATAAACTTAAAAATTTTTAAAGAAGGAAAATGAAATTTGACCTTGAAAATCACAATACTGGACAACTATTCTGAGACCCTTATATGGCAACGTGAGGAAAAGATGATACAGGAAAATGGCTATAGATTCTTTATGGCTGCACCACAGTGTAGGCGTGACAGCCCTCAGCATGCTACCTATGAAGGGAAAGGAATGTAAAGTAAGAATTCAGAAGTAAAAATGGAGATGTGAAACATCAGGTTTGCTTCCACTCAGAGTGACACAAGAGTAAGACTTGGCCCAAGAGATTAAATGTCCCCTGAGAAAAAGACAATTTTCCCAATTTCTTCTAAAAGACACACAGACCTGAACTTTCTATAGAGAGTAGCTAAGCTACCTTAAATGATTTATGGCCACTGCTTTGACCATTTAATTGTAGTCTATGTCTATCAAAGTAGGCAGCAGTTAAAAGTGAAAAATAGAAACATTAATAGTTTCTAATTGTTTCTGCATTAACTAAGGCCAGTAGAATTCAATTTTTGTCAAAAAGTCAGGAACATACCATGCTTGGAAACTGAAGAAGAGAATATAAGTTAGAGCCACATCAAGAGAAACCAAATATAAATGTGAGTAATGCTCCTAGTTCTTCTCTTTACCTTCAAGTCATCACACAAGATGCTATGAATCAATGTCAATATTTCTGTTGCTTTTGAGCTGCCATAGTGCCTTTGTCAATCATTTAAAGCAGGCTAACACTAATGCAGATTTTCTCCTAATAGAGCTCTCATTCTTTCTCTTGCATAGTTTAAGTGAATGGACTCTGCATTATGCCGCTTGGGCATGGATTCTTCCACACCTTACTTAACTGGAGCAATTTGCCTAACCTCTCTGATTTTCATATCCATACAGGTAAAATGGACATAACTGTACCTACTTCCATAGAATTTTTATGAGGGTTAAATTAGGTAACACATGTACAAAGCTTACCAAAGAATTTGACACAAAAGTAGGTACTTAGTAAGTGGTAGGTAATAATATTCCACTCAATATAACATATATTCCTTTTTTCTTAATTTTTTTTTTATTTTAGATGAAAACTGGTAGGACATAAGCCAGTACATCCCAATTTCTGATGCTAACATGTAGTCTTGATTTCCCAGGAATCAAAGATCCTATTTTATTAGAATATAATCGACATTATTGTTTACTTATCCAGAATGTATCCTAAGTCCCTTCTTTCTTTCTAATAGGACTCAATTGACTTTTATTTGTCTTTATACAGGTAAAACACACACACACACACACACACACACACACAAATATACGTATGTAAAATCTACCTTCTTAAATGTTTAAGTGCATGGTACAGTATTGCTAACTATATGCACATTGTTGTGCAAAAATCTCTAAAACATTTTCATCTGATATGCCTAAAATTATTCCCACTGAAATATAACTCCCTAATTCCCTATCCTTCTAACCCCAGGAAACCAACATGCTACTTCCTGGTTCTGTAACTTTACCTACTTTAGATACCTTATATAATTGAGATAACACAGTATGTATCCTGTGACTGGCTTATTTCACTTAACATAAAGTCCTCAAGATTTGTCCATATTGTAGCATATGATAGAATTTTTTCCTTTTTTAAAGTTTATTTATTTTGGGAGAGAAAGAAGGCACCGGAGGGGCAGAGAGAGAGGGAGAGAGAGAGAGAAAATCCCAAAGCAGGCTCTGCACTCCCAGAGCAGAGCTGGAATGCATGAACCATGAGATCATGACCTGAGCTTAAATCAAGAGTTGGATGCCCAACCGGTTGAGCCACCCAGGTGCCCCATTTTTCTCCTTTTTAAAGGATCAGTAATATTTCATTGTATGTATATACCACTTTTTAAAATCTTTTCATCTATCGTTGTAAATTAGGTTATTTCTACATGTTGGCCATTGTGAATAATGCTGCAATGAACATGGGAAAGCAAATAATTTTTTTTCACATCCTGGTTTTTTTTTTTTTTTCTTTTTTTGGTATTTATCCAGAAATGAGATTGCTGGTTCATATGGTAGTGTTTTCAACTTTTTGAGGAACCTTTACATTGTTTTCTATAGCTTCCATTTTACATTCCTATCAGTGCACAAAAGTCCAAATTTCTTTACATAATGGCTCATTATTTTGTCTTTGTTTATAATGGCCATCCCCATAGGTGTGAGGGTTTTGACTTGCATTTCCCTGATGATGAGTCTTAGTGAGCATCTTTGCATATACATTTTGATCATTTGTATATGCTCTGAAGAAATGTCTCCAGGTCCTTAGCCCATTTTTTAATTGGTGCCTTTCTTTGAGTTTTAGGAGTTCCTTATGTTTTATTGGATATTAACCTTTTATCAGATATATAGTTTGCAAATATTTTCTCCCATTCAACAGGTTGCCTTTTGTTTTCACTCTGTTGATTGATTCCTTTGCTGTGCAGAATTTTTGTCTGAAGTAGATTTACCTGGGGTTTTTAGGGGTTTGTTTGTTTTGCTTTTGTTACCTGTGTTTCTGATGTAGTGTCCAAGAAATCATTGCCAAGACTAATATTATGAAGTAGAGCCTATATGTATTCTTCCATGAGTTTTATAATTTCAAGCCGTGTCTTTAGGTCTTTAATTCATTTTGAGTTGATTTTTATATATGATATAAGTGCCCAATTTTATTCTTTTGCAGGTGGATGTCATGCAAAAGATATGTGGATATCCCAATACCATTTGTTGGAGAGATTGCCTTTTCCCCATTGTTTAGTCCTGGTGCCCTTATGTGGACTTTTTATTTAACAATATTCATTCTTCCAGTCCTTGAAAACAGGATGTCTTGGGGCGCCTGGGTGGCTCAGTCAGTTGGGCGTCCAACTTCATCTCAAGTCATGATCTCACGGTTCGTGGGTTCAAACCCCTCATCGGGCTCTGTGCTGACAGCTAGCTCAGAACCTGGAGCCTGCTTCAGATTCTGTAACTCCCTCTCTTTCTCTGACCCTCCCTTGCTCACACTGTCTTTCTCTCTCTCTCTCTGAAAGAAAGAAAGAAAGAAAGAAAGAAAGAAAGAAAGAAAGAAAGAAAGAAAGAAAGAAAGAAAGAAAACTGGATGTCTTTCCATTTATTTGTCTAATTTCTTTTGCAATGTTTTGAAGTTTTCAGGGTACAAATATTCCATCTCCTTTGTTAAGTTTATTCTCAATTATTTTAATCTTTTTGATGATATTGTAAATGGAATTGTTTTCTTAATTTCTCTTTGGGATTATTCATTTTATTCTATGGAAACACAAGTGATTTTTATTATTCATTTTATATCTTGAAATTTCCTGAGTTTATTTAATGGGTTTAACAGGTTTTTGGGGCTTTTTAAATTAGTCTTTAGGTTTTCCTCCATGTAAGGTAATGTCATCTGTGAACAGAAATAATTTTACTTCTTACTTTCCAACTTTGATAACCTTTACTTCTTTTTCTTGCCTAATTGTTCTAAGTAGGATTTTTATTTACTATGTGGAGTAGAAGTGGTAACAGTGAGCATCACTGCCTTATATCTGATGTTCAAAAAGAAGTTTTCAGGTTTTGCCATTGAAATAATGTCAGCTATGGGCTCTTCAATATATGGCCTTTGTTATATTGACATAAATCCTTCTATTCCCAGTTTGTTAGATGTTTTTATCACAAAAGTATGTTGAATTTTGTCAAATGCTTATTCTGTGTCTATTGATCATGTGATTTTTATCCTTTGTTCTGTTAATATAGTGTATCACACTGATTCACATTCATATGTTTAACTATGCTTACTTTTATACAGAGATAAATTCCAAAAGGTCATGATTTATGATCCTTTTAATATGCAGTTGAATTTGATTTCCTAGTATTTTACTAAGGATTTTTGCATCTGTATCCACTGGGGCTATTGGCTTGTAGTTTTATTTTCTTGAAGTTCTTTTTTGTCTGGCTTTGATATCAAGGTAATGCTGGTTTCATAGAATGAGGAGGGTTGCCTCCTCTTTCAGTTTTTGGCAGAGCTTGGGAAGACTTGGTGTTAACTTTAAATTTTTGGTAGAATTTGCCAATAAAGCCATCTGGTCTTGGGCTTTTCTGTATTTAAAGTTTCTTTCTTTGAAATTTTCTGATTACTAATTCAATCTCTTTAATAGTTAAAGATCTGTTTAAGTTTTCTATTTCTTCATGATTCAGCTTTGGTATGTCATATTTATCCATTTCTTCTTGGTTATACAGTATGTGGGCATATAATTGTTCATAGAAGTTTGTAGAATGCTTTTTATTTCTGTGGCATCCACCATAATATCTCCTGTTTCATTTATTTGGGTTTTCTCACAGTTTCTCTCTCTCTCTCTCTCTCTCCCTATCTCTCTCTCTCTCTCTCTCTCTTTGAATCTAGCTAAAGGTTTGTCAGTTTTGTTTCTCTTTTCAACATACAACTCAGTGGGGGCACCTGGGTGGCTCAGTTGGTTAAGCATCAGACTTTAGCTCAGGTCCTGATCTCGAAGTTTGTGAGATCGAGCCCTGCATCAGCCTCTCTGGATAGCTTAGATAGAGCCTGGAGCCTGCTTGCACTCTGCGTCAGATTCTGTGTCTCACTCTCTCTCTCTGCCCCTCCCCTGCTCGCACTCTGTCTGTCTGTCTCTCTCTCAAAAGTAAATAAATGTTTAAAAAATTAAAAAAAAAATACAACTCAGGGTCACTGATTTTTTAAAATTGTTTTCCTATTCTTTATTTCATTTATTTCGGTTATAATCTTTATTATGTTTTCTATTTTGCTAATTCCTGGCTTAGATTGTTGGTTCTTTTTCAAGTTTCATTTGTCTCAAAATATTTTTTAATTTCATTTTATATTTCTTATTTCATCCATTTGTTGTACAAGGGTGTATTTCTAAATTCCACACAATTGTATGTCTTCCATTTTCCCTTTGGCTATTAATTTCTGGTTTCATTCCAGTGTAAGTCAGAAAGTTACGTGGTATAAGTCACATCTTTATAAATCTGTCAAGATTTGTTTTGTGACTAAATATGTGATTTATCCTGGAGAATATCCATGTGTACTTGAGAAAAATATATGTTCTTCTGTTCTTAGGTGGAACATTTTGTATATATCTGATTCATTGAGTCTCCAGTGTCTTTCAAGTTCTTTGTTTCCTTACTGATCTGTCTAGATGTTCTACCCATTACTAAAAGTGGGGTATTAAAATCTTCTATTCCTATGTTACTGTTATTTCTCCCTGTATTCTGTCAAAGACTGTGTCATATTTTGGGTGCTCTGGGGTTGGGTGCATATATAGTTACCACTGTTATATTTCCTGTTGGAGTGACCCATTTATCATTACATAATATTTTGCTTTACTTCACATTGTGGTAGTTTTTTACTTAAATGGTTTTTTTTGTCTAATACAAGAGTCCTTACTCTCTTTTGGTGACCATTTGCATGGAATATGTTTTCCATCCCTTCACTTTCAGCCTAGTTGTCTCCTTAAATCTAAAGTGAGTGTTTTCTAGACAACAACATATGGTTAGATCTGTTTTTTAATCCATTCAGCCACTCTATGTCTTTTGATTGGAGAGTTTAGTCTTTTTATGTTCAAAATAATTATAGGGAAGGATTTACTATTGACTTTTGCTGGGAGCCATTCTGAACTCACTAGTTGAGAATACCCCTTGTGAGATTAAGGCAGGTTTGCAAGGCCTCCTGCCTTCAGATGATGACTGATATCTACTGTCACTCAATTGTTTTTGCTTGAGCACTAACCCCCAAGGCACCTTGTTGATTGGTATTGGGAGTGACTTGTATCCTTATCCTGGCCCTGATATGCTGACTGCACCTTGTGAAGGAACTTATTGTAGGAATTTCTTCTTTTGTGATTGTAGGAGCAAACATTGTGTTTCCTGAAAATCCTCTTTTTCCTATACTTCCCCTTAAGAAAACAGGCAATTGACCCCTGCTCACAAAGAACTAACTTTTGCCTTTGCTATGCTAAAAACATTGTCTTGTATTTAAATGCTAAAGATACCTACCTTCCCCATATGATAAGCATCTAAATCACCTACATCAATCACTATTGATAAAGGCTATGCATGAGTCTTCTATCAATCTATGTTTTGGGAAATCTTTACATACCAAGGAAATTTGTTATCAAAAATCATTGTCTAAGGCAAATGCCATTTCTGTGCTGTTCCCCATATACTTAACCATAAAAAAGCTGAGACTCAGTCAGTGCAGAGATGCCTTCCTGGTGACCAGAGAGAATCTCATGTCTCTCTCATCCCTCTCTTGCCGACACCATCCATCCTTCAGGGACACCTGGACCGGCTGGAGTGTGACTCCAGCAGACTTTCTATTGTCTTTCTGTCCTACAGATTTGCTGTCTCCTTTTTCCTATCTTTTTCTTTTCTTTTGTGTTTTGTGATACTTTGTAGTGACATGCTCTGAATTCTTCCTCATTTTCTTTCATGCTCTTTCTATAGTCATTTTTTTGCATTGTTGTGGATCTTACATAAAACATCCTATAGTTATACTAATGCACTTTAAGCTGACAACAATTTGAATCACATTCAAAAACTCTCCACTTTTACTTCTCACCCCCTCACACACATTTTATGTTATTGACATCAGAAATTTTATTTTTTAAATTTGCTTCCATTAACATGTTTAATATTTTAATCTATTTATCTATCTATCTATACCCTATGCCCAGCACAGAGTCTGATATGGAACTTGACCTCACGATTGAGATCATAACCTGAGCCCCAATCAAGAGCTGAACACAACCAACTGAGCCACAGTTGCCCCTAACATATTTTTATAGTTATTTTTTATTCATTTGTATTTTAAATTCCATACCATGTGTGTAACTCAATGATACAGCACCATGTTTAATGTATCTTAATACATCTTTCAAGAAGCAGCTGAGATAGATCTTAGAAGAAGTGTTCTTTAAGAGTTATGTATAAGCTTTAGAGAATGGCCATGTGTTCAGTCACATGCTTATACATAACTCTTGAAGAACACTTCTTACAAGATATATTTAGTGAAATGTGTGAAAATGAATTAAATGATTTATGTGCCACCAGTATAGTATTACTGCTGCATTCTGTCTTTGTATATTTATCTTTATTAGCAAGCTTTATGCTGTTTTTGTTTTTGTTTTTGTTTTTGTGTTGCTTTCTAGAATCCTTACATTTCAACTTGAAGGACTCTCCTTAGCATGTCTCATAAGGCAAGTCTGGTGGTAATAAACCTCCTCTACTTTTGTGTATTGGGGAAAAACTTTATTTCTCCATTTTTGAAGGACAGTTTTAGTTGATATAATATTCTTATTTGTCAGCTTTTTTCTTTCAGCATTTTCAGTATATCATTCCATTCCCTTGTGGCCTACAAGGTTTCTTCTGAGAGATCTGATAGTCTGATGGGGGCTTACTTGTACTTGACAAATCCGTTTTATCTTGCTGCTTTTAATATTACACCTTTGTCTTTGACATTTGACAACTTGATTATAACACACTTTGGTGTAGACATCTTTGAATCATTCTAGTTAGAGTCTGTTCATCTTATTTAATCTTCTGCAGATTTGGATTTTCAACATTATTCCTCAAAGAAGCTCTCTGCCCTTTCTCTCTCTCTCTCTTTCTGGGATGCCCATTAATCATATATTAGTTCATTGGATGATACTTCATAAGTCTCTTATACTGTCTTCACTCTATTTTTTTGCTTCTCTAACTTGATCATTTTAAATGTTGTCCTCTAGTGAATTTTTCAATGCAGTTCTTATATTTTTGAGCTGTAAATTTTGTTTTGATCCTTTTTATATTTTCTTTCTCTTTGTTGATATTCTCATTTGGTGTGGACATCATTATCCTGAGCTTATTTAGCAACTTTATGACAGCTATTAACTTCTCTGTCAGGTAACTCATATGCCTCCATGTCTTCAGCATGAGTTTTCAAAGATTTTTTTTCCTTTATGTTGGGATTGGCTTCTAGACTATGCCAGATCCTGTCAGTACTCCTAGTCAGATGAGATAGAAACTAATTTCTTGAACAGCCCCTGAAAAGCTGAAAATCTGGACGCATGCTCTTTTCTTTTCTTTTTCCCCCACGCTAAAGGAAAGTCCATGGCTGTATCAGCCTTTATTCTCTGAGGGAACAACAAACCATACAAATCTCTTTTATTCTCAGCAGCCCTCAGGCATTGAGTATGCTGGTCCTGTTAGCACTCCAAGACAATCAAGATAGAAATCTGTCCTTTAGGCAGCCCCCTGAAACATTGGAACATTGTACACATGCTCTAACTCTTCTCCTCCCCAAGGAAAAGCCAAGAAGAGAGGACTTTCTCCTGCTAATTCACACTGACCTGGGAGTAGAAAGTATGGAAAGTGACTGTGTGCTAGTCCAAACTGTCATGTTTATTCTTAGAAGCCCCAACCTGATGCCCTTTCCTATCAGTGCTTAGATTCAGGGAAGAGAGAAACTAGTCCGTTGGGTGGGCCCCTAAAATATCTGAGTGTTGGAAATCCGTCAGTCTTTTTCTCTTCCTTCCAAGATTTTATTTAAATTCAAGTTAATTAACATATAGTGTAGTATTTGTTTCTGGAGTAGAATTTAGTAATTCATCACTTACATATAGCAGCCAGAACTCATCCCACTATGCCCTCCTTCATGCCCATCACCCATTTAGCCCATCCCACACCCATCTCCTCTCCATCAACCCTCAGTTTGTTCTCTGTATTTAAGAATATCTTATGGTTTGGTTCCCTCTCTGTTTTTTAACTTATTTTATTTTTCCTTCCCTTCCTGAATGTTCATTTGTTTGTTTCTTAAATTCCACATATGACTGAAATCATACGGTATTTGTCTTTCTCTAACTACTTATTTCTCTTAGTATTTCACTCTAGTTCCATCTACATCGTTGCAAATATATCTTTATCTCCTTAGGGAGAAGCCAGGAGCTTGGAGTTTTCTCCCAGTCATGCAGCACTGTGCCAGGGGTGTGGGACTATGGTGAGTGAGCACCACAACTTTTCTTCCCAGCTTCCAATCAGTTGTTTCCATACTTGCCTGGGGCATAGGAACTTCTTAATTGGTTTCTAGATTTCTCACAAAGGGAATTGGCCTGTGTATTGTTATTCAGTGTCTCTGTGGGAGAAGCAAGGTTTGGGGCCTCCTATTCTACCACCTTGTTTTAATAGAACCTAACTTTATTTATCAACTCCACCCATTCAGTCCCTGATTCTCAAGGGCACTGACTCTCCTCACCAGCTTTAGGGGTGGACCTAAGTGCTCTAAGTATCATTTCATCTTTTTTTGCTAGTGATAAGATTAGTTGGGTTTAGGCCAATGAAATTCAAAGAAAGGGCTGCTGCTGTTGGGAAGTTCTAGGAAAATCCACCTTCTTCTGGGAGAGCCTCCTGAAGCAATGTTCTCTCTCACTCTCCCTGCATGTGAATGAGGCAGCAAGAAGCTCAGTTGGTAGTGGCAGGCGTATCTTAGGACCATGGAAGAGTAGGTCATATACAAACCATGTATAGGTGTACAGACAGACCAAAGGACCAGAGTCCTTGGCAACGTATTTGGTTCATTGAATCCATCAACTCTAAAGCCCATCCTTAGTTCTGGATTTCATGCAGTGTGGATCCTTATTATATAAGCTTGAATTATATATGCTTTTAGTTGCAGAACAAAGCAAGTGGGATGAATTGGAGATGTCAATATCTCTAAAACTCAGTTCGCTGATCTGTAAGGTTTTTGTCATGACTAAATGTGATAATGTTTGTAAAGATTCTATCATTGTCACACATTCAGTTCTCAGTAAGTATTAATCCCCTCTTCTTCCTTGTATAACGAAACTCAGGATTTCTTTCTCCACATATCTTTAGATTTATCAAGAAAGTGCTTTCAGCTTCTTGTTTCCTAAGATGAAAATAAATCTCACATGGTTCCCAGAAGGAAAGAGTACAATTTCTCCCCCCATAAAAAAATGTGTTTTTTTTTTTTTTTTACTCTTTTGTTCCCAGGAACAAGATTAGTACAAATCCCTTGTCAATTTCCACCTCTATACCTCAGCCTTATTATTTTTTTTTTACAAAGTTTAAATCTGCATGCTGAGAGAACTGTTGTTCATTATGTTAGAGAAATTGAGGGATAGGGACATAGGATCCAGAGCTGACAGATTGTGTTCCAAGTCTAAGGAAAGAAAGAATATTCCCCCAGAAAACTCTACAGACTGTAGTTAAGCAGCAGTTTTTGCATAAAAGCAAAAGAGAAAATGTACTAACATGGTAGGAACTAGACTAGACTCCAAGTTTTAGTCAGCCAATTATACATAATATACAAAAATGCAAAAGTAAGGGGAGACCCTTGAGGCCCTGTGGATTACCATTTATAGTTTGAGGAATCCATTGGTTCAGTAACTTCCACTCTGCAAGTTTGTGATTTAAACTCCCACCTTTTTTCATAGAGACCTTGGAGCATCAATCAGATGGACATTATGCCAGATAATAAGCTAGAACAGATTTACGCTGATACAATAAAAGTTTAATATTTCATGTCCCCTCATGAAAGATTTGTGCATTTGTGAACTATATTGTTTGTATGGTTTCTGGTGTCATTGGATAAATGGCACTGATCCAAATGGTGCCCGTTGTGTAACATAAAGAAGATTCTTAATTTTGTGTGTTGTCAGGCAGTGTTTATGATACTTTAAAACTTCCACACAGCTAGTGACAAATTGTAATGGAAGAGACAGTGAGCTCAAATATAACTCTACTATAGATTTTTGCTCTCAGAACACATTATCAAAGATATTTTTTTCCAACTTAACGCACATCACTGCCCATCACTTATGGCTGTAGCTTCCTCCAAGTTGTTTTTATTTCTCCTACCTACATTTTCTTTTTAAACAAGAGCTGTGCTACTTTAAGCAGCTTCAATGCAACATGCAGTTTGGGACTGCATGGTTTCAAATATTGGTTGTATTACTTTTTAATCCATCAATGTCCGTAGCTTTTAAAATAGACTAAAATCTCTGTGGAAAAGAAGCATACAAATCTAACATAGAAAGTTCTTTTATACGTATCGAACTGTATATTCCCTGTGTATAACTTTGTTGCTGATAAGGCATTTTAAGAAGTTCATTAACTCTGAGACTACTTCATCACAATTCACAAAGGATCTTGTACTTATCCTGTACACAAATAGCTGTTAATACCTTTCTTCTAGACCTCTGATATAAATTTCCAACTTAGAAGCAAAAGGTTATAATAGGTCAGTAGGTTAAGAATTAATAGAGCTTAAATAATTTCATGTCAGTTCAAGAATATATTAAATATTGTAGCACAAGACTAACTTGGAGAAAGAGTAACAAAGAAATTATAAGCATAGCTCTTACTTTAGAATTTAATTGAGGAGTGCCTGGGTGTTTCAGTTGGTTGTGTCTAACTTAGGCTCAGATCATGGTCTCACAGTTCCTGAGTTTGAGCCCTGCATTGGGCTCTGCTGACAGCATGGAGCCTGGAGCCTGCTTCAGATTCTGTGTCTCCCTCTTTCTCTGCCTCTCTGCTGCTCATGCTCTGTCTCTCTCTCCCTCAAAAATAAATAAACATTTAAAAAAACTTTTTTAAAGAATTTAGTTGAGAAAGGAGAATAAATGTGAATATATATGTATATGTGTATATATATTATATAGGGAGAGTTACCTAGAACTATAACTATATATCATCATATAGTTATGTATAATTATGTAGTATATATAGTTACATAATTATAAATCATTTATATATTATATAAAATACTTTTAAATATACCTGCTATGTATGTAATAAATATTATGTATACATTGCATGTTTACATTTAATATATAATGTTCATTATGTAATATACATATATTGCCCATAATAATATAATTATATGATAAAGCACCAGAATTTAGTTGTTTTATTCATTCACTCACAACCATTTGTGGAGTAGAGCAGAGACGGGCAAACTTTCTCTGTAGAGGGCCAGATAGTACATGTTTTAAGCTTTGAAGAAGCTGTACCGTCTCTGCTGTGCAGTTCTACAATACACAAATGAATGGGTGTGGCTGTGTTCCAATAAAACGCTTTTTCCTGTGACCAGCAGGACTTTATGAACTAACTTGTTGCTTGCTCACGGTCATCATTGAATCCTTGCTTGCTCACAAGCATGAGGACTCCTTGTCTGTGGCCACCACCAGGGGGCTTAGTATTTGTTTCTACCCAGAATTCTATTTCCCCAGATAATCTGTACAACTGGTTTCCATGCCCCCTTCAAATCTCTGCTCAAATATCACCTTCTGAATCAGGCCTTTCTTACCATGTACCACAATATGTCATATCTGTCAATACCACATACTATCAATACCACAGTATATGACATTGAGACCTCCCTACAGCCATGCCCAAAACCCTGTACTTTCTCCATGGCAATGATTTAGTCCAGTGGTCAGGACGAGCCTGGATAGACTGGGAAAAAAATGTCTGGGTTGAATTCTGGTTATTTTTTTTACTACTGATGGTATGGCTTTAGGCTAATCATTTAATCTCTTTAAGATTCACTTTCCTTTATCATAAAATGAGCATACTAACAGAATATGACTCATGGAGTTTTTGAAATAATTAGTTAATATATAGTTAGTATAATATATATATAAAATACCAAATGACTATTGAACTGAATGAAATTTCTAAAGTAATAGAAGAATAAAAAGGAATAACTGACAGAAGGCAAGGATGCAAGAAAAAAAGAAAAAATATGAAAAGTGAAAAACACAAAATAAGTTGCAAAAAGAAATCCATATAATTAACCATTAATTATTATCATTAGCTCCAATATCTGTAAATGGCTTAAATTCACATATTTAAACAAAAAACTGTTGGATTAGATTTTTGAAAGAAATCCACCTCAGGGCACCACCTGGGTGGTTCAGTTGGTTAAGTGTCTCACTTCAGTTCATCATGATCTCCCAGTCTGTGGGTTTGAGCCCTGCATTGGGCTCTGTGCTGACAGCTCAGAGCCTGGAGCCTGCTTCAGATTCTGTGTCTCCCTCTCTCTATGCCTCTCTCCCACTCATACTCTGTCTCTGTCTCTCAATAATAAATAAACATTAAAAAATTTTTAAATAAAAAAAAGAAAGTAATCCACCTCTATGTTGCTGATGAAACATTGAAACATCCAGAACACTCACACACATGCATACATGTATACATACAGATTGGACATAAAATTATGGGAGAAGATACATTTTGCAAAAACTAACCAAAAGAAAGTCAAAATAGCATGCAAATTTTTGACAAAATATAAGTTGAGGCAAAAATCTCTTAACAGAGTTAAAAAGATACATAAATATAGAAGTACAACTCCATCAAAAAATATAACAATGACAAAATTGTATATACCTGTCTTAGTCTGTTCAGGATGCTAAAGCAAAACACCACAGACTGGGTGGCTTATAACAACAAACATTTATTCCTCACAGTTCTGGAAGCTGGTAGGTTGAAACTAGGGCCAGCCTGGCTTTATAAGGGCCCTTTTCCAGACTGTGGACTTCTTGTGTATCTTCAGATTGCAGATGGAGCTGGGAAGCTCTGTAGGATATTTTTAATAAGGATACTAGGCCTATTCAGGTGGATCCACCTTCCTAACTAAGCATCTCTCAAAGGTGTCACCTCCTAGTATATCACATTGGATGCATCGGACCTCAACATATGAATTGAGGAGGAAAGGGACTCACACATTCAGACCACAGCAGCACCTAAGGCAGATGTGCAAGAATTTTTATTATAGCACTATTTATAAAAGAAAAAAAAAAAGCGGGGCGCCTGGGTGGCTTAGTCGGTTAAGCGTCCGACTTTCGCTTAGGTCATGATCTCGCGGTTCGTGGGTTCGAGCCCCGCGTGGGGCTCTGTGCTGACTGCCAGCTCAGAGCCTGGAGCCTGTTTCAAAGTCTGTGTCTCCCTCTCTCTCTGACCCTCCCCTGCTCATGCTGTCTCTCTCTCTCCTAGAAATAAATAAAAAAAAAAAAAGAAAAAAAGAAAAAAAAGCATATTAACTTATTTTAATTAAAAATATATTTTATATGCCACATTTGTAAACTATTTGTGTAAGTTTGTATTTGCACAGAAATAAAACTAGAAAGACATTCATCAAACATTTAGAAGTAGTAATTATTTCTATATTATAATATAGTATATATATACTATTACATTTAATTTTTAAAACCAGGAAAATAAAAAACTTAATTCAAACATTTACTAGTAAACCACAAAAATGTAGATAAATATGAATCATGACATCAACATTAATTTTTATTTTCTAGAATGAATTGCTCATTAGATGCTTATAAAATAGCTATTATCAATTGAACATTGTTCACATTCAGATGTTTCTATTTCTTGTTGCTTCTAACCTTAGCTCACTACAGTAATTTTAGCCATATACCCATAATAGAAATTCTTCACATTTTTATTAAGAACATAAATATTTATTAGCTTGCCTTATTTCCCTCCAGGGTAACCTCAATCTATATCTCCACCCACCATTCAAGCTCTCATTTTCCACACTTTAATTTTTCAGGGATGAGGGTATATTATTTATGTTTTCACATATACATTCTAAACATTTGGTATGCTATGAAAACCTTCTGTTCTCATTATTGCTCATTTAAATCATTTTGCACAATGCCACAGGAGAAATGGTTTGAGAAGGAATAAAACAAATTTCAGTTGTTACATTTCAAGATCTAAGCAAAAATGTCTGGGTAATTTTTTTCAAACTATGTTATAAATGGCACTCTATTGTCATACTGAAGGGAATTTTCTGCATCTATGGGTGCTTCTTTCTTAAAGAGTTCCCTCACCTCAGGTGTTTGCCTATGTATTCTCCCTCTCTCTCTCTCATCTTCTTTCCTATTCCACTTCCTAAGCCTTGGGTTAGGCTTGAGCTCAGGAAAAGAGTCAAGCATTAAGTTGTAGCTAACATTAAAATTTTGATTTACACTTGATTTTATTTTTTAATATCTGAAAGTCTATAGAATCTTTTCAAAACACTGAGAAGGGGTAGGAGAGGTTGATCCTGGAGAATGTGTTTGAGTGGATATACTAAAGAAAATGGTTTCTAGTAGTACCCTACTGAGTTCCATCCTTGTACAGAACCAATTAAAATTCATTTCTAAGGTCTGGATGATTCATATCATCCCTATCCAGATTGTGCTCACTGGGCTGACAGAAGTGTCCATATATGTCTGATTCTCAGATATGAATATAGTTTGAGCTCAAGCTGGAATTCTCACTATATCAGTCAAAATCAGTACCTCATCAAGTTATGTAAACTGTTGTTGTTTTGTTTTATTTTTAACAAAGGAGTTACCAGAAAACAGTTCAACGCACACAATAAAGCTAAAATTATAATTGGAAATAATTGAACATTTAAATATATGCACCCATGAAAATTAAATATCCTATACCACTAGACTACATGCCACATATAATTATGACTTTTACATTTATACCTTTCTGGAAATGATGTCAAGACAACCCTTTCAAAGAAGGAAATCTTGCCATTTGCAATGATGTGGATGGAGCTAGAAAGTACTCTGCTAAGCGAAACTACTCAGAGAAAGAAGAACACCATATGATTTTGCTCATATGTGGAATTTAAGAAACAAAACAAATGAACACGGGAGGAAAAAGAGAGGTGAACCAAGAAACAGACTCTTAACTATAGAAAACAAACTGAAGGTTGCTGGAGGGAGGTTGAGCAGAGGGCTGTGTTAAATAGGTGATGGGTACTCAGGAGGGCACTTGTGATGAGCACTAAGTATTATATGTAAGTGATGAATCACTAAATCCTACACCTGAAACTAACTGGAATTTAAATTAAAATGTGAAGGAAAAAAATGACAAACATTTCAAAAAGCATCAATAACACTAATATCTTTCAATAACAACAATAACAACAACAACAAATACTCTTTCTATTTTTTGCTGACACTTCCTAATTATTGTGACTAGCAACCAACAGATCTCTTCATTTCCAAACCTCCTATGCTATAGTTACATAACAGGCACTGAAAAGGCCATTCCAGGTAATGGGCTGTCCCGGTTATGCAGAGATAGACAGAGGCATGACATTAGCATACCAACTACAAATGGGTTAGGTATGAACATGGATGGAGTGCATGGTTAAAAATAATTCCAAGATGAAAACCTAGATCTATCTTTTCAAAGTACATACCCAGCAACATCTGCTTGATTCTTCACTGGATATTCAGCTTTTGACACTTCATTTTACTGATCCTCGCATTTTAAAGAAACTTTTCTTTTTCTCTTTCTACCTATTTGGTTATCATTATGTATAGTCATCAAATCCCTCCAAGAAATCTAAGTGCATATGTTTATGTCAAAATGTGCATAATTGTGTATACTTATGTATACAAATGTGTGCAGCAATGTAATAGCAATACCAGAAAAGACTGGTTTCCAAGTATGACCTGTTAGGAACAAAGAGAAGGAGAAAATTTGGCGTTTTAGGCATCTACTCTCTGATGAAACTAAAGTACCATCAATAAATTATCTCATTTAATTGGTATAAGATTATTAATACATCCTCTTCTTGCTCTCTCTAAAATAAAATTTAAAAAAGACAACAACAAAAAAAAACCCATAAGTCTTATTCAGGAACCCAGACTTTGCTGATGATTAGCCAAAGATATGACAAGTGAAGCTAGTACCATGTCCAGCATCAATATAATAGAAGCTTCCAACTGTCAGATACAGATTCCTGAGTCTATTTCCTGCACTGGGAAAGTTGAGGTTGCATGATAATGGGTTAATTGAGGACAAGTTCAACTAAAGGAAACCCCTTAGTTTTGGAGTCTGTGCACTTCTGTATCATGTTACTCACCTAGCTCTGTTCTGGCTATATAACTGTCTTTCATTCTTCAGTACAGCTGTGGTCCACATACTGCAAGTTGTTTACAATAAACAGACTGAATAAGGTATATACTTTTAAATGCACTCCTAGGTCAGTAATCAGTACATAATAAAAGTGCAGCGCTCCCATTTATCACCTAGCTAATATATTCCTTTAGTCAATATTAGAGAGGATTTCAAGTTGTAGTCAAAATGATAGCTGTTTTTGCAAAGGAAAGATGTCAAGTATAACAATTTTCTGTTAACTCATTCTCTTTGCCTAATTTATTGTGTAGAGATTAGCTATAATTTGTTCTTGGATGTTGAAAAATATAAGACAAATATACTCTTCTGCCTTAAAACAAAGGATGGTTATGATTGTGTATAGAATGTAAATATAGATTTATAGCAATTGAATGCATCTACAAATGATTTGCAGTAGTATAAATCTCTTTCAGCATTAAGACATTAAGTTGCTGAATATTGTTTTAATGTGTCTGGAACAGAGCTTATGAGAGTCTCCCTAGAGAAAACAAGAGGCCCTGGAAAGGCTCTCAAAAATGTTCTTCCTTCTCAGTTATGCCAATTAAAAATTATTAAATTTTCAAGACCTCTCTTTGAACCATCAATCATTCACATCTAAGCATGAATTAATCAGTTAGTTTTGATATGTTTCTTGCTACAGATTGGCAGATTTAATAAAAGAAGATTAGAATAAGTAAACTAGGTGTACTTTGGGGAAAGGAAGGCCTGAGTAGGATCTCAGAGTAAGCAATTTGAGAGCAGTAACCAATTTGAGGATGGAGAAAATTGGGGAAATGCCAAGACAGAATAAGAAAGAAAGAGAACCAGAATACTCAACACAAATCCAGCATCCTAGCAGTTTTGACAGTGACAAATCGTGATGATGTTCCTAAGACCACACCATTAAAATCAATATCCTGATTATCATATATTGTTGATTCTTGTATACAATACTCTCCACTCTGCCTGAATTAGTCTTGTCAGCTAAAGAGTAATAGCTTTATGAAATCAATATCTCTGTATGGAAATAGAGCTATTAAAGTTTCCTTTCAATCCTTTTGTCAATTCAGAAATACAGGAAGTATATTATCTGTCTATTAGCAGTTAATAACGAGAGAAGTTGACTTTAGTATAAATGCAGCTTGGGTGGAGGAGATATTGTCTGTATAACTAAAACAGAATGTTCTATCATGAGAAAGGAAAAAAATGAGAATACATTTTTAAAAATCATGAAACTTAAAAATATGATTACTGAAAGAAAAAGTCAATGAGGAATTACATATAAATTGGGGATTATCTCCCAGAAATCAGAACAATTAAAAAGAGGTGAAAATGTGTAAGATAAGATGAAAAAATAAACAAGACCAACTCATAACATCAAACATGTAATTACTAGAAATTCCAGAAAGAAACATGGAAAAAAGGAGACCAAGTTATTATTTAAGCAATAAAAAACAAATATCCCAAAGTGGAAATAGGATAAAAGACCCTAGATCCAAAGGTGGACAGCGTTGAAAATAAAAAACAAAATGTAATACCTCATTATGAAACAGTGGTATAACAAGAAGGAAGAGCACTTCCTAAAAGCTGACAGAGGATTACATTGGTCTCTTGCAAAGTTCTGTGTGAAAATTCTCATCACTGGAACACGGTAGACATAGAACAATCCCTTCAAAGTTTTGAGGAAACACTATTTTGTTCTAGGAGTCCAAAATTAGACAATTATCAATCCTCCTGGAGATAAAATTGAGACATTTTGACACTCAGAAATCCAAAAAACTTTACCTCTGTACACTTTTCTTTAGGATACTCTTTAAGGCAATGTGGTCCAATGAACAAAGATCTCAGTCAAGAAAAAGTGCAACAGACACATTTCAAAAGCCAGTCTTCCTATTCTTCCTGCTTTCCCCCCCTCCCCCCGCCCCCCACCAGCCTGGGGAAGGGGAGGCGGGGTGGAAGTGCTATTTCTCTTCCAGATGATCTTGGAACAGTGATCCTAGCTCCTACCATGTAAGTAAATTTTGATTATTCAAACCATTATACCAGTTCCATTTTCCTTGCCAAAACTTGGTTTAGAAGTGAAATGAGAGCACAAGTCTGCACGATGGCTTCTAGGAAACATTTTGTTAATCCTGAAATAGAGAAATAAGGGGGAAAACCTTGGATAATCCCATGCGTTTATGTGATGCTGAGAATGGTGGTAGCCATGTTGCCACACTGAGTTGGGCAAAGATGATGCGCTGAGGATGGCAGAGCAGAAAGATGGAAAGGAAATTATGATCTTGTTTTCATTTAGTTGCTGAAGTAAACAACCCTGGAATTACCGAATCTCAGGTCTTCTTTTGTGTGAGATGATTATTTCTGTAATCACTTAAGTCATCTGTCATGGGGTTTCCTTACTTGTTGAAATGATTATAATGCTACAAGAAAAAAGTATAGAATTCCAGAAATTGTGGAATAAAAAATGTAAAGGATGGAAAATTAAGAAAGTCTCAAAATAATAGTGAAGCAATAGGTCTAGGTAGCAAACCAGGACACCAAGCATTCAGAAGAATACCTATAAGGGAAAAAAGGAAGCTAATAGAATTTTTGATTGGTAAGGAGATTAAAAAAATAAAAATACTAAAAACTGAGTCTTAACTATAGAGAGCAAATTGATGACTACCAGAGTAGGGGAGGGAGGGAGGATGGGTGAAATAGGTGATGGGATTAAGGAGTGCACTGTGATGAGCACGAGGTATTTTATGGAAGTGTTGAATCACTATATTGTACACCTGAAACTGATATCACACTATATGTTAACTAACTAGAATTTAAATGTTAAAAAACTTGAAAAGCTCTAAAATAGAAGGGGGAAAATTTTGGCAGTAAAATAAACAATAAAAATAAATAAATAAAATAAAAATATGATAAACCAGATAGTACAAGGGGGAAAAAGCAAGAGAAACTTGCTGGAAACAACAACAACAACAAAAACAAAAAAACAAAAAAACAAACAAAAAAAAAGAAACTGTACACAGAAGAGAAAAAAAGTCATGGAAAACCTCTGGTTCAGTAGAGAACAAGATTTTTCTATTCACAATAATGTGAGCACTGCTTTTGAATTTTTAGAATTAATTCTTGGAAAAACTGAATGGCTTACTTTTAGTTACAGAGCATAATATAGATATTAACATTAACAGTTTAAAAGTTTAGATGACAAACCCTAAAGTGAAAAAGATGGAAAAGAAATTTGTAAACACTGAAATCTTTACCTTAAATATTGAGAAATGTAGACATGCTCTCCATTATAAATGGTACAAAAACTATTGTGTAAATATAAAAAGACACCAACATTTATGTCGTAGGCAATTATAACCTTAGGGTCTTTGTCTGTGCTGTCCCTACAGTCTGTAATATGCTGCCCCAATTTCTAGAGAGGAATCCCTCTCCACTCAGCTAGTAGCCCAAGACCTCTCTAACCAAGACAGCCTTCCATAACACGCCTACATAAAGCTATACTGTGGTTTTCACTACTTTTTCTTCCTTTAAAATTACCATGCTTTATGTCTTCATTTTACTTACTAACATTGAATTTTCTCATTAATTCAGTTGCATACCAATCTCTTTCCTCACTGGACCATATGCTTTTTGTAATTAGGGACCTTATGTGTCTCATTAATTGTTATATCCTGATGACCTGGTTCATAGTATGCCTCAGTGAATATTTGTGGAATGAATAAATGGGGAAGGGGGATGAGATGGTGTAAATAAGCCAGCATAGCAAGAAATCAAAATATGAGACAAAAGATTGACAACATAAAATATATCAATATGAGGATATTCCTTAGATATATAAAAACAGCCAGGGAAGAAACAGTTAAAAGATTTAACTGTTAACACAAGGCATTTTGAGAGGCATTATTAATAGTCAAATATGGATTTTTTTAATATTTTATTTTTTTCTGAGCGAGAGAGAGACAGCATGAGCAGGGGAGGGTCAGAGAGAAAGGGAGACACAGGATCGGAAGCAGGCTCCAGTCCCTGAGCTGTCAGCACAGAGCCCGATGCAGGGCTTAAACCCAAGAACTGTGAGATCATGACCTGAGCTGAAGTCGGATGCTTAACCGACTGAGCCACCCAGGTGCCACAAATATGGATTTTTTATACATCATGTTTGAGACTGTATTTATAATTTTCTGTTTCCTTTGTGATAACATTTAACATCCTCAATCCACTTTTTTAACCACTTAAACTTGTCTTAGTCTTCCCATGCTAAGATTAAAGGTTGTAAATTGAGAATGACAGTGCAACAACTTCATTTCTTATACAAATAAGTACAATATGTGGATGAATTCTCATCCTGAAGGCAAAGTAGGATGGTATTTTTATGCCTTTAAAACTTGTTCCAAAGGCTTACAAATACAAGTCTGAAACAGATTCATCTACTTGAATGTTGACTTAACTCTCTCACAGGTATCTAAGCACTTGATCTTAACTTTAAATTTATTACAGAAAACAGGAAATTTAAAGAAAAAGACATGTATTTGTAAGTATGCCAATGTCCCTTATCTATCCATAAACAGCTTGTTTTATAGATTTCATAATGAATATGATATTTTTGAATGTTTACTTATTTATTTTGAGAGAGAGAGAACACAAGCTGGGGAAGGACAGAGAGAGAGAGAGAATCTCAAGGAGTCTCCCTACTGTCAGTGCAGACCCTTCCGATGCCACAGCTCAGTCTTAACAAACCGTGAGATCATAACCTGAGCTGAGATCAAACCAAGAGTCGGACACTTAACCAACTGAGTCACCCAGGCACCCCTAGATTTCATAATGAAAAGGTGTTTTCACTTGAATTTAATATTTCTGGGAGAAGTAACAAGAATTCACTTAGTGCTTAAAGATAAGGCCTGAATCATGTGTAGAAACATGGATGGACTTTGAGGGTGTTATGCTGAGCGAAATAAGTCAGGCAGAGAAGGACAAATATATATTTGCACATATAGGAGGATTAGGAGGAACTTAAGTGAGGAACAAGGGGGAGAAGAAGGGGGGAAATGGTGGGGGAAAGGGAGAGAGGCAAACCATGAGAGACTCTTGAATGCTGACAAAAACTGAGGACTGATGGATGTAGGGGGGAGGGAGGGATGGGCATGGAGGAGGACACTTGTGGGGATGAGCACTGGATGTTATGTGGAAACTAATTTGACAATAAACTATTTGTGAAAAAAAAAAAGATAAGTCCTGAAGGAAATACATATTTTCAATTCAAAAAAATAGTAATGTTTGAAGGATACTGACACAAAATTGAAATGCCCTGGGGCTATAATTTAATCATAGGCCTAAAAGAAATATTACAGAAAGAATATCCTTCTAATTCCATAACATAGGCAGACTTAGACATTTCTCAATATGCCATTGACTGTCTATTTACTCCTGGTGTCTTTTATGTTGTAACCCCTGCTGTTGTGAGGTCAGTAGAATTTTCTATTGAATTAAATAATCTATTATTCCTAACATTGAAGCATTTGACATAGTCTTTGGTTTGACTCTGATAAAGTAAATGACTTGTGGAACAAAAATCCTTGATGAACTATGTATATTCAGATTTGATATGCCTAATAATACCCTTTACTTCCATCATGAATGTGAATCAACTTTTTCAGTATAAGTCTAAACCAGCTTGGATAGAGAGCAGTGTAAAACATGACAATAAATGAAGGAGAAACAAATCAAATCATTTCAAGCTTTTAAAAATGAGAGCGAAATCTACAGAGAGTAGTTATTCCTTTATTTTTTAAATTTGTTTTTAAGTTTGAGAGAGAGAGAGAGACAGCATGAGTTGGGGAGAGGCAGAGAGAGAGGGAGACACAGAATACGAAGCAGGTTCCAGGTTCTGAGTTGTCAGCACAGAGCCCAACATGGGGATCGAACTCATGGAGCCATGAGATCATGACCTGAGCTGAAGTCAGATGTGCAACTGACTGAGCCACCCAGTGGCTGCAGTTAATTCCTTTTAAAACCTTGTTTTAAGAACTTTCATTTCCAGCAACATGAGGGAATACATACCTATTTCGCCCTTCTTATAAGAAACATCTTCTCAAGTATATCAATGAGTTGGCATAATTTATATATACCAATTGACATATGAGTTGGAATAATTTATACATTGATTTCCTCTTCTACATGAGGACTAGAGAACAGGAGACAAAACTAAGGGCATATCTAGGATAGAGAGACATAAAATTGAAACCTTAAAGAACTCATTCATTTGGTCTATAGTGTTCAACTCCTCTGCTGATTGATCTGTCTGGAACTTCTGCCCATTCCTGAAAGCTGGGTATTGAAATCTTCTACTCCTATTTTGTTGCTGTCTATTTTTCCCTTCAGCTCTGTCAATGTTCACTTCATATATTTGGGTGCTTTGATATTCAGTGCATATATATTTATAATGTTATATCTTCCTGGTAAATAGACCCTTTATCATTATATGATGACTTCTTTATCCCTTTTGACAGCTTTGAGTCATTTTGTCTGATATACATATGTATATGTATGCATATATGTATATATTCCCTTCCTTAACAGACTCTATGTGTCCTTAAATCCAATGTGAGTCTCTTATAGGCAGCATTTAGTTGGATCTTCGTTTTTTCTTTTCTTCTTCTCCTTCTTCTTCTTCTTCTTCTTTTTCTTCTTCTTCTTCTTCTTCTTCTTCTTCTTCTTCTTCTTCTTCTTCTTCTTCTTCTTCTTCTTCTTCTTCTTCTTCTTCAATCTAGTCATCTACTCTATGTCTCTTATTAGGGAGTTTAATCTATTTACCTTTGACATGATTAAAGACTTACTATTGCCATTTTTTCTTTCTTTTTTTTTCTTTTTTTTTTTTGGTATGTTCTGTAGTTCTTTTGTTGCTTTTTATCTTTCTTGCTGTCTTCCTTTGTGATTCATTTATTTTTTTAGTTATGTTTTTTGATTCCTTTCTCTTTTTTGTCTGTGTATCTTCTATAGATTTGTGTGTGTGTGTGTGTGTGTGTGTGTGTATGTGATTACCATGAGGTTTACATAATACATTTTGTAGTTATAACAGTCTATTTTAAGCTGATAGCAATTTCATTTCAAATGCAAACAATAACTGCACTTTTAATTCTCTCACTCAATGCTTTGTTACTGATATTACAATTTACATCTTTTTATATTGCATATTTATTCACAAATTTGTGTAGCTAGGGTTATTCTTAATACTTCTGTCTTTTAACTTTCATACTAAATTAGAAGTAATTTATATACCGTCTTTGTAGTATTCCAGCATTCTAGTCTTCTGTATTTGTCTCTATATTTACCTTTATCACTGAATTTTATACTTCCATATGCATTTATGTTGCTGTTAAGCATCCACAGCTTCAACTTGAAGAGCTTCCTTTAGCATTTCTTATATGACAGGTCTTGTACTAAAGAACTCTGTCAGCTTGTGTTTGTCTGGGTAAAACTTATCTTTCCTTAATTTTTGAAGGACAGTTGTCCAGATACAGTATTCATGCTTACCAGGTTTTTTTTTCTTATAATACTTTGAATATAACATCCCACTCTCTTCTAGCCTGTAAGGTTTCTTCTGAGAATCTACTGACAGTCTTTTGGGGGTTCTCTTTTATGTAATAAGTGATTTCTCTTGCTGCTTTCAAAATTCTGTCCTTGTCTTTGACTTTTGACAGTTTGATTATAATGTGTATCAAAGGTGTTTTTTATTTAAAGGTATATTTATTTAAAATTATCCTATTCAGGATTCTTTTGAGCTTCACAAATCTGGTTGCCCATTTCCCTCCCAAGATTTGGGAAGTTTTCTGCCATTATTTCTTCAAATAAGTTTTCTGCACCTTTTTCTCTCTCTCTTTTCTGAGACTTCTATGATGCATATATTGATTCTTTGGATGGGTATCTCAAAGTCTTGTATGCTTTCTTCACCATTTTTCATTCTTTTCCTTTTTTGCTTCTCTGGATAATTTCAAGTGACTTTTGAGTTTACTAACTCTTTCTCATAATGATCCAGCTTAATATTGAAGCCATCCAGTTTATTTTTTTAGTCCAATTATTATATTTTTCAACTAAAGAATTTCTGTAGGGTTCCTTTCTTACAGTTTTAATACTTGTTGATATCCTTATTTTGTTCATGTATCATTTTCCTGGTTTCATATAGTTGCCTACTTGTTTTCTCTTATAACTCACTGACCATTAAGACAATTATTTTTAACTTTGTCAGGCAATGAATAGATCTCGATTTTTTCATGGTCACTTACTGGAGATTTATTCTACTCTTTTGATTGTGTTTTGTTTTTCTGATTTTCTTCTGTTTGCTATAGCTTGGTGTTGGTGTCTGCACATTTGAAGAAACAGTCATCTCTCCCAGTTTTTATGAACAGGTTTCTACAGAAAACTACTTTCACCAATCAGCCTGGCCAGAAACTCTAGTATCCTCCCAGCTTTTCTATAGATCTGTCTTCTCTGCTCTTTATGCAGGTAGATTCCTAATCAAAGGGGATTTACTGGTTTCCTTCCCAGCTCCCTCCAAGCCCATAATATTTTGCTCCCTGTCTGACTGCTCAGCTGGGCTGGAATGTTAGAGGTGTACTAATTCCACTCCTCCCCCTCCTTCCCTGTGGAGAGAAGCCTCAAGTTCTAGGCCTTCTCTCAATCTCACAGAGTTCTGCTGAGTGTAAGTCCCTGAACCTTTTTGCTTGCTCTTAGCTGTCTTCACCAAACTGTGAACTCTTAGTTCTGAGTGAGGCAAAACAGAAATCAGCCTCTTAGGCAAAAGCACTGAAAGGTTAAGATAGTTTAGGCATGCTCCATGACCATCCATCCTGGGAAAGAAGCCCCAGCTTCTATGTCTCCTCTTAATCTCACAGATCTATGCCAGTCACAATAAACTACCTCCTCTGTTCCCTTTGTTCTTAACTGAACTGAGGCATCTCAACTATGTTAATTCCATCAGTTCTCCAAGTATAGTGAGACAGAAACTGGCCCCAGGGCAGTGCACCAAAAGACTTGGTCATGGGAAGAATGCTCCATTCTCTTTCTTTTAAATACTGAGATGTGCCATCTTGGGGAGGGGTTGATGGAGGAAAAGTGAGATTGATCTTCTTACCCATTTTAATGTAGCTATTCTCAGTTTTGTACTCATCTGGACTATGGAAATTCTTTTAACTATATTCCAGACTTCTCATAAAGTTGCTTAGTCCATACATCATTGTTAACTGCTATTTCTGTAGGGGATGAAGGCTGGAACTTTGTATTCGCCATCTTTGTGGGACCCTTTATTTCATGAATTCCTTCTATAAATTTACATTATATATATGTATATATATGTGTGTGTATATATATATATATATACATTTTATAATTTTGTTAAGACCTGTAGCTAACTTCTTCAACTATAAGGACAAATGGAATTATTTTAATATACTGTTAAAAGTCTAATAAGTGTAGTTAAATGCCCTATGATTTGTAGGTCACTCCCCTTTAGCTTCATTTAATTTAAATTTTGAGGCAAAATTTTAAATATGAATATTGTTTAAATAACAGTTTTAATGTTACAATAAAAGTTACTTAAAATTGGGAGGGGACAGTATTAAATTTGTGTTACTTAAATACCTAGCTTTAATTAAGTTATCTAATATAGTTACTATGACACTATTTGCGTCTATGTGTTGTGATAATAACATAGAAAGATTTACTGCTTGAAATCTTAATTTACAGAACAGTAAACATCCAGGGAGTGCCACCATCCAAACAGTTTGCTTTGAAAGTCTAAACACATATGCCAATTAGACTACAACCATTTTTGGAAATCCTCTTTTGAACTGGAAACTTAGGAAACATATTCACCATTTTATAGTTTCCTATTTTATTTGTAAATCAAAACTCTATATTTCACTGAACATAAAATGAGACACAGAAAACTATTGTCAGTGTCTCAAAGTGTAGAGGAAACAGCACAGATGACATGGATAAATGTACAACTGACAGATGGAGAGCAATAGGTGGTCACTGTACCTGGAATAGTTCAAGGAACAGATGGTATTTGTCTGTGTTTCTGAACAAGAATGCAGGGAAACTTACTTATTTTCTTTGAAATAATGATCCAGAAAGATATGAAAGAACAGAACACCTTAAGAACAACATGGTGAGCAAACAATCAGGATTAGTAAATTCTATGTGCTACAAAAAGAAAGAGCACATTTTCTTTCAATTAAAAATACTGCAGTCTAAAGAAGGGTGACTCAAAGCTCAAGTCAAAATATAGGGACAACATATTTTGAGATGCTATCGATCCTAATCTTTTTACCACCCAATTACATAACCACACATTTATGTCAAACTTATGGTAGAACCTATTACATTTCAGAATGCCTTTTGCTTAGTATTTGAAAATTCTGCCCTCTCATTCTCCTTGGGTTGCCTAAGTAACAGAAATTGATATGACTAATAATATGATAAACTAATTGACCTAAGTTGGTAATGATGGATAATAGAGTTAAGTTATTTCTTCTTAAAACCCTTCCTGGACTAATGGCAAGGTAATATGATACCTTTTATGAAACCAAAGAATTTGCACATATAATTGAACGTTATCCTTAGTAAACTTCACCCTGGAAAACTACAATATATACGCTCATTCCAGAGAGTCTGTCAGTAGTTGAAATATTTTTGAAACTTCTTTTGCAATTGTCTGTATACAAGATCTCAGAGGAAAAAAAATCACGACTTTACATTCATATTCCTTTTATCACATATATCGATCTAATAAAATACCTTTCTTGTCACTTTTAGAGCCAAACACGTTTGGAAGCCTCCATTGAAACTAATTCTCCACTAGACAGAAAAAGCCGGAAATCTGACACCATTGAAAATTTCCATAAAAATCTGACGTAGATTCTGAGTATTCAGACCTGAATTTGAATCTTGCTTCTATATTTATAACCTTGGGAAATTAGATACATATCACTTAAAGTCTCCAAGTCTAAATTTCTCATGCATGAAATGATAGTGATAATATTGCTAATGTTTGAGCCAAAAATTGTGATGCTAGAAGATGGAGAATAAAAAGCAAATTTTATGCATTCAGTTTATCCAGAGCCTAACACATCATGGAATACATGGTTTGTATTCAATAGATGTCTCCTGACTATATAAATGATATCTTTCATTTTAAGCTATGGTTATTGGGATAGAAGAGTGTATACATTTTATTAAGAAGATTATAGAAAGGTTTGGGAAGAAAACAATGTAAGACTCCTGAGAGTGGGAGGTATAATTTTAAACAGGGAGTCAAGAAAGATTCTCACTGGAAAGATGGAGTGTGAGCAAAGACCCAAAAGAGTTGAGGAGATGGATCATGAGGATACCTTAGCGACAAGCATTCCAGTACTAAAGCCCTAATGTGGGAGCACTTAGGACCTGTTTATGTAAGAGCAGAGAGACCAACATGACAGGAGCAATACAAAGGAAAGAGTAGCAAGAAATGAAGTCAAAGAAATATGCTGAATAGGGCCTCCTGGACCATCGTAAGTACTTTGGCATTTACCCTGCATGAGATGGAACTGTTGGAGTGTTTTCAGCTGAGGAGTGATTTAAAATTCTTTCTAATGAGATCCTCTGGCTGTACTGTGTTGTATAAAGAAGGCATAGGAAGGAATGAGGCCAGTTAGGAAATAATTCCACCAATCCAAAGCCACGATGATGCTGGTTTGTTCCAAGGTTGTAGAAGTAGAAAGTGTGAGAAACAGATAGATGCTTAGTATATATTATTGATGGATTGGATGCGTATGCTGTAGACTAAATATTTGTGTCCCACCAAATTTATGTGTTAAAATCCTAGCCATAAATGTGATGGCATTTGAAGATGGACTTTGGGAGATGATTAGGTCATAAGGGTAAAACAATTTAATAATGATATTGTTCATATATGCTGTATTTTCCCATTAAAACATTTAAAAAAGATGAAATTTCAAGGATATCTCCTCCCCAACTCAACCTCTCCCCCCAGTACACACACACATGCACACACATGCACTCACATGCACACACACACACACACACACACACACACACACACACATACAGGCTTGAGTTCCCAAGGTCTGAGAAATTTTCAGAGATTGGCTGGGAGGTTAGAGGTAGTTGGAAAAATACAAGAACCAGACTAGTCTGGCTTTTTTGATGTGCAAAAAATGAGTCATACTCTACCTTAGTATATTCTTAGGTATTATATTCTTGAATGGTAATTTAATTCGTTAGACTTGAGACATGGAATTCACTAGGCCACCTTAAAGCACCCTCTCCCCCTCTCAAAAAAGTGCAACAGTTATTTACTTTCACTGTATCATTGTCGTTGGCTCATTACCTGAGCTAAAATTTTACAAAAACACTATCCAAAGGCCAATGTGTAAGATGGGGCTTAGAATGAAAACGAATAAAATAAAAGTCTAACAGAAACTTTCCACATCAGAAATACTAAAATTTTAGGTCCTGGCTGATGTCTGACTTCCTTGTTCTTTTTATTTTTCAAATCATACAGTCAATAATGTTTTCAATATCCTCTCAGTAAATTCATTTTCTGCTTACCTCTGTCAGAGTTGCTTTTTGATCCTTGCAACTAAAGGACCTTGACTGATACAATTTAGTTTCATGTACTATTGTGTGATTGAATGCATGTTCCTCCAACCTATTTCCTCTCACAGCACTCTGGGAATATCTGAGGTAGAAACAAATTCTCTTATACTAGAATCATAAGAAGTTAAATTAATAGAAAACATACAAAATACTGTGTTAGTATTTATTTATTCCTAGCGCTGCTATAAAAAAATCACCATTAACTTAGGGACTCAAAACCATTTTAATTTATTGCCTCATAATTCCAGAGGTCAGAAATCCAAAATAAGTCTTACAAAGCTAAAATCAAGGTATTTCAAAGGATTGTTTCTTCTGGAAGCTACATGGGAGAATTCATTCCTCACCTCTTCCAACTTCTAGAGGCTGCCTACATTCCTTATCTTGTGGCCACACCACTTGAATCTCTTTTCTTCCTTCTTCACATTTCTTAGTACTGACTCTGATCTTTTCATTCCTTTCATAAGGAATAATTACATTTAAGGTCCACCAGAATGATCCAGATTAATCTCCCAATCTCAAAATTCTTAATCACATTATCAAAGTCCTTTTTGCCATATAAGGTAACATTTACAGTTTCCAGGGATTAAGATATACATATTTCTCAGGGGCCAGTGTTCACTCTGTCATAAACACCTAGATCACCTGTTACTAAGTATAGCCTAAATTAAGTAATTCCAGGTCCTCTAGGGACTTCTGATCTTTATTTTATATTAGATGTCTTCAGTCTCTTCCAGCCCTCATCCTACTCCTGGGGATTGAGAAGTCTTAAGTGGTATAAAGCTACAGGCTGCCAAATTCAAGGAAACAGAAGGTATTCTTGAGAAGAGACCTTAAGGAGAAAAAAGCCAGACATATAGACATGTAGAATGGTGTGATCTATGTCATTGCCTGCTTAGTTCGGTTATGACTCAAAGACTGTACATCACCAAAATAAGTTTACCCACATGTTCCAGGCAAGGAAGGAAATTCTGTTCAATCTGGTGTTTGTCAATGTGTGTGTGTGTGTGTGTGTGTGCATTTCACAACCATGATCATCAATATAGGACAATATAATCCTAATACAAATGCATCATCTTTATTTATATAAGGACACCTTTTCATCTCATATACCTGCTTTAATAAGAGGAAGAAACACTTCCTGATGGTCTCACTAGGCAACCATACAGTTGCCTCTGCATGTTGGGAACCATCACCATCACAGAACATTGTTTTATGTTGGGCAAATCTACCTTGCATTGCCAAACTATCAGCTGGCCCTTTCTGTGGTCACTCTACTCTGGTCACTAATCACCTGATTAATTCTGCTTTCCCCTAGACATCACAGTTAGCTCTGCAGAGCTCCACTCAGCTTCATCTACTGAAGGTCAAGTGTCATTCTGTGAATTTAAGGACTCCCACATATTCTTTGGTTCTAGTGGATCAGGCTATCTCATGCTTTTGGTCTTGCTCTGAGTCTCATTCCTTTCCCTTCTTTGGTTCTGTCAATTCATCCCTTTGTTTCCTTCCACCCATTAATATAAGGTACCTTCTTTGCTTTATCTAGAAATGTGAGTTGTCTTCAAATATTTGAAGGGTGATCACATTATTGATAAGTTCAAATTACTAGAAGTATCTCTAGGGGAAGAATTTGTAGGAATTAATCATTAGAAATTATGATGAAACATATTTAGGTTTATGTTTGTTAAGACTTTCAAACAGTGCTCTTTAGAGGTAGAATGAAGTGACTTACAAAAAAATGACTTACAAAAAAATAATTCATTATAGAAGTTCATCTAGGGGTGAGGTGGTCATCCATCAGGAAAAGTATTATAAGTAGAGGAAATTCTATCATTAAGTAAATGGTTAGGTCAAATAATCCCTCAAGATTTTTTCATCTTTAAGTTCTATTATTCTAAGTCATGTGGCATGTGTATTAAAAAGTGTATTTGCCTGTATCTGAAATGTATTTCATATTTATAATACCTCTTTTAGGTTGGTAGTACCCTTATCTTGTGTAAAAGTTAGTATAAGTATGAAATAAAAGTATACGCTCAATATAAAAGTAAAACAATAAGCAGGAAAAAAGTACTGTTATTTTTACTCAGTGTGAGATTTTTCTATGAGGATGCCTATGAAAGTAGAGTTGTGATAGTGAAAAGGATCATTATAAATGTCTGAAGTGTGCTAATATTTTTAAATTATCAATTATCTTGAGACAATACATGTACTACCAGGGATGTGAAAACACACATGTGATAACTTGGGTGTTAGCAAAGTTTGTCCCTAAGAAAATATGAAGTACAGCAAGTTGAAAAACTACCAGGAAAAAAAAAAGGCAAATTAACTAAGTAATTGGAGGTTGAAGAATTCAAAAGAACAGATGGGCAGAAGAGACAGTGACGTAGCAACAATTTCTGTAAGGGTGAAGTTTCTGCCAGTGATGCCACCATTAAAGTTTGCCACCCAGAAAGACATGCCATTAACTTTTATTAAGGCTAATTCTTGAGGTTATATCACTTCATCATAATAGACCTAGCTCTACCATTATTCATTTTATTTGGAATGCTATTCTGGGAAATATGCCTGAATTTAACTTAAGAAAATTAAGATTAGGGAACTTTCTAAGCCATGTACAATACTCAGAGAAGTGCTTTATTGAGTGAATTATTCACTTGTCCAGAGTATATACATGTTCCGTCTGGACCTGGTATGAGGCATTGAATTAGATCTTTGCAGGAGACATTAAAGAGTTCAAAGTTTCCAAAAGGTAACCTCCATTGGAAAAGCTATTTTAAGAACAGAGCAAAGTTGGATGTTAGGGCTGAAGACTGGGGTGGTCTTCCTTAATCATTCATAAGGAAAACAGAGAGCTTCCTCTGAGCTGCTGAGGCATCCAGACAATAACCTGCATTCTCTCAAAAATTTTTCTGGCAAATTTAAGGGCACCTATCATTTTCAGGAATTATTATATTATATTCTGTAAGAACTGCAAGAATATAATAATTCCTGAACAATTTTTTTCTAATTTTTCCTTATTTCATTCATAATTTTTAAAAATTAAGATAGTCATTCAAAGACCTACTTTTTACTGAGTTCTGACTTTAAATAATTTATAACGAAATACAATGCAGTTTTACAAATTTGTATCCATAATCCATTTAGTCCAAGAAAAAGACAAATGTGTATGTGCTCTGAATATAGGATGATCTCTCAATAGAGGATCTCAAAAGAGTTTATAATTCAAAGAAATCTCCCTAACAGCTCAAGTCACTGAAGGTAATTTAAAGACAGTTTATATCTTAATTCATGGCAACATTTCTTAAAACAATCTTTGCCCTGTCTTTACTGTTCTTTAACCCTGAGTCACTGTCCAAAACCTTTGTGCCTAATCTCTATCTGCTGCTATCACAAAGCTTGTCACATTCAGGCAGTGAGTGGTTTTTGTCTGTTCTCCCATCTTCCTTTGTTTCCCTAGTCCTCTTTCTGCCCATGTGCCTAACTCTGAATCATAAGACCTCAAAGATACTACTAGGAAAGAGAAAATTCTTAATATTTGGGGGAAGGTAAAAAGTTGAGTAAATAAAAAATTATCTTTAGCAATTGGGTAACAATTGCTGCCCACAATAGATGTGTTAATAAACTTTGTCCATTATCTTTATTAATTTGTTTGACAAATAGTCATTGAGTATCTACATGTTCCAGGTACTATTCTATTGTAATACATCAGTGAAAAAAATACATAATGGTCCATGATTTTGTGCAGCTTATAGTATAGCAGAAGACTGACAATAAAATTCTACAGTGAAATCAGGAAGATAGAGGCCTTTAAGAAAATTAGGATTCAGGGTCAGAAGGATAACACGTAGAAGAAGGTGAGCAAATCATGAATGGCCTCATAGATACCTGTAAGTACTTGACAGTTACTGAGTAAAATAGGAATCCCTATCAAAGATTTGAACAGACTTTCCTTCCTGGTCAAGTAGAAAAGGTTGATGAGAGTATTGATTCATTGCATGAAACATAGTAGGATAGAAATGTCAAACTCAAAAGAACTTTCCTCACAGCAGCCCTTTCCCCATTCCCAATAAGAGTAGATATACCTTGCAGATTCCGTTGTTATAAGTACTAAGTTCTAGTTCTAAAAGCCCATTAATATGCCAATGAACAACAGCTGATACCCCTAAAACATAAAAATATTTTTCATAGTTTTATTTTGAGATACACTATTAAATAGATTGGCTCTTCAGAATAATGATTGATGGTAAAAACAACAACAACAAAAAAACATTAGTTCCTTTTTCAAAAGGAAAACTAATAAAAATATAAGTGACACAATTAATGGTCTCTCATCTTAAAAAATCTAAAGAATCGAGCTAACAAGTGAAATAAAAAAATACATCAATAGCATCTTTCTATTAAACCCAACATCAATTATTTAATTTCAACCAAAGTTCCTTCATGACATAATATTAATGTTATTTGAATTTTCTGGTTTGTTTATGTTTGATTTGTAAATGTTTTATGCCTGAAATTTATACTTGCATTAAAACTAATAGGTGTAAGAAATTTATACCTGGTAATACATTTATAGATTTTTAAAAATAATATTGTGATAATAATTATAAAGTTAACATGGGGAAAATCCACTTAAAACATGTGTACTCTTTATGTGTGAGAAATCTGGATTTGTACTTGTTATTAATCATATACATCAGCTTGCTTTTCATTGAAAGTAAAGAGAATTGAGAGAATAACACATAGGTCATTTAGGGAAGTATTTGTGAGAGCTTAGGGCTCCTGTCAGTGTGGCACCTTGGAAGGAGATCGGGCCCTGAGCAGGGAAGCCCAGTGGCCCAGCTGAATAAGGAGGAGGCAGAAGTACAAGAAAACTTGAGATTTCCCATAGACCCATCCCCAGTGTTTCTGGCTTTTTCTACTCCCTCTTCTTAGAACATTAATAACAACAAGGCTCCTGACTCTGGAAACCAGAAAAAAATCACAACATGCTTTAAGGGGCAGGTAATGCTAAATATGTTCTCATAGAGTGGAAATCAGCCAGACAGTTATTTTCTAGAAAAAAATGCTCTACTTGTTCCTAAACAACTAATTAATACTTAAGCTTTGGGTAAGTAATATATTTATGAGTTGGAGACTACCTATAATATTTCCTTTTTATCATTACATGTTTCAGCTGGCTTAATGCCTACATATATTATGAAATATATAGTAATACAAAATGAATATGCACTAAATAATATGTACAATATTCTAGGTGTCATTAGAAGGAAAAAATTCTCAAAAATTTCTGCACAATTTTTTTTTTTTTACATAAAAGCACACTACTGCCTACCTCTTGCTAATTCACATGTTCCATGAAGGGCAAGCAGCATGTTACTCAGACAGTGGAAAATGATTAAAAATTATTATACAGACAGATAATTCCTGGGGGTTAGGGGAAAGCCACCTTTGCTTTGCACTGTGAGAATTATCTAGATTATTGCTACAATTTAGTATTATGCCTTACTAGTAATGGTTTGTACTCAGAAGCCTCTAAGGCTATAGCACTCTACCTTCAGACCCAGAAACCATGGTAACCGACGGCCACAGTGAAGGCAACTTCCTGTGCTGCTGTGTATTTTCTAGATCTTTACAGTGGAGATTCAAAACACAGCTGTACAATCAGCCAATCCCACAGATTCTGCAGTGAGCTTATTGCCCTTTATTGATAGGACCGGCATCATTAGTTTCTGGATGGATGTGCACATAAGGAAACATTGTGGGAAAAAGGGATTAACTTTGTGCTGTTCTATTCTGCTGTCATCATTATGTGACAAACTATGGTAGCTCTCTCTATTTTATTATTTTAATTAAATTCCCAGGAGGCAAAGAATAGTGAGGAGATGTAATGTCCTTAACATAAAAACACAGCCTAAATATGACATTTATGTTTTTCTCATAAAGGAATATCCCAGAGATTATCCATCTCCTGGGCTATAAATAAAATGAGGAATAGCCTTCAGGGTACAATGTGTGCGTGTGTGTGTGTGTGTGTGTGTGTGTATTAAAGTTAGAAATTTATTAAATCAAATACCATTGAAATGTAGAAAACAGCCTTGTTATTTTAGGATTCTGCAAAGTTAGAATGTGTCTTTAAATAAAATCCACTCATAAGCATGTAAGTCTTCCATTCACAGCACCTAAAAAAATATTGAAAGATAGTATGTAACAGTTTAAAGAACAAATTCAGGGGTCAAATTACCTCCCTTAGTCTTCAGCAACATACTGGCTGTGGAATCTTGAACAGACTACTTACCATCTCTACCATTTCAGCTTCAACATCTCTAAAATGGGGGTAATAATAGTTCCTATTTATTTAGACATTTATGAGAATAAAATAATTTAATATATATAATTAATACATATTCATAGAATTTAGTGTTTCATAAATGTTAACTGTTATCATCATAATTATTATCATTAAATTTTACTATTATTGAACTATTAGGTATAAAATTAGATTTGAAAATGAGCAACTGAGTACCAAGAAGTTAAATAAATAAATACTAGAGAAAACGAAATAGATATACACCTGCTTTAAATAATAAAAATAAATAAATAAAACAATTACCTTTTAATGGAATGGGTCTTAGCAATCATTGGATGCCAATGTCACATTGTATAACTGGGGACACCAGCTACAACATGAGCAGTCACTAACCCAGGGTCCTGGAGCTGGTCTGTGCTGTGAGGACAGGTTGGGAGAAATCACTTACTCATCTTCCTAATTTCTAGTCCATTTCTACCTCATTGCAGTAATTCCTTTTTAATTCTTAAACTACCTGTTGACTATGCTACTCTGAATTTAGGAGCTACTAAGCTAAACTGCAATATTAATAAATCTAGTAATTAGGGTCTTCCTATTACCAGGTCTGTTTATGTGTGTATGCATGCCTAAATGTAAGTGTGCACAAGTGTGTGTGTGTGTGTGTGTGTTATGTTCTTTAATAGCTGATAATGACAAAACAAACTTCTTAATTTGCTAATAGTGTATTATATGTTTCAAAGTTATTTTAGCTGTAATTTGGTGGCTAAGAACATCGGCTTCATTTATTTTTTTAAGTTTATTTATTTTAAGAGACAGAGAGAGGGGCGCCTGGGTGGCTTAGTCGGTTAAGCGTCCGACTTTCGCTTAGGTCATGATCTCGCGGTTCGTGGGTTCGAGCCCCGCGTCGGGCTCTGTGCTGACTGCCAGCTCAGAGCCTGGAGCCTGTTTCAGTCTGTGTCTCCCTCTCTCTCTGACCCTCCCCTGCTCACGCTGTCTCTCTCTCTCTCTCTCTCCTAGAAATAAATAAAAAACATTAAAAAAATTTTTTTAAAAAAAAGAGACAGAGAGAGAGTGAGCAGCAGAGGGGCAGAAAGAAGGAGAGAGAGAGAATCCCAAGCTTGGGATTTAAGTCCCAAGCTTGTGGGACTTAAACCCACAAACTGTAGGATTATGACCTTAGCTGAAATCAAGAGTCAGACGCTTAGCCACCTGAGCCACCCAGGCACCCCTAAGAGCATTGCCTTTAAAATCAGACAGACCAATATTCAATTCTCAAATCCTGACTCTCCATTTGAATAGGTGTGTCTCAGTTTCCTTATTTTTAAAATCAGGGTAACAATAATAATTCTCTTGTGGCTTTACTGCCCTGCCAACCTCATAACACTGTGATGAGGATTAAACAAATCAGCACTTGGATAAGGACTTGGAAATCATTAATGTTCTAAAGGGAAGTAACCAATTTTTATTAGTTATTAATAATTAATAAGTAACCAGTTATTATTCCTCTTGGCCTAAGATGTGAGATGGTTGAGGTGTACAGATGAATGAAGGCAGAGAAAAGGGAGAAAAAGCTGGTGACTGAAAGTACATGAAGCCCTCCAACCAAGCCTGATGCCAAAGCAAGCCGCCTTTCCATTGTAGCGTACCTGGGGCAATGAAGAGCTCTCTCCAGTATTGTGGAAAAGCAAGCAAGTGCTCTTCCCTCAAAGTGGTTGAGTGAGTTTGCTTTTCCCTTCCCATTTTCCCTGTATTTCCTTACCCCCCCAAACATAGCAACTGAGACTTCCGACTGCCCTTCACAACCCTTCTGGAGACAGCCAACTGAAAACTGACACAAAATGGGAGTTCTAATCTCCCCCTCTTTCTCTCACTTTTCATCTATCAGTAAATCCTGTTTATTTCTTCTCCTTAATATTATCCCCTCCCTGGCCACACCACAGCCCTCCTCACTTCCCATTTGGAAATGTACTGACAAACCTTCCAGTCTCCAAACTTCCCCCCAAACCAGCCCATCCCTTTGCCTTAGGTAGATATTTTTTAAAATATAAATTTGCTCATGTCAATCTATAGCTTAAAATCTTTACTTCAAATTTCTGGAAACCACTTGGTTCCACCCTTTATGCCTTTTTGTGCATTTTTCCTTTGTCCCCAGAATGCTCTTCCTGTCCCTATCCATGAGACATTTTTGGTAAAGGGAAAACAATTCCTCACTTTGACATTTGTCAGGAATGAAGGTCAATTACTTCTTAGGTTTTGAGAATGAAATTGACTGGCTGTTTGGTTAATTTATTCCATGCAAAAGATTTGCTCTTTATTCAGCATATCATGAAAGTCTTTCAAAAATACTGCAATGTTGCTCTCAGAATTGAGGATGGAATATGGAATAAAAAGCTTCTAAACCAAATATGAATCTTGAATAGGATGTTGTAGACAGAACTTTAAGATGGCCCTGAAATCCCCAGGCTGTGGTATATACATACTTTCTTCCAATTTTTGAATCAAGTATTGATCTATGTATTGATGTGAAGGGATTTTATAGATGTAATTAAGATCCCAAGTCAGTCAACCTTAAGATAAGGAGATTATCAAATGGGCCTTATCTAACCACCTGAGCCCTTTAAAAACAAAGCATTTTCTTTGACAAGTAGCCAAGGGAGAATCAAACATTCAAAGCACAAGAAACAATTGACCAGCATGGTATCACTGGCTTGAAGATCGAAGGGACTCTGTAGCATGGAATGTAGGTGACATTTAGGAGCTCATTTCAGCCAGTATGGAAATAAGGATCTCAGTCTTAGAGCTAAAGGAATTGAATTTTATCAGTGGTTTAGAATGAACTTGGAAGATTTTCCCCCAGAACCTTCACATGAGAACATTATATAGTCAACATCTTGGTTTTAGCCTTGCGATATTCTGAGCAGGGAATCCAGCCACACCTTGCCAGACTTCTGACCTACTAAACTGTGAGCTAATAAATTGGTGCTGTTTTATGCCCCTGAGTTTGGTGATTCATTACACAGCAATAGAAAACTATTATTATAAGAGGCTTTTCAATATATTGAAAACACCTGTTCTCTATTAACCCTTCCTTAACTTCCTTCTCTTCCCTTTGTGCACCTGGCTTAACAAATCCTTGTTTCTATCATATTAATTAAAAGTAAATAATTTTATTTATCAGAATATTTTTTTAGTAATCTCTACTGCCAATGTGGGGCTCAAACTAACGATCCCGAGATCAAGAGTCACAAGCTCTTCCAAACAAGTCAGCCAGGCACCCCAGAAAATTTATTATAAGGACGCTAGGAGTGACCACTGAAAAAAGCAGTAAGACTTCCATGTATATGCACATATCTCCTTGGTTTCTACCATGCCAGTGCCCACCACTTTGAACTTCAAACCAAGAGTACCAAGTGCTGTGCACAGTGAATCAGAGAACCATTAAGAAACTTACCCAAGATGACACACTAAATGATAGAACTTGGTCTTAAATACCAAGCTGACTTTAAATGTAGCTCTGTCCCTAGCTAATAATTTGACCTTTTGTAGATTTCTTTTTCTGGATCTATAATAGTGATTCTCAACTTGGCTGCATACTAGAATCACCTGGGAACTAAAAAAAAAAAATTCTAATAGCCAAAAAACACCCAAACTAATTTAATCTGAATATCTGGGGAATATGCCCAAGCATTAGTAACTGTTAAAATTCCCAGGTTACTCCCACGTGCAACCAAGTTGGAACTACTGGTCTGTAAGAGAGAACTCAGACTACACGATATCAAAAGCCCCTTCCAGCTTTCACATTTATGAGTTTATGTTTAGTAAACACAAATGTAATTTAGCAAGCAATATTTTAATGATGAGGAGGAAAAGGTGGTCAATTACTATTTAAGGTGACAATTCACTACAGATGTTTCTGTCCCTATTCGAGTTGGCAAAATTTCAGTTCAGAGGACATGGCCACTTTACTATTTTGGTGACCACCTTTACTATTTTGGCAACACCTACGTGTATGAGTTTGATGGGATAGAATACAGGACAAAATGGAGAAAAGGTGTATGTATTGGTGTGCTGGGTATAGAGTAAGGGAACAGAAAAAAGAAAGGCAGGAAGAGAGAGAGAGAGAAAAGAGGAGAGAGACTAGAAACTGGAGAAATAGACAATGACATACCCGAGAATGAACTGAAGGATATTTCAATGTGGAGATGTAATAATAGCTGCCCATTTTGCAAAGCCTTCTGTCAGTTTGACTATTACATAAAAAGCCTTGTGAGAATAGGAGTGTTTTAGGGACATCAAGAAAAAATAATAGTTGTTTTTCTTGGCTTGGTAGGCACAAGACAGAGACCAGAAAGCAGCTCTGTGAAAGGAAACACTATTGAAATTAAGAATTTGCAAGAAACATAAGATTGGACTTCAAATTCAAATGAGACTTTGGATTCTTTAGAATTCTTGAAAATCTTAACAGGGACACTGACATTTCCACTGAATATGGATTGAGGGATCTAGAATTTATGTTACTCCTCTTGATGCTGCAGTTTCCTAATCTACAAAGTGGACTTGCTAATGGGACCCACTTCATAGGATTATCTGAAGATGAGATGATTTAATAGTTATAAATCACTAAAAGTAATTTTGGCACATGGTATTATACATGTTTATTCATAAAAAAAAAACATGTTCAAATGAGTAACAAAGGATAGTTTAAACAGTGTGGTGGTGGCAGGGTACTAGGCAGATAAATCATCGGAACAAATTCAAATCTACACACAGACCTGAACGTGTAATCAATCAGTATGTGATTAAAATCACATTTCACTTCAGTGAGGGAAGAATGGAGTATCTAATAAGTGGTGTTGATACAAAGCTCCCTTCTAATTCTTCTTCCCATTTGACCTCACTTTTTCCTTCTCTCAAGCATTGATCTAGCTAAATAATTTATACTTACAACTCACTGTATAGACTGTGATCTCTAAGCTCCCAAACTGCATATTGCAACATTGTTAAAGTCCTCAGCACTTTCCACTGTATTCTGTGGTTGCCTTTCCCTGTGGCTTTAAAATTGAAAAACTGCTGTAGACATAATTAACATGTGGCTGTGTCAAGATATGCAGTTCTATATGATAGATCCCCAATTTAGATGTTGTTAGTATGTTTAATGTTTGGATGTCTTCATGTGAGCAGTAAACATTCTTCCTTACACAACTTTGCTTTTTCTAGTGTGGAGCAGATGAAGCTGGTAATTGAACAGTTTAACTGGCCATACCTTCCTGGGACTTCAGGCATTCAGTTAAAGCAGGGGTAGTGGTCCCCTGAGAGCATCTGCCCCAAGCCAAGAGGAACCAACAGTTTCTCAGCTGTGACACTTAGTAGTTACGTGGGGTGGAGGGACAGATGGCTGGAGGGAGGTCCAGTTAACATGTTGGAATGTCTACTGGTAATTTTTGAGGCTGCTGCATTGCATTAAGAAAATGACTACACACATTCATTGCCAGAGACACTATTATAGCCTCCTTTGGTCATAACCAAAGCCGGCAAGAAAGACTGATTTTGTCACTTTTGAAATACTATTCTCATATCCTTTCCTGCAATGGTGAAATAAAGTAAAAATGTGGCAATTTCCAATAGCTCTGGAAAACATCTCACCTACTATGAAGCAGGTTCATATTGTAAGGAATAAAATTACTCCAACTTACTTTAGGAACAAAGCCAGTGAACCTCTGCAGAGTATTTTTCAATCTACGTACAAAGATTAAATGTTTAAATGGTGTAATTTAATAATATTCCAGAAATCCCTGAATCTGTGACATTTACCTGCTTGCTCACTTCCACCTTTTCCTATCCCAGTATTCTCCTGTCCTCATCCGGGTAATTCTGCGTTGAATGTCACAGCAAACTCCGTTAAATGTACCTTTCACGAATGTCCCTTTCACTCAGTGATGAGAGTTTGCAGTTTCTTGGTGCAGTCCCTTCCCTGGCTTCCTAGTGCGCCCTGCTGGACTTCTGTGGAAATGCCACTTGCTCTTACACACGCTTCTTATACTTACGGATGAAACAGGCCCTACATGTTATGATCCCTGAAATATTTTCCTTTTTCATTCACAGATAAGCCCAGCTAATAAAGATTTAGATAACAGCAGTTTTTGCAAAAGATTGTTCTTTCTCAGGTGAATGGACTGAATGTGTGCCGCCCCCCTACCCGCCCTCCCAAGCCCTGCCCCAAACTCGTATTTTGGATTCCAGTCCCTATTGTGATTATGTTTGGACGTGAGGCCTTCGGGGAATAATTAGGTTATGGGAGTGGAACCCTTATGAAGGCAAATTGTGCACTTGTAAGAAAAAAAAAACACAGGAGAAAGATCTCTTTTTTGGGCACGTGAGCACTCAGCGAGAAGGTGCCTGTCTCCAAGACAGGACGTGAGCCCTCCCCAGACACCGGATCTGCTGGCACTTTGATCTTGGACTTCCAGCCTCCAGGACTGTGAGAAATAACAGTTTGTTCTTGAAGCCACCCACTCTATAATATGTTTGCGATAGCAGCCCAAGCTAAGGCACTAGTTACCTTGAATGGGTATCAAGGGACTCCAAGTGGTATCTGAATGTTAAAGTCATCCTTGTTAATCTTATAGCCCATAAATGGGCATGCTTAATATTGTGCTTGTGAGGTAGCCTAGGAGCCTCATGACAGCATTAACAAGAATGGCAATCCCACTAGGGAACTCCTTAGTGACTGGTGGTGGTAAGAAATGACTTTTCTCCCTTATATCCTCTAATCTAAGGTATCTGATATTCCTCCACTTGCTTCTTCCACCCGAAATCCTGAAGTGATCTCTATCTGATAGTCCATCTCCTACTCCATCTATTCTTCAGCTGCTGTTAAATTTGCTCTTTTAGTTACTTCTGTCTGTTTCTCTTGCCTCCTTTACCCATAAACTCCTACCCAGTTTATGGTGACTTCCTTTTAGTTTATTAAATAGCTGCTTAGAGAATTTTTCTCCACATGGCTAGCTTATGTTAATGCTGGAGGTTGGCTAATGTCCTAAGGATCCTCACTATCATTTAACATTAACATTGGCATAGAAATAATGAAGAGTTGTAAGATAAGAGTTTCCTAAGCACAGATGGCATGTCTTACCCTATGCTAAGTTCTGTCAATACAATTATACATATGTCTATAAAGGATTATTCCATCCTAGGCACTGCAGAAGACTCAAGCAAGTATATTGCAATAGGTTCTCAGGAATGTGATAACTCTAGAGAAAGGACAAAAAAGAAACTAATATTTATTGAGCCTCTAACACATTGTTCTCACAGTAAACCAGTGGAATAGTTATTATTACTCCTATTTTATAAAAGAAAAGAAGCCAGAGGTTTAAAAAAGATTAGTAAACTTTCCCAATATCCCAGAGTGAGAAGAAACACCATAATAATCCCCATATTATACTGAAGGAGTAAGTACCCAGTTCGCCATAACATGAAGGAAAATAGACACATAACATGGGATGACAAAATGATTTGAATATTTAGTGGAGGGAGAAATCATATCTGGTAAGGGAACCTGGAAAGGATCCAGAAAGGACTTATATTTAAGAAAGTTTTTGGAAAAAGATTAAAATTTCAACAGGCCCATCTGGAGAAAAATGAAAAGGTCTGTAAAAACACTCTTAAAACAAGTGACCTTAGCATGATAGTAAAATACAAAGTAACCACAAAAATATCTGTGGCATCTCTACATACTAGTGATGTATGTTTGAAAACTGATTTTAAAAACAATACCATTTACAATAACTCCCTCCAAAATGAAATAGGTACAAGTCTAACAGAACATTTTCCAGATCCATATGCTAAAACTACAAAGTGCTAATGAAATAAATCAAAGGAGATCTAAATATATGGAAAGACATTCCATGTTCAAGGATCTGAAGCAATTTTAAAGATAGCAATTTCCCTCAAATTTATCTATATACTTACTGCATTCCAATAAAAATCCCAGCAGGGCTTTTTGTGTATAGAGACAAGATAATTCTAAAACATATATGGAAAGACAGGGGAAATAGAACAGCTAAAATTTTTTTAAAATAATAATAAATTTGAAAGAATCACTCTACCAGGTTTTAAGACTTACTACATAAGTGAGTCCAAGGTCTTAGCAGAGAGAGGTGGACACATAGATTAATGAAACAGAACAGAGTACCCAGAAATTGACTCAAACAGATATGGTCAATAGATTTTTTACAAAAGTGCTAAAGAAATTCATTGAAGGGTATTATTATTATTATTATTTTTACAAATAGTTTATTGTCAAGTTGGTTTCCATATAACACCCAGTGCTCATCCCCACAAGTGCCCCTCTCCGTGCCCATCCTCCCCTTCCCCAACCACATCTATCAGTCCGAAGGGTATTATTTTCAACAACAGTGAGAGAACAATTGGACATCCATATGCTAAAAAATATATAGAAGAATCTGACCTAAATCTCATATCTTATAAAAGAGTTAACTCAAAATGTATCATATCTAAATGCAATATATAAAAATATAAAACTCTCAGAAGAATATAGAAAATCTCTGTTACTTGGAGTTAGGCAAAGAATTATTATACATGATACCAAAAACAAGATCCATGAAAGAATAAAACTTAATAAATTCAAGTTTATCAAAATAAAAAGCTTTCATTCTGCTAAGGAGACTGTCAAGAAAGTGCAAAAGACAAGCTTCAGACTAGTAGAATATACTTACAACTCGGAGCACCTGGGAGGCTTAGTCAGTTAAGCATTCCGGCTTTGGGTCAGGTCATGAGCTCATGGTTGGTGGGTTTAAGCCCTGCATCAGGCTCTGTGCTGACAGCTAGCTCAGAACCTGGAGACTGCTTTGGATTCTGTGTCTCTCTCTCTCTCTGACCCTCCCCTGTTCACACTGCCTCTCTCTCTCTCTGAAATAAATAAAACATTTTTTAAAAAAAGAATATACTTACAAATCAATTACTCAATAAAGAACTTGTATCCAGAGTACTAAGGACCCTCTAAATTCCACAATATACTAAAAATAACTCAATTAGAAAATAGACAAAGAATTGAAAAGACCCTTCACCCAAAGGGATATGCAGATGGCAAATAAACACATAAAAAGATCTTCAACATTATTAACTCTTAGAGAGATGCAAATTAAAGCCACATGGAGATATCACTAAATACTTCTTGGAATGGCTAAAATTAAAAATTCTAACAATACCAAGTACTGGTAAAGATGCAGAGGAAGCGAAACTCATACATTGCTGATAGAAATGCAAAATAATATAGCCACTCTGAAAAAATCATTTGCCAGTTTCTTACAAAGTGAAACACCTACCAGATGACACAACAATCCAATTTATGGATTGCTATGGACTTAATGTGTCCCCTCAAAATTTATATGTTGGCATTTTAATCCTCAGTGTGATAATATGAGGAGGTGGTACCTTTGAGAAAGAGTTTCTGAGGATGTAACCATAAAGAATGCAATTAGTGCCCTTATGAAAGAACCTGTAGAGGGCATCCTAGGTCTCTTTCTCTTGTGGGAGGATACAGTGAGGGGTCAGAAGTCTGCAGTCCAGAAGACGGTCTTCACCAACAACTTATTTGGAATAAGTTAAGGAAAAGAGAGATGAGATTGAATAATTAAAGATGTCACTTGTTATATTCTAGAAATGATATTTAAGGGAATTGTTGACAAAGGCCAGGAAGGAGTTCTTTCTCCCTGCCAAGTCCCAGACTAATATGTCTATACATCAGGAACAAAAGATTCATAACTCCAAGGGACAGATATGAGTCTGAAGCATTTTCCAACAATGTCCCTTTATTTTCTACTCAAGATAACATTAGGTAATAATCAGAATTACCTAAACTTACTCAGCCTTCTGCAGATGCAGCCTCTTTCCTTCACCCGTTTTAAAGGTGGAGCACTGTGGAAACTCCCGCACCTAATTACCACCACACACCATCAAATACTTATTCTCTGTTTCACTGCCTAGAGAGGGGATCTGATTTTCTCATTTATATCTGAAATAACCAACACAGATGACACCTAGTTATAGTTTTCCCTTCTCATTTGAAGCACTAAGCAGCCACCATCATCTACTTTCTAATAAAGACAAGTTAGCAAACAAGACGTGGAGCCAGATGTAAGGACTAAGGAATGTTTGACTCTTCCCTTCCTTCCCCATGTCAAAATCTAAGGAAGAGAGAAGCCTGGATGGTTCAGTCTGTTAAGTGGATGGCTCTTTATTTTGACTCAGGTCATGATCTCTAGGTTCTGTTATCAGTCAAGGCCCACTTCAGACTCTGCACTGACAGCACAAATTCAGGTTGGGATTCTCTCTCTCCCTCTCTCTCTGCCCCACCCCTGCTCATTCTCTCTCTCTCTCTCTCTCTCTCTTTCTTTCTCTTTCTCTCTTTGTCTCTACCTCTCTCTCTCAAAATAAATTAATAAACATAAAAACAAATTAAAAAAGAAAAAAGAAATGACTATGGAATTAGCCCAGCCCTGCTGTGCATGTCTCTTTAAAAAAGAGTTCATTAAGGCTATCCATTATCAAGTGAAGGAAGCTTTGTCACATAGCAGATTGCTCAGACACACTCCCTCCCTTCCAGCCTGCTTCTTTGGGATTGTGAAGGGCACAAAGCATAGTGGGTGCTTGGTATTTCTGTGTCAATCATGATTAGAGCTTCTAATTCTACAGGGCTTTATAATTTTTTACCACATTTACATATCTTATCTCAGTTGAGCAGTTTTATACTAATTTTAAAAGTGGAAAAGCTGGTGTTCAGATTGGTTATAAGCCTAGTTATAGAACTAGGAAATGGCAGAGTTTAGTCTCAAAGATTCTAATATCTAATCTTTTGTTTTATTTTTTCTGATATGATCAAGGCACTCTTATTCTTTTTATTTGTAGTCTGGTCTTTGCTTTATTTGAAATGAGGTTAAAGATCAATACTTTTAACCAGTACCGAGGAGTTGTTCCAGATTCACCATCTCATTCTCTCTTTAGCCAGTAAGTTGGCTACTAATTGTTTCCATAGGTTAAATTAGGATACTCTGGGTTTTACTTTTCATGAGCAAAATACATTCATAGATTATAAACAAGAAGCACTCTCACAAAGAGATATCCAGTGCATTCTCTGTAAGATTCAGCAACAAACTACCAGATTTATTGACCCCTTGGGGTTTTTCTCTTTAGCTTCTAGAAATTTATAAAATATAATCAATAGGCTTATTTCAGAGAAACTATTCTCTGCCATATTATTAAGAAATAAATTACTTTCTGAGGAAAGCTAATAAAAATTTCTGCAGGTGTTTATTTTCACCCAAAATTTTTAGAAAGGAGATTATAGAGGAGATAGAAGGCAGACTTAATATGAACTCTAATTGTGACATTTAGAAATTTCAGTCTCAACAAATAAAGAAATGTTATCTTAACATAATGTTTTCATATGTATATTTTGGCTGCTTCATTTTCATGTTTGGAATTGTGGAAAGGTTTCTATTAGCATTATAATCATAATGAACGCATGCCTAAATGCCTTCCATGCAAACAGACACACTCATTTGTAGAAATCCAATCTAGAGCTATAGATGCCATTTACTATCAGATGGTTTTATTAATTTTATGGGCTGAATCATTCCATCATTTGTGCATCTGGAAGGCCTGGGCATCTGGAGTAGCCAAGCATGCATATTGGGAAGGAGCTGTTACTGGCACTCAAACATCAGTGCTGACCAAGCACATGCAAGAGCCAACTCCAGTGCCCATCTTCACCCCTCTGCCCAGCTCCCTTTCCCAGTCTGCAGGAACTCCCTTCTGAAAGGATTATATTCACAGACAGCCAGTATCAGGTTTTGTGGTACTCAGTTAAAATGTGAATCATGGGGTGCCTGGGTGGCTCAGTCAGTTAAGTGTCCAACTTTGGCTCAGGTCATGATCTCACAGTCCGTGGGTTGGAGCCCATTGTGGGGCTCTGTGCTGACAGCTCAGAGCCTGGAGCCTGCTTCAGATTCTGTCTCCCTCTCTCTCTGCCCCTCCCCCACTTGCTCTCTGTCTCTGTCTCTCAAAATAAAATAAAGACATAAAAAAATTTTTTAATAAAATAAAATGTGAATCATGCTCCCCATCCAAATACTCAATGACTCTGCCCACACTGAACTTTTCTATCTCCAACCCAAACAACCTATCACGTAACTTCTGTAGTGAACTGCCATCAGCTGGCTGTCAGATCATAAGTTGGGATCTGATAAACTCTTACACAGAAATGCCAATAGATAATACTTGCTATCTTTCCCAGGCCTATATTATGGAATGGAATGGAATGAAAATATATAATTTATACATATATATGTAATGTTTTGTTCCTAAAGTGTTTTTTTCAAGTAACAGAAGTAAGCTAGAGGAATAGATATGATCGACATCTTTCCAGGGTCATTCCTAAGAACCTTCAAATTATAATACATTTTATAAAAGAGGGGGAATAAAAGCTCTTGATGCATTTTCATGGACAGCTGTTCTAACTGAACATAACACAATAAAAGTGATATCAGCAGCAAGGGGGAATATTCAAGTCCCAGGGACAATAACGGGAAGAAGCTATGCCCAGGCACAACCATGTTCTTCAGGCAATACAAACAAAAGTTTCAGCATATTTTCTAAATTCAAAGATAACTTTTACACATGAAAATTTCAACTATAAATAAAGCAGAATTGATTTTCCAAGTCACCTTAATTTATTATACTTTTCCTTATTTAATAAACAATTTTGTTAAAGTTTAACACACTTCAAGGACCAAGGTCATAAGTCTATGGCTTGATAAATTTTCATAAAATAAATAAATTCATGGAACAGGCCCTGAGATTGATAAACAGAATATTCCCAGTGCCTCAAGAGGCCACACATGCCCTTTTCAAGTGATGAACTACCTTCCAGGTATAACTGGAGTAACCATTCTACCTTCTAACACCATAGAATAGCTTTTTCAGTGCACTTTTAAACAGAAACAACCTGCTATTTTACACTAGTCATATTATTCTTATTTAGTATTAAGTCAAAAAACACAATGATTAGAGATATTTGGTGTTCCTAAGGTATTCTTCAGGGTATCTGTTTTTCTGAAAGTATATCATCTTGAATTATCAAGATCTGAAAGTGCCAAGTTTGAAAAGATGACTTTTTACTACCAAGTCCTAAGACAGAAGAGTAATGATACTGAAGAAAGTCACTATATCAAGTGAGCAAGAGCATCATTACTACAGCATGAAATACAGCAGGGCTTCGGCCATAAATTCAGAGTAAACTTCCTTTATGTGTAACACTTTATTATTTTATTATTATCAAGGAGAAATATAACTTTGCCTTAAGCCATGTTCAAATCTTCTGGGGGAGAAATATTAAATATATAAACAAGTGAGGAATGAACTTCAGCATTGTAATACATTATGAATATATTTGAGGCATAAAATCTATAATAAATGGATGGAACCAGTACTGGTACATTTCATATTTAAGAAGTGGCTGGTAATACTTCATTCTGACTGAGCAATTTATAGATTGGGTCGTTGTTTTCCTTACTCTTCATTCAAACAGTCCATCAATTTTCATGTTTTTAAAAACTTTTGGATGATGATTTAATCATGGCCTGAGTTTCAGGTTTTTAGAAAGTTGGATGATGAGTTCATCAGATTTCCCTACTACCAATTTTACTTTTTTTTTTCAAGACAGAAAGAAAGTAGGAGAAATAAACTGACTTATAAACCCTCCTTGTCCCTTAGTTCTTCCATGCACCATGGAGCCTGCTAAACATAGTATAAGAAAAGAGGGAAGAGAAATATTATTGCATCTTTATCAAGAAATTGGGTGAATATAGTTCTTTATTGGTAGCTGGTTATTTTAATAAAATATAGCCCAACTTCCTATGAGCTTAAAGTTAAAAATTAAATTATATTAAGTTTTTCTTCATAGGCAGTCTGTATACAGACTGTAAGAATGGAAGGAAACAGCCACACTGATAGTTCTGAATGGTGGATATTACAAAAACTCTTATCATTGAACTTACTCTAGTAATAAGTCACAGCATTTCTGACAAAATAATGAAACAATCTTGTAAAGGCCTAACTCAAGATGGAGAAAGTAACCACCATTCTATTGGATCCAATCTCAACATTTCCCTAAATCCTACTTTAAGCTGATATATGTAGTCACATCTCTGATTGAGTTAAAAAAAAAAAAAGAGCATACCATTTCCCTCTCTTTTACAGCTGTTACTCAGATAAGGAAAACAAAAGTTGTGGCTTCAAATAATTTATTCGATATGGTACAGGAACAGGGGAAATAGATACAGGAGTAAATCGAAAGGGGAAAATATTGATTAAAATAGTTGCTAATTCTTAAAAAGAGCTAGATGACAAAATTTTTAACATACTTCATCTCAGGACAATAAGAGTGTTTATTTTTTAAGTTTATTTATTTATTTTTTTATAGTAATCTCTACACTAAACATAGCTCAAACTCACAGCCCTAAGGTCAAGAGTCACATGCTTTTCCAACTGAGTCAGCAAGGTGCCCTGGATTTATTTAAAACAAACAAACAAACAAACACACAAACAAACAAATTTCCTATCTCAAAGCCCTGGGGAAAGAGGGAGAACAGAAAAAGAAAGCCTATAAGTTGAAAACAGAGATTCACAAGAGTGATAGTCCAAGCTGAGGTAGAGACAGAACCTGAAACAGTCCCTTGAACTTGTAGCTAAAGTAGTTTTTTGCTTTCATCCAGTCATGGGTATCTTGAGGGCTTAAATTTACTACAGAAATCAGTAGTTCTCAAAGTGTGGTCCCCAGATCAGCAGCATCAACATCACCTGGAAACTTGTAAGAAATGCAAATTTCCAGGCTATATCTCCAAACCTACTGAATTAGAAACTCTGGGGGAGGGGAGGGAGGTACAGCCCAGCACCCTCTGCTTCAAAAGCCTTCCTGGGGCTTCTGATGCAAGCTGAGCTTTGAGAACCACTACTCTAAAGCAGAAGTCAGCAGACTTTTTCTGTAAAGGGCTAGAGAGTTTTAGATTTTGCACTTGTACTCTGCTTGTCACAGCTCTGAAATTCTGTTGAGTAGTGAAAAAACAGCCATAGACAATGTGTAGACTGATAGGCATGGTAGAGTTCCAATGGAAAGTTTTTCACAAAAACCAGTCATGGTCAAATTCGGATCCCATGGCCATTGCTGACTCTTATATAGAAACCTTTTGGGAGAAGAGGAAGGAGGCAGGTTTGCTCATCACTTCTCCCTTCCTGCCTTTACCCATTTGTTGTTCTTGACTCCTAGTGATGAGTGCAGATGGTACCAAAGTACCTTCCAATGTGTGTGCCCATCCCTGCTCCTACTTGAGAATTGTGTGCAGGAAATGCTTCAGACAATTAGTAATTATGTGTAAGGCACAGAAAAGAAAGCAGTAGAAAGGGATGCACATAAATCCACCAATTAGTCAGTCAGTAGAACTCCAGAGGTAGGAAAGAAAGAGTGGCCTTAAGACTGAAATATAAACTAAAAATAGAACTACCTGATGATTCAGCAATTGCACTATTAGGTATTTACTCAAAAGATACAAAAATACAGATTTGAAGGGGTACATGCAACCCCAATGTTTATAGCAGCAGCATCAACAATAGCCAAACTATGAAGAGAGCCCAAATGTCCATCAACTGATGAATGGATAAAGAAGATGTGAGAGATGATAGATAGATAGATGATAAATAGATAGATAGATAGATAGATATCTACAATGGAAAATTACTAAGCCATCAAAAAGAATGAAATCTTGCCATTTGCAATGACATGGATGAAGCTACAGTCTATTATGTTAAACAAAATAAGTTAATCAGAGAAAGATGAATACCATACAATTTCGTGTGTGGAATTTAAGAAACAAAACAGATGAACATATGGGAAGAGGGAAAAATAAAAAAAGAAACAAATTACAAGACTCTTAACTATAGAGAACAGACTGAAGGTTAATGGAGGGAGGTGGGTAAGAGATGGGCTAGATGGGTGATTATTATTAAGGAGGGTACTTGTGATGAGCACTGGGTGCTATATGTTAAGTGATGAATCACTTAATTCTACCCATGAAACCAATATTGCATGGTATGTTAATCAAAACTTAAATTTTTAAAAAAAGTGAGGAAAGAGCCTAAGTGTCCATCAACTGACGAATGAATGAAGAAGATGTGGTTTATCTATACAATGGAATACTACATGGCAATGAGAAGGAATGAAACCTGGCCATTTGTAGCAGTATGGATGGAACTTGAGGGTGTTATGCTGAGCGAAATAAGGCAGACAGAGAAGGACAGATACCATATGTTTGCACGTATAGGTGGATTAGGAGAAACTTAACGGAGGACCATGGGGGAGAAGAAGGGGAAAAATAGTTGGGGAGAGGGAGGGAGGCAAACCATGAGAGACTCTTGAATGCTGAGAACAAACTGAGGGCTGATGGGGAGGGTGGAGAGGGGAAGGGGGGTGATGGGCATGGAGGAGGGCACTTGTTGGGATGAGCACTGGGTGTTATATGGAAACCAAATTGACAATAAACTGTTTAAGAAAAAAAAGTGAAATATAAACTCCATAACCATCACTTATCCATATTTTTGTGTCATTTTCCTGAAGGAAATGTTCCCTATGATCCTATCTTCTTTCCTAAGGTCAGAGGCGGGGGGAAAGAAAGCAGTCTGACATCTTCATTCATAAGCTCCCCCCTCCAAAAATACATGCATATGGCTGACCACAGTGAGATTAATAGTAGACTTGCCACTTGGCATATCTCCACATGTATGTCCTTCTGGAACACTCAACAAATCTCAGAGGGGAATGATTACCGTATCTCAGAGGCTCTCAAACTCTATCAAACATCACAATCACCTGGAGATCTTATTAAAACACATTGCTGTGCCCTACCCCCAGAATCCTTGATTCAATAGGTTGGGTTAGGGAATCAGAATTTACATTTCTAACAAGTTTCCAGGTAATGCTGATCATGCCAATCTGGAAAACACACATTAAGAACAGCTCTTCTTTTGCTGTTTCCAGTCTTAACAGGCAAAATCGCCATTTTACATGAGTAACCAAATACATGAGTCATTCTTGACTCATCACTGTCTCTTACCTCCACATTAAGTAACATCCTGTCAAATCAAGTTTCCCCTTCAGTATTCTGAAAATCCAGCCCGTCTGTACTGCCCTTATTGTCAATGAATTATTTTAAGCCAGTATTCCCATACTTTTCATATAAAAAATAAGTATATCCTTAGACTGTAGAGGTGAACAAATCTAATTGTTACTGGGGACAACAGGCTGGGATTCCTCCAACCATCCTCAGGGATGAGGGGATCAATCTCCCTGCACAGCTCTTCCCCATTCATTCCATGGGGAAACCTTATCTGAGGTATTTTTAATCACATATCTTGAATATTTTTGTAGCTGTCTAAACAGTCTACCTAATTCCAGATTTAGCACTTCAAACACACATTCTACTAGGCAAAGGGATATTTTAAATTACAAGTTAACCAAATAGTATAAGACCAAATACTTATCTCTCCTTGTACCTTACACAATGAACATTGAGCTCATTTAGCTTTGCACATACTGTGCATCAGCCATAATTCTAACAGGATACAGATGTCATACTTAAAATTTTAAGTCCAGGAGGGTTTATTTACAAAGGTGGGAGTGTATAGAAATGATTCTCAAGCATACAAACAAATCAAAGCAGTGATTTTACTCCTGGGGGCATTGGACAATGCCTGTAAACATTATCAAGACTGATGGGGTGGCTTGGGTGGGCAGAGGCCAAGGATGCTGCTAAACACCCTACAATGCACAGGATGGTGCCGTGCAACAAAGAAATAGACAACCCAAAATGTCAATACTGCTAAGGCTGAGAAACCATGCCACAGAGTAAGTTCTTTTTTTTCTTTTAAGTTTATTTATTCATTTTGAGAGAGAAAGAAACAGAAAAGGGGAAGGGCAGAGAGAGAGAATCCCAAGCAGGATCTGTGCTGTCACTTCAGAGCCCGACGTGGGGCTCAAACCCATGAACCGTGAGATCATGACCTGAGCCAAAACCAAGAGTTAGACATTCAACTTACTGAACCAAAAAGGGGCCCCAAAATAAGTTCTAATTAAAAATATTTGTAAAGCTGAGCTAAACCTGATCTGCAAACACAATTCCCTTGTGCAATTAATTCTGCTTGAGTCAACAGAAGAGGAATTACGAGAGGTGATCTGTGCAGAATGATGGACCCTTTGTGTTATATTGGCTCTGATATCTAGTTTAAGTTTACCTTTTTGAAGAAAACTGACTTGCCCCATATAGTAGCTTTAATGTGGCTGAGGGGGTCCCAATTTTCCTGAGATGAGACCAGTGTGTCAACATTTTTCTCCAAGGAAAATAGGCTGAAGTATCCCATTAATGCAAATAGGCTGTGAAAAAGTCACATTAATGCATTCATGAAATATTCATTGAGAGCTTACTATATCCAAACACTATTCAAAACAAGCTTGGATATACAACTTAGGATAAATATAAAGAAAGTTTAGCTCTAATGTTACAGGTAAATCTTTTTTTAATTTTTTAATGTTTATTTATTTTTGAGAGACAGAGGGAGGCAGACTGCAATGGGGGAGAGGCAAAGAGAGAGGGAGAGACAGAATCTGAAACAAAATCCAGGCTCTGAGCGATCAGCACAGAGCCTGATGCACGGCTGGAACCCATGAACCAAACCATGAGATCATGACCTGAGCTGAAGTCAGACGTTAACTGACTGAAATATCCAGGCGCCCTGTTACAGGTAAATCTTAACTCTTAGGTTACGGAATGACATTTGTCCTTCTAGATTGCCCCTGCTTAGAAAAGACAGTGAAGTCTCCGTGATGAGTCCCACAGGATAGAAAGGAGAGAGGTTTCCTGAGCCTGTTGGCACCACCCTCCATGATGTCCAATGAAACCGCCTATGGTCTACATAGGAAAATGTTCTATTTCCCAACAACTAGAGAAAAAGAAATAGGCATTTGTGTTCTTGACTAATTTGGGGGTGGGAGTATATATTTATGAGTTATGCCTCAGAAATAATTAATATCTCTCTCAATGAAAGCAAAATAGTATGTATTGTGTCATTTGTGTGGCATATGCTCCAAATACATCCATTTATTATTTTATGCTAAGACAGGTGAAGTAAACACATGGTATGGTTGCCTCTATTTTTTCTCCTGCTGTCCCAACAGAAATTAGTAATCAATCATGGCACTCTTTCCTCCTGAGCCTGGGCATGGCCTCAGATTCCTTCTGTATATAACACTTCAGGAGGCTACTATTAATAGACAGGAATTGGCACTTCAGGTAAAATCTACCTGTGTATCCTTGGCAAAGATATTGACCCTGAGTGGGCCTCAGCAGCGTATAAATATGTACCAGGAAAGAGTAACCCAATCACATTATATCATCTTATTTTTTTTAGTCTGTCTCTCCCTTAGTTCAAACCTGATAGGATAGAATGTGGAATAATTTAATTCTGATAAGGGGGCTGAAACCAAAGTTTGGAGGAAATTATTCAAGGCAATAGGTGATAAATATATATTATAAATGTGTATCTCCACTTTGGATCTCCTAAATTCCAAACTCACATATCTAGCTACCTACTTGACATCATGTCTTGCATGTTCCCCAGATACATCTCAAAATTAAAACACCCTTGGGACTTCTGCTTCATGCCTAGATGAAACAATAAGGATTGGATTTAACCACCACCACCAGCAGCAGCCCAACATAGTACAACTAGAAAACCAGACAAAATATATGACACAGAGTTTTCAGACATTGGAGACAACAGAGAGCATGGACACTGATCTCCCAAAAGAAGGGCAACAAACAAGGTGAGCCCCACGCTTGCCCCAGTTAACTGCCTGAAGAGAGTTTCCAGCTGTAGAACAATGAGAAGGAACCTAGACAAAGCTCAACAGAGATCAAAAGACAGAGATTTGAGTTCAGAGAGTCTAAGGCAGCTAGAATTTGTGGAACAGATCCCAGGGAAGAGGGAGCTACAAGGAGAGGATTTAAGTCTTGTTGGAGCACTGCTGTGAGCATAGGTGAAAGGAAACTAAAACTGGAGAAGCAATATTCCAAAAACAATAGGCAGAACAATTCTATTAGAAAAGGACACACTGAGTTGAGAACACTTAATGTATCTACCAACCTAAGGAGAAAGATCTAATAATACATGGAGCGTTGGGTAATATCCTCAGAAGATCATCCTCTTAATGTTGGGGACAAATTGGACCCGGACTAAAGGGTGCTCTGGACTCATCCTAACAAAGCTTAAGGCAGACCTCAAAAGAAGAAAAGGTATCCTAAGTAACCTAACTGCATGCCAGGACAATATCCAGCACTATTTATATGAGTTACAACAAAATCTAGCACCCTACAACATAAAACTCAAAATGTTTGTCTTCAATTTTTTAAAAAATATGCATCAAAAAAGCAGGATATAAGATCTATCTCCAGAATGAAAATCAATCAGTAGCAACAGGACCAGAATTTGCAGAGATTGTGAAATTAGCAAACAATGAATTCTAAACACTATTATACTTCATATGCTCTACAAGGTGGAAGAAAAACATGAACATTATAAAGGAAGAATCAAATGTAATTTGTAGAACTAGAAGTGTATGCAAGAAATGAAAAATATGGAGGAAATTAACCACAGATTATACCTTACAAAAGAAAATAACAGTTAAAGATGTCGAAGTGAACTTAAGGCAATAGAAAATATCCACAATGAAGCACAGAGAGAAAGTCTTCCAAGAAAACAACAACAACAACAATGCATCAACGACCTGTGAGGCAATATCAAGCAATCTAACACAGTGTAATTGGAGATCCAGAAAGGAGAAGAGATAGAAACAAGTCCTTGAAGAAATAATCACCAAAAATGTTCTAAACTTGATAAAAATTATAAATGCACATATCCAAGAAGCTCAAAGAACTCCAAAGAAAAAGAAGCATAAAGGAAACCCACACCAATGCACATGAAAAACAAATTACTACAAACTGGCAATAAAGAAGATTTAAGAGTAACAGGGCAAAAAAGTGTATAATAAGTTCAGAGAACAAAGACCAGGATGGCAAAAGAATTGTCAGCACCTGTGAAAGCCAGCAGACAATGGAGTGACTGAATATATTGGAAGGAAAAGTGAAGACTGTCAACCTAGAATTCTATATCCAGTGAAAATAACTTTCGAAATGAGTATTGTTTCAGACCAAAACAAAAAAGTGAGGGCATTAATCACCAACATAAGTTCACTAAAAGAAACATTAAAGGAAGTTTTTCTGATAGAAGGAAAAGCACACCAGACAGATGCTAATTTGACTCTATGTAAGGGAATGAAGAGGACCATAAGTGGTAGAAATGTAGATAAGTATAAAAGTTAGGGGCGCCTGGGTGGCTTAGTCGGTTAAGCGTCCGACTTTCGCTTAGGCCATGATCTCGCGGTTCGTGGGTTCGAGCCCCGCGTCGGGCTCTGTGCTAACTGCCAGCTCAGAGCCTGGAGCCTGTTTCAGAGTCTGTGACTCCCTCTCTCTCTGACCCTCCCCTGCTCACGCTGTCTCTCTCTCTCTCTCCTAGAAAAAAAAAAAAAAGTTAAAAATATCCCAAACTGAGCTTCTGATTTTTCCCTCAAAATTTGCTTCTTGCTCAGCTTTTCTTTATCACATTTTAATGAGAGCTCCATCCTCCCATCCTAAGGTCAAAAATTTTGTAATCAACATCGACTTGTCTTTTTTGCACTCATGACTTGTATCAAATCATGGCTCTAACTTCAGAACATGCCCAGAATCTTCCCTCCATAACTATCTCCTTGGTGCTCACCTCCATCACTTTGCCTCAGCCTTCTAATTGGCCTCTCTACTTCAAGCGCTACAGTGTATTCACAACTCAGAGGTCACAGGAATCCTGTGAAAACACAGGACACTTCCTGTCACACCTGTATCCACAAAGCTCAAGTGGTCTCCCATCTCACCCAGAAACAAGCCAACTCTTGCTACAGCCCACAAGGCCCGTCGGGCCTTCCCTTCTCCATCTTTTCAGGGCTCTATCCTGTTCCCTATGTGTTCCTTGTCACTCAGCTCAGGGTGCACTGGCCTTTTCAGACACAGGAAGTACTCTCTCCTCTTGACATTTTTGCATTTCCTCTTCCTAGGTCACTTTTTCCCAGATGCTATCATGGTTTATTTCCTCTTTTCCTTCCTTTTTTTTTTTTCAAATGTCGTATTCACTGAGGCCTTTCTTGAACACACTATTTAAAGTTGCAACTTTCTGGGGCGCCTGGGTGGCTTAGTCGGTTAAGCGTCCGACTTTCGCTTAGGTCGTGATCTCGCGGTTCGTGGGTTCGAGCCCCGCGTCGGGCTCTGTGCTGACTGCCAGCTCAGAGCCTGGAGCCTGTTTCAGTCTGTGACTCCCTCTCTCTGACCCTCCCCTGCTCACGCTGTCTCTCTCTCTCTCTCCTAGAAATAAATAAAACATTTTTAAAAAAATAATAACGTTGCAACTTTCTGCCCACACACTCCTGTTTCCCTGATTTATTGATTTTCATAGTCTTCATGTTTTATATGTGTCTACTGTCTTTCTTTTCATACTAGGACATAAGTTCAATGAGGGAAGGAATATAGTATTTTGTTTTTGCTGCTGAAACTCCAGTGTCTAGAGCAATGGCAGGCAGTTTGTAGCCCTCAATACATGTTTGTTGAATAAAAAAATAAATGAGCTTGACGTAGTCCTGTAGCTGTAGTACATGCTGTTTGTCAGCAGAGGGCAGCACAAGAGCATTAAGGTTTTAATGACGGAAGCTGGAGAAAACCAAAACCCGGGTCCGCACACAGGAAGTGAGGAAAGGTTTTACCAAATCTTTTCCAAAGAGAAATCAGGGGAGTTGAATCAACTTTTGTCTTTCAGTGTGTGACTTGGAGCTTCACATCACTTTCTGGGCCTCAGTTTCCTCATATTTTAAATCAAGAGCTACACTAGATTTGTTTGACTCTGCTTTGCTTTTGTCCCTAATATTCCAAGAGTCTAAATTAAACTGGACCCCTGCTCAACAACCTTACCATTTTAAAATTCATACGCAGTCTAGAAGATAGAGCAATGCATTTCTCATAAAGTTGTATTCAAGCTACTGGGATTCTAGTAACTATCCACAAGTTCAATAGAAACACCCTTTTGTATGAAGACTGTATGAAGGAGTGAGCTTGACTCTACTTATTTATTCCCACCTCTATTCTTTTAATGAGACAGAGCAATACTTCTGAAAAGGGAAGAAAGTTAGTACCAATCTGGAGATCCCAGAGCTGTGAGATAATGTTAATTAAACGCTGTCGTTTCTTTCCTTATTATTAATTTTGGGGAGAAGCTAATATGTACAGCAATTTGAGACATAGGAGATATTGCTTCCCAGAAAAGAGGCCATTTAAATTTATCCATTAGAGAAAATGACTAAATTGATTTTTCTAATGATGGAAGAGTTTAATTTTCTCTGAAAGAAGCAGCATTTCTAAAATTGATCAGGGGAGGGCAGTAAAGAGTTACATACAGTCATAGTTAATAAGTCTCCATACAAGAGAGTTTAAGCTAATTTATTAATGTAAGTTTCCTTGCCTCCTAACAAAATCCACTCGCCATTTTGTTGGTTTGAAGAAATTAAAGTGTCATCGCAGGGCTTATGGGTATTATTAGTTCAGTCATTGAGTTAGCATAACACTTCAGAATAAAAACTCCTGAATTGCTTGTTACCATTGAAAAATGAAGCCTACTACCATAGGCAAGAGAAATCATTTTTTCATGATCAGATATTTAAGTGACTTTAACGAAATCCCTTTTATGGGACTAAATGCATATTTNGGCATTTGATTTATTTCAGAGTGTCTAATCCACATTCATATCTCACAGAATTTTATTTTCTCATTGGAAAAGGGGACAGGAACAGACACACAGTTTGGCTTCTTAGTCCTGGCTGTTATCTTAAAACAAAATCAACCTAAAAACTTGGGGTTTTTTGCCTGGCTCTACTGATGTATGTGGGTGTCTTTGGTTGAAAATATATGAGACTGCTTAAGAAACAAGGAAGAAAAACGTATTGATGCCACTTACCCAAAGAGCACTAAATAGGCACATCTGATTTTGAATATCGGGTAAGGTTATCTAGAATGAATCAAATCATCCAGGCTTGATCCTGGCTGTGTTCTCATAATACCTGGTTATTTTCTTTGTACCACTTACCAAACTGTAGTTATCTAAGGATTTGTGTTTTTTATTCTCTATCTTCATCGCCTAGAACTGTACTACCCACTACCCTTGCCAATCTCGTCTCATTCAGGGTTGTATCCCCGGCAGTGTGCACAGCACGTGTTCATCTATCAGGGGCTCAGCAAATATTTGTGATGGAATAAATATATTCTCATAGCTTCTCAGCCCCAAGAATGGTCTCACAGTCATCTTCAAATTCCTAGTAGTACCACATAACCTGGTAGAGCATGTCAATCCAATAAATGTTACTCAGATAAAGCATTCTCTTGAGGATACCACAGTGAACAAAGTGAGATTCATGTTCTCATAAAAACATTCTAGTAAAAGCTGGAAAAACAGACATATATGTATGAATAATAACCAAAATATCCAACAGTGATAAATGTACGTAAACTCCTATAATATGTATGTCAAGCCTGCTTTGGGTAACTGACAGTCAAGCTCAGAGCTGAAGGCACCAAATCTGAAGAGTACAAAAGGGTCTCCCAGGCAAAGGAATCATTTGTGCAAAGGCCCTGTGCAGGAGTTTGGAAGGTTTAAAAAATCAGTGAGGCCAGAAGGATTTCCTGAATCAAAGCCTGGCCATCCATCCATGCTATTTTTGGCACTAGAGATCAAAGAAGAACATCTCAAAAGGAATGACACAAGAAATGCAGTGAGAGGACCATCATCTAATAACAAAGACAAAGGAATCCTATACTTTGCACTCTACAGCATAATGTTCAATACCCTTAGCATTTGATTTCACAGCATTATATAAGATTACCCCATAAAGGCTTAGGGAAATATTATGTTTATAATGCTGTTTTAAATACCAGGATGCAAAGTTGCTTAGACAGGTAAATTCAACAAAAAGGCAAAGACAAATTCAAAGGAATAAGACAATATTCATGCTCATTCATTAAAGTATTACTTGACTTAGTGAGTGCCTTCTAATATCAGACATCATTATTGGTCTTAGGAATACAATAGCTAACAAAACAGAAAAAGCACCTGTTATCCTCATGGAGATTATATATATTAGCAAAGGAGAGATAACCCCTCCTCCCCAAAATTACACAAATGAATGAAATTATTTCATCCTTGACAAGTGCTGCAAAGGAAAAGTGCCAGGATCAACTTGGAAAGTTGGATGCCTTTCGGGGTCCACTTCGCAGGTAACCTATCAACCAACCAATAAGGCAATAGGGAAGAAAGGGTTCCATTAAGTGGTGGGATGATGGAATAGTTTTCTCTTTTATGTTTCCTGCATTTTCTTAAGTTTTTACAATGAGAATATTATTTGACTTATGTGATCAAATTAACAGAATGTTTTAAATAATACATAGTGATGGTCTATTAAGATTTCTGTTGTTAGCAATAAAGTTAGGACTCTCCCCTGCTCGGGGAGAGGAGACACACATAAAGGAATATGATAAATGAGCTTTATTAAAAGTGACAAAAAGATTTGAGGTCCATGATTTGGTGCCTCTGCTTTATAACTGTAACAAGCGTTCTCTGCAAGAGTAATCTCTCTTCTCAGAAGTATCAGAAAACATACTTTATTATTCTTAACACAATGCTTTCTTCTTTAATTTATGAAGAGTATTATCAGCAGGGATACCGTGGCTAGCCTCATGTGATCAAAAAGAGATTTCTGCAATTCTGTGTTAGATAAGCAGTAAGAAGCACTTTCTGGAAATTGGTCTACGGGTTATGGAGATGTCCATGGACCTCAGCAAAACGAAGGTCCTTATTTTAAAAACTTTCGTGATCAAATGTTCAAACCCAGAGTCCAATACTGTCGATTACCACAAAACCAACTGTGGAAATGGGTCATCAGTATCAACTGTAATTATTTCAGTAGGACATAGGGCATATTATTGTTCCATGTATCTGGGAAAGAACTTCAGTGTGATGGTCCTCAGGGGGCACCAGTGTGTCACATACCACACACCTCACTGCACCAGTTTGTGCTATTGATGAAGAATTACACAGGTGTGGGAACAGGACCAGCTCACAAATCATGCAATCTACTGTACACAATGTAATATGAGATCTGAAGAGAGATTATCCTGAATGTTAAGGAAAGAGGAAGAAACATTCTACTTCATTTGATCAAAAAAGCAAACAGAAGTATTATTTTCTTTGTCTCTGCTCTGCTAATGCACAAATACACTTCTAGATAAAAGTTAATACCACCACCAGAAAAATGGGGAGGAAGTCATGTGGGGGAGGGGCAATAAAGTACCAAAACAGATAAAGTTGATATAATGGACCCATTTTTTGCTAAACCGTAAATTATGTTTTTTCTTAATCTTCAGTCTCCCTTTACTTCCGCTCTCCCATTTTAGAACCTTTATGAAAAATATGCATCTATATTGTCATTGTTATAGTAAATAGTATTCAGTGATTCTCAAGGAAAGGCAGGCAAGTCTTGCTCTTTTTCCCAGGCTTTCCTGTCTTTCCTTGAAAGACAAAAAAAAAAAAAAGAAAGAAAAGAAAAGGCAAAGCAACAAGGAGATACTGTTTGGTGCTGCTCAGTTCCCCATCATGCGATGCTGATGTAACGGGCTGGGGGCGCACTGACTGGCTGCCTGTGAACTGGTCATGCTCTCTTCACACATGGAGCAGCAATCAACTTACAACTAAATCACATCTGAGCACAAGCTGTCTGCACAAAAGCAACCAAAAAGGCAGCATTGAAAACCTGACAAAGCATCTCAAAAGCAGAAAAGAAAAGGAGACCTAAAGCTACTGAAGGGAAAGGCTCCAACACTAATACCCACTCTGTTTGGGCATTGTGCAGACTACAGAGAGGGAATGATGGATGGAATGCCTTCTGAAGTTCACAGTTGGAAAAGGCTGCATGTTTAACACCAGGAGTTAGAGGAAAGTGTCAAGATATAGAATAAACAAGTAAATAAGAAAACGAAAAAAATAAGAAGAGAAATGCAGTGTTGCATGGTAACACCGGAACTGATGGTGTTTGTTACATCTTAGGCTCCCAGTGAACTCAGTTCATTATTCACAAGCATGAATTTGTAAATTGCATATACTTTGCATGCATTTATTTTCCAATGTAAGCATTAGGAAGAGAGTCCTTTTCTGAAAGTTCAAATGCTTTTCATAAGAAACACTTTAAGAAATTATAACACTGACCAAAAATAATCAAATGATATCTAAAATATCAGTTAACACATCTGCTCTTCCTGGGCAGAGATTGTTAGTTAAGACTATAAATTATTTACAGTCACATCATTAGCCATCCCAGAAATGGGTTATACCAGAAGAAATGTACCAGCTCTGACTTAATCTGGCCCTGAGATCGGAACCAATTCTCCTCACAGGATATTGCAGGATATCTTACAGGATATCTATCTGGCTTTGTTATCTGCACACTTGTCTGCCTATTCCTCCCTATGTGTCTTTCTATGCTCTCAACACTCACCAAGTGGCTCACATATTGCTTGTCTGTTTTTACCTCTTTGTCACCACCTTCCTCTTCTGAAAGCCTTTGTAATGAATGCATTACAAAGTTGCGTGCTTTTATCATAGACTCTCTCTCTCTCTTTTTTTTTCTTGGGAGAGAACACATGCACGCATCCACAATGATCAGGGAGGGGCAGAGGAAGAGGGAGAGAGAAAGAATCCCAGGCAGGCTCCATATTGTCTGCAAATCCCAGTGCAGGGCTGGAAACCTCCAACCTCGAGGTCATGATTTAAACCGTAGTGGGACGCTTAACCAACTGAGCTATCCAGGCACCCCCATCAGACTCTTTCAAAGAGATGTCTGGTAAGATCCATATACAGAAACTTGCTTAATTCCAGGTTGATAACATGCAAATGTCAATTTCCTTCTGTTGTGCCTGATTCGAGAGTCCCCTGAGACCCCCCAAGGAGCCGACACCGATGCAAGTACAAAAGGGTTTTTTTTTTTAATAGTTTATTGTCAAATTAGTTTCCACATAACACTCAGTGCTCATCCCCACAAGTGTCCTCCTCCATGCCCATCCCCCCCTCCCCCCACATCCATCAGTCCTCAGTTTTGGTCAGCATTCAAAAGTCTCTCATGGTTTGCTTCTCTCCCTTCCCCCCACCATTTCTGCAATGAGAAACAATGAAATCTGGCCATGTGTAGCAACATGGATGGACCTTGAGGGTGTTATGCTGAGCGAAATAAGTCAGGCAGAGAAGGACAAATATCATATGTTTGCACGTATAGGAGGATTAGGAGGAACTTGACGGAGGAACAAAAGGGTTTTTATTACAAGCTCGAACAAGGGCTCACCTGCCTACCAGTGTAGTGGCAGAAGGTGAAGCCAAGCACAATAGCGAACAGGGTTTTTAAGGAGTAAGGGTTGGGGGTGTTACAGTACACATAGCATCATCACATAAGCACTAATTACAATTGTACAGCACCCCTGGTAACAGCTTTGACCATTCAGTATCTGTGAGGTGTTCATTACTTTTGGTGGGACCCAATCATGACTTTTGAGGATCCTTTGAAAATGACCAATTATGAGTTGAGCTCAAAAGGCCCACGTGAGGTTCAGGCAAGCAGTGAGAAATTGGCTAGTTTGTACAGAATAACTGTCTACAGTTCCCAGCCTTGACTCAGACCACAGGAATGTTTTTTTGATTAGCTGACCTGAGGGCAGTCTGAGGATGGCTTTAGCCTTGAGCAATATGAGGAACTGGGGCTACTTGCAGCTCGAGGTTGCTCTTAATGGAGGCCTTAATCTCAAAATGATGTTACTTAGGCTCTTCACTTCTAATTAAGCTAAACAGAATAATCAAAACAAAACATCAAGCCTATTAAAAGAATGTGAAAAAAATTGGATGTGTGATATATAAAGTTTTAGAATTAGACGTGGAGGAAAAGAGGAAACTAAGAGGTTAGTTTACAAGTATGTGTAAATTACCTTATTTACTTAATAATACTAACTGATAAAAAATAATGACACTAACTTATAGTTCTGTGGTGCTTACCTTTTGTCAGGTGCTTTCCCAAACACTCAGTAAATATTATTCCTTTGATACATACAAAAATTTTGTGATATAAATTCTATTGCCAATCATATTTTATTATTAGCACACATAAAAAAACCAAAGCTCAGAAATATACCAAGGCCAGACAGCTAATAAGTGGCAGAGATAAGATTTGAACCCCAGCAGTACAGATCCAGAAGCTGAGCTCTTAAAATCTCTGCCACACATCCTTCGTGTAAAAGGATATTTAAGATTTTTTTAATCAGCCCTCCCAAGGAACTTTGACACCTATTTTCAAAATCAAAAATACATGTAAATTAACTTGCAAAAATAACTGTGAGCATTAAGCAGATCAAACTAGTTATCTGCTTAGCCAGCATGAATTCCAGCTACCTGGGAAGTCATAAGAAACATAGTGGGTAAGAAAGGATTAGGACAAGAGTAATTTGCAGTCTTAGTTCAGTCTGCCATAACAAAAAGAACACAGACTGTGTAGTTTAAACAACAATTCATTTCCCACAGTTCTGGAGGCTGAGAACTCCAAGATCAAAGTGCCAGCAGATCCAGTGTTAGTGGAAAGCTCTCTTCCTGGTTTGCAGATGGCGATCTTCTCACTGCAACCTCACATAGAGAATGAGAAACCTCTCCTGTGTCTTCTTATAGAAGCACTAATCCCATCTGGGAGGGCTCCACCCTCGTGACGTAATTATCTCCCACAGTACCCACCTCCTAATAACCATCACATTGGGATTTAGGGTTCTAACATAGGAATTTTGAGGGGACACACACATTCAATCCTTAATGCTAGTGATTTATAGGTAGAAGAGTATCAGATCCTACCAATCTTCCACCAAATGTGGGATCAAGCCTTGTATTGAACTGATTTCAGAGACTTTCTAAACGTTGGCCGTGAAGAGTCAAAATTATCCTTTGGGGATTGGGATATTTTACATATCACCCTTTTTGAAAATATGCATACATCTTCACATGTGCCACATTTTCCGTTGGAGGCCATGATACAACCAAGAAGGCAGGATGCATATTTAGGTCTAGAGCATCAAAAATGAGGATTCTGAGAGGAAACAAATTAAGAACATACCAGAGTACAGTTTCAAGCAATATGGACTAGAATTTTAAATTTGTGAAAGTGTAAGAGTAATTTCAAAATTGATTCTATATTAATTGAGTCTATTAAGTTATTTTAAATGACTGTGGTTTTTACTGAAACACCAAGAAAAGTAACAATAGTCATAATAATATTATTCCAGATAAGTAAAAGCTGAAGTTACATGGTGATCAACACTGTTGCAGAGAATTGTGCCTACAGTTCTGCATTTGGACTGATTGTATAACAATAAAGAATGCATTTGAGGAATGGGGGATAGGGTGAAGGAAGAAGGTGGAATCTATGCCATATTTGGCTACTCCAGAGCCAGACCTACCACAGTGGCCCACTCTCTGAGAAATCTGTTTGCTTGGGGTAGAACCCACACTAAGGAACTGAGGAACGAGTCTGGTTCCAGAGGGATTCAAAGCAGATGCTTAGAGCTCTGTTTATTTTAGTAATCTATCTGTTATTTTTTAATAAACTATCAATATATTGAAAGCAACCACTTGACTTACGAAAGGATTTTTAAATCCAGTTATTAAAGGTATTCACTTTTTCAACATTGTAATATTTCTAAGGGATCTTTTGTTTTGTTTTTTAAACTTTTAAAAAATATTTTATTTATTTTTGAGAGAAAGAGAGAGAGAGAGACAGCGTGAGCAGAGGAGGATCAGAGAAAGGAGACACAGAATCCGAAGACAGACTCCAGACTCTGAGCTGTCAGCACAGAGCCCGACATGGGGCTCGAACCCATGAACTGTGAGATCATGACCTGAGCCAAAGTCGGATGCTCAACCAACTGAGCCACCCAGGCGCCCCTGGGATCTTTTATTTTGGATCTGGAAATTTTGACAGTGAGGTCATGAACCATACAAAGATCCTGCATAGATAAGAACAATACCTTTCTTTGCAAAATGGGAGGAACATGGTTCTGAATAAGGCAATAGAAAATCACTGGACTGATGCTATCATCATAGGTGCTTCCTTAGGTAGATGAATTTTAGAAAGAGTGACCCTGGAAAATGCTTGTCAGCATTATCTGGCATTAACTATACTCTCTTCAAGCTCTAATGTTGCTATCATCACAAAATTCTAGAGATAGAATAGGTACCGGGAATTTCATGTCCTTCCATCTATATTCAAACAAACAAACAAAAGGTAATGCTGAACATTGAACATGCAAAAAAAAAAAAATATTCTTGGCCTTTTGGGCAAGGCCCTAACTTCTTATCACAAATTACAAAGAGATCTGTTCATAATTAGCCCCATACCTAAAAGCTTCTTCATTTGCAATGAAAGCCAGATTTTCAAACCTTTCATCCTGCAAATGTAATAGTGCAAACCACTATTTAAGTATAAATTCAAGATGCTTCAGTGAGAAATATAATGTAAGGGAAACATGTTTGCAGTGACTTTGACAGTAAAAGAAACAGTAGGGCTGATTAAGTCAGCCTTAAAACTCTGCAGTGGAAGGCCGGTACAACAAAAATCTCCTATTGCTAAATCACTGTTGTTCTGTCAGGGATAATGATTTAATAGCAGCAGGAAGTATCAAGAAATGAGGAAGATTGCAAGCCACTGATATTATGAAAATACTCTTTACAGTAGTGCTGGATAAGTTCTTTCACTATAACCTGCCAGTTTTTATCACTGGAAACTTACAGTTTTGAAAACATAAATTAGTGTATTTGATAGATTTTGCATAAAACATTAGGCAATCACAGCCCCATACACAAAAGAAAGCTTTATATTTTCCTTCTCTAAGCTTCAAAGGAAAGCATGATGGAAGCAGTCCCTTTCCCCAGGAAAATGTAGCTCAAGGTCACATAGCTTCTGGCTTACTCGTTGCTGAATTAATATATGAAAGAAAGAAATAATATTTTCAGGATCATTTTTTAAAAAAAATTTTAATGTTTATTTTATATTTGAGAGAGAGACAGAGACAGAGACAGAGAGAGAGAGAGAGAGAAAGGAGAGAGAGAGAGAGAGAGAGAGAGACCACCAGTGGGGGAGGGGCAGAAGGTGAGGGAGAGACAGAATCTGAAGCAGGCTCCAGGCTCTGAGCTGTCAGCACAGAGCCCACCACAGGGCTGGAACTCCAGTACCTCGAGATCATGACCTGAGCTGAGGTCAGATGCTTGGCCCTTAACCTACTGAGCCACCCAGAGGCCCCTCAAGATCATTTAAATAGAGGGATAAAAATGCTTTAAAGAGATGTTGAAAATGGAAAGAAGCCACGCCAAGAAGATTACCCATTTTAATGGCTCAGAAAGAAGCTAGAAATGACTGTGGGAAAGTAAGAAGCATGATTTCTACGGATCTTGAACCTGGCCTTTTGGGAAAACAAATAGATTCTACCCTGTGCTTACAGCATCTAATCCCTATCACCTCCCAGAGAAGAAAGCCTGTAATGAAAGCCGATTACCTCACAACATGCCCCTGGAAAGAATGATCCATCTACTTTCCATTGCTTACTGAGTTAGAGGGGTTACCATGGTTCAGGCAGCCTCATTACCAGCAATGCTAAACATGCAGTGTGTGAATGGAGATGACATACAGGCACTGGGGATGGTGCTGTGTGAAATCCAATGGTGTTTTGTTTTATAGCAACAAAACCAGCTGCCTGAATGGTGAGTATGGCAAGAGAGAAAGAAGTTCAAAAAAAATAACAGGTTGCATTCTATGCAAAATTTCATAAGCTACCTAGAGCTAAATAAGCACTGAGAAAAAAAAAAAAAAAAAAAAAAAAAAACACCCCAAAACAAAACACTATCTCTGTTACATTCACTTCATCTGAAATTTCATCATTGAGGAATTAACATTTTTGTCTTTTGAAATTGATATCTGTAGGCTTTAGATTTTGAAATTCAATTGCTTTCTCCAGGGAAATAAAAATACCAGGATAGAGAAATGCCTTTTACTGTTGAAATCAACTGATATCTACAGCGATATGTTTGAGCTGNAAAAAAAAAAAAAAAAAAAAAAAAAAAAAGAACATTTTATAGAGTAAGAAGAATGTAAGTGAAACAAACTTCACTATTTTGTCCCTAATTGTTATAACTTGGGTAAAGTATTCCATTATTTCAATAAGTTTCACTTTTGTTTTGCTTTGGTTTTCAGCTTGGAAGTCTTTCCTGGATTAACTTTGCGTATTTTATTTTACTTTTTAACATTTTATTCTATGCATACATACTTTAATGAGTGCTAGTATTTTTTTTCCTGACCTATTTCACATTTAGTTGCAAACATCATGCCCCTTGCCCATAAAATACTTCAGTGTGAATTTCAAGAACAAGGATATTTTCTTACATAACTACACATAAATTATCATATTTGGGAGGCTTTACATTAATGCAATATTTTACAAAATATGTCTTATTTTCAGTATTCACCAATGATCCCAACAATGTTCTTTTTGGAGACTTATGCCCCAATCCAAGACTTTACATTGCACTTAACTTGTCTGGTCTCTTTAGTCTCTTTTCATCTAAAATAATTCCTTAGTTTTTTGTTTTCTTTCATGACATTAACTTTATTGAAGACTACAGACCAGCTGTTTCATAGAATGTTTGTCAGTGTGGATTCATATGATGTGTCCTTTAGTGCACATTCATCTCTGTGTCTCAGGCGGGAGTATTGTGTCATTAGCGCATCCCAACAGGGGGCTCAGCTGTTTATTCGTGACATTAGCTACGAAGACTTGGTTAAGGTGGCATCTGCCAGGCTTCTCTACTAGAAAGTTACTTTTTTAATTTTTGTAATTAACCTGTAATCTGTCAGGAAACACTTTGAGATAATGTGATACACTGTTCCCCATCAAACTTTCAGCAAATAGTTTTAGCATTTTAGCATCCATCAATGATGCTCGCTGGAAATAATTATTATGTGATGGCTAAAAAATAATTTCAGCATCTTTTGGAAAAAAACTGTATTGGTAGAAACTAAAAAAAGAGATTTGGATTTTGTCATTTCTCATTTTTATGTCTTTAGATGTACAATTGCCTGTGCAATTGGATCAAACTCAACCAACTTCCTAAAGCAAATAGAAATATTTCTTTCCTGCTCACATTATCTTTGAGTGGAAAGCCTTTCTCTCATGAAGGTAACTTAATGTGTGTGTAAATGCATGTGTGTTCAGCAGTTATGTTATGTATATATGTTTATACGTATATATAAATATAAATATTACATATATGTGTGTGTACATGTTTTCTAATACAATCCTTATTTTTTTATGTAGTTGTAGGACTGCCCCCGTAAACAAAAGTATTGGTGGATGGATGTCCAAATGATGGATCTTTTTTTAATATCAGATGCTCTGGGGGCCCAGAATCAGTGCAGAAACTTGAAAATCATTCCATAAACTGGGATAATCAGGTATAGAGGAAACAATTTTGTAGCTTGCATAAAATGGATGCTCAATAGACTATGTTAAATGGGTAATTGACTGAGCCCCATTAAATATATAATGAGTTGTTAAAAAAAAGATAAAAGAAAGTTTTCTAGCAAGGTATTAAAAGTAATGATGCATTTAATATGCAAAAATCAAGATTGAAAAAAATATCTTATATTTGAAAGGTTACATTTTACCTACACTGAAGCAATAGAAAAAGAGTAAACTCTTGCATGATTTCTAAATTATGTCTTAGTCAGGAGGAAAAAGGAAACTAAGATATAAAATAGAGGGTTTAATTAAATAGAAACAGGTCAAGACAATATCATCCAGCTTTCATGTTGGTTGTGTTTTCAACTCATCAGAAACCATCAAGTGTTTCTTTATAAAGAGGCATGTAGCATCTGAACAGTGTTGATTCTGAGCTCTCGGAACAGGCAGAATCTAACATTACGGAAGCAAGAGGTTTCCTGAATAAACACAACATTTTGAAATACCGATGGGCAATTTTGGGAAAAAACCCACTGTCTGACTCAGTTGCAAAACATATAACTAAAATTATTTTAGTAGAAGAGTTTGTTTTCTCTTGTCCTGTGAACTTGATGAATCATGCTTCAATGTGGAAAGTCCTGGAAACTACAAACTTGACTAATATAATGGAAACAGTGCTGAACTTGGAAGTCAGAAGGCTTCGGTTTGAGTTTCAGTTTCTTTGCTTAATTAGATATATCCCTTGGGTAGGTTACTCAATCTTTCTGAGTCAACTCTGCCTATAAATAATGTAGCAGATAGGCTAAAATGCTTTTGAAATATTAAAGTACTAAATGAATCATTATATTGAAAGTCCATGGAGGAAATATATACAAACACCACATAGTTTTATTTAAAATTTTTAATTTTATTAACGGGTAATTTATGGATATTAGAATAGATGAAACTAGTGTATATATGACCCTAAAAATTTAAGTTCACTAGATATGACTAAGTATTTTAGGTTGGACTTTAGTGTTAAATGACATCTGTCTAGCATTTTATCACATTCCTGCTCCAGAAGTTCTTATTCAAAATAAAATCAAAAGGCACAACAATAATAATCTAAACTCCATAAAGGCAGGGATGTTTTCTCCTATATCCCTAGTGCCTAAAACCACACCTGGCATGAAGGAGGAATTCCGTACGTATTTGATGAAAGACTGAATTAATTAACCAAGAGTAGGAGTTATCCTATTGCCAAAATCTGGAAAGCATTTGCATTCATAACTAGATGGGAAGAAGTTACTGATCTCTGTGCATTATACCATTAAGCAATGCAAATCTGCCGGTTTGAAAGAAGAAAAGAAACTTTTGCCCTTACTCCATTGTCTGCCACTGAACTCAAGAAGCACAGGTATTTACCAACCAGAAATCAAGGCATATACCTCTCTCCAGCCAGAGTGCAGAATTCTGCACATTGATTTCCCTCATCCTCAATCTATCTCCTTCTATAAAAAATTAGCCTAAGACCTTCAGGAAATAAGTGGGAAAGAAATAAGAGAAATATTTGTAGAACCCTGGGAGTTATAATCCTCATAAAAAATTATACATACGTGTATGGAAGTAGAATGAATTCAAAATTACTGAAAAATTACTAGTCGTCCCATAACAGTGGTGTTTTAGCATCTCAGACAGCTAAATCGTAGAGAAAAAATAAGATATCAGTTCGAGTCAACAGAACTCCATTTTCTATATGCCTGGCATATACTTAAATTAGCTTAGGAGATAAGTAGTAATATGCTATCCAACTTCAGATAAAATAATATATTGACCAAAACTCAATGTTTCACTGTGACTCACGTTAAAATAGTCCATCATATATACCGTGTTATTTATATGTAACTTAGTTTAAACTTCAGCTCCAGGTGCAGTCCGTTGCTCTAATTGAAAAGTTCATGTGCTTAAGTGATCAACTAACTTTCGATTAAAAATACAAGGCCTGGAAGCCATCAGTGTGAGTCCTAATCAGGAAGCTGTTACCCTGCTAATTTTCAAACAATTGCAAAACTGGGTTTTTATTGGTGGCAACAATGGCCTGTAAACTGGCATGATGAATGTTGGGAATAAACTCTTAAAGATTAACTTAAAGACATTCAAAGTATGTCCATTAGCTAACATGGCATGGCAAGACGGATGGATAGAGAGATGATAGATGAGAGAGAGAGAGAGAGAGATGATGATGGATGGATAGATAGAAATAAACATATATGCATGTATTTTTTAAAAAGACATTCTTTCTAACACACGTAATGAAAGGAATGAAATCAGGGGTAATGTATACTTAATTTTATTTACCTACATTTTTGTAGCACTTATTATATGTCAGAGATTATTTTACATGCTTCACAAAATTTGACTCAAAACAATGTTCTATATGAAGTACTATTAATATCTCTGGTTTATATAGGTGAGAAACTTTCTTCTCTCTATCAATAAAATCCAGAACCAGATTTACCTCATTTGAAACTGCATGATGTAAAAGTCCACATGGATGTTATATAAAACTAACAGAGCAAAAAAGAAAAAAAAATCAAACCACAAAAACACACTAAATCTTAGGACTCAGAGAGGGACTATATTTCTACAACAATTCATCAAAAGAACCAAAAAATTTTAGAAACCCTGTTAAAATCCTCAATTGAATGCAAAAACGAGAATTCATAATTATGAAAAATCAGGTAAAATGAGACAGCAATGAATGAGATTTATCTACTATAACAATTTTTTGGAGCATGGAGAAAGTTTTATTAAGTTAAATGTAAATCTTAAAGCCTTCGTGAAAAATGTTTCTGTTACACTCTTGGTTCAAACATACTTAAAACTAGGGGTCACCTGGGTGGCTCAGTTGGTTAAGCATTTCCCAGTGAAGCATCCGACTTTGGCTAAGGTCATAACCTTAGCCCCCATGGGGCTCTGTGCTGACAGCTCAGAGCTTGTGCGACAGCTCAGAGACTGGAGTCTGCTTTGGAATCTGTGTCTACCATATCATGGTTCAGAAAATGTCTCCAAAGATTGACATTTAATTCTATCCATTCTCAGAGTGCATCACATGAATTCTAAGGGTGGCTATAATTTCTGGATTTAGATCCTCTTAGCTCAATAGCCTTCCCCCCCACCCAACTTTAATGAGATGTAATTGACATGCTGCATTGTGTAAACTTAAGGTGTACAACATGTTGATTTGATACGTTTATATATTGCAATAAGACTATCACCTTAGCCTTAGCTACCACCTCCACCACTTAACATAATTACCATTTCTTTTTTGTGGCAAGTATAATAATTTTTAATTATTCACTTATGTGTGTGTCTTTTTTTCTGTTTCATGATTCAATTATCTTTGTACCCCCATACCTAGCATAGGCCCTGTGCACAATAGGCGTTAAAAAATGTTTGATGGATAAATGTATAAACCCTCTCCTCCCTTTTCCATAATCTAAGTGTTGCACATATGAATAACTTAAATAAACACATTACAAATGAGCTCCCAGTTATATATTTTGTGGCCTATCATTCTCAACTGAAGATGAATGGCATCTCTAAAGTACTCTTATTGAAAGATCCTCTTTTCCTTCTAAAATATAGATTCCAAATGAAGGATGTTGGTTTTCTCTGGGGTAGCAAACATATCCATTAAAATATAACAATTAACGGATGATATTTTAAAAATTTTAAGTGACTTTTTTTCTCTTCAAAGGATTTTAAGATCCATATATCCTAAAATCAGTGCTACCAACCCTTCCAAAACAAATACAGGATTATAAGAAACCACACATATTCTAGCTAAGGATTCCATCTTGATTTTAAGGGGAAAGATGATTAATGAATGTTCAGATGAGTAGACACTACTTTGGGCTGCTGCTCTGGTGTTTTGATACCACTTAGCACCAATTTGCAGGCTTAACAGGAAAGAACACTGACAAATGAATGCTGGAAAAGAATGCTCTGTGTACCTTTTTTCATTGTTCAAAGCATAATTCCATTGCTATCTGAGTGATCTGAGAATAAATGCTTTTCAGACACATACATAAAAAGGGACTTTGTAGGTATCTGACAGACACCACAATATTGATTGTCCAAATAATAAAATTTGCCTGACGGACTAATCAGAAAATTCTGTAATGTGGTAACCATTTCCATGTTTAGGTAATTACATTGTTTTAGACATAGCAATCATTTTAGTAACTTTCTATTATTCTTCTTAAATATTGACGATTTCAGTGGACATCTTTGTAGTATAATCTTCAGTATATGACACTTTTGTTTTGTGACCTGACAGTCACAGCCCCCCACTAATTAGCTCTCTGAGAATGAAGTCCATTGTTAAGAATATTTTACTGTTAAATCAGTTTTTTTAATTTTTTACCATTTAATTTTGAGAGAGAGAGAAAGAGTGAGAGCATGGAAGGGCCAGAGAGAGGAGACACAGAATTCGAAGCAGGCTCTAGCCTCTGAGTTGTCAGTACAGAGCCAGATGCGGGGCTCAAACCCTCCAGCTGAAAGATTATGACCTGAGCCAAAGTCAGAGGTTTAACTGACTGAGCCACCCAGGTGCCCCCAGAAGTCTTTGTTTTACTCACTGCCATATACCTAGCACATACAATACTGCCTGAAACATTAAAGAAAACCCATATATATTTGTAGAGAGAACTGTGCCATGCAAAAAACAATGGCCATGGTTTCATTTGTATATAAATTGAATGTTCCCCAGAGCAACTTAGAAAAGTATGAGGATCTATTTTGCCTTAACTTCATACTCCCTATCAAATCCACTGTTTCCTTTGAGCATCTAATAGTGTTAAAAATAGTACTGATATTTATAATTTTTACATAATATAATGCTTCCTAGGTCCAGAAACTGAGCTGTGCACTTTACATTTCCATTTAATTCCTACAAGAGTTTTACAAATCAAGTTATGTTATATAACTCTCCTTTAATAGAGGAGTTCAATCGAGTTACAGAGAGGTAAGTACTTTGACCACAAATGAAGAGTGGAGGAGCCGGGATCAAATCTCAAATGCCTCTAACTGGAAGCCCTAACCTAATCACCTTATCATATCACCTCCCCCTGATCTCCTACTCACTACACCTCCTCAGTACCACAACGTGAGAGGACACGCCACCCTTCTTTTCTTATGTATCAAAATCCTCACCTTCTTTCTTAGTTCCCTTTCCTCAACTTGCCAATGCCAGAACCCAAACCTCTCTGCCTCAAGGAAAAAGAGGATGCTCTCGGGCGTGTAGAATGGCTGACTAATCAACTCATTACCCTTTAGCGTAAATTAAGTTTTAGTCAATGTATTGCCTAAGCCAAACATTTTCATCTTAAACCTTGAATCTCTGCTGCTCACTGGTAAGTTTCATCTCTTCAATGAGGAATTCAGGCACCAGCAAGAAACTGAGGAAAACATCTCCAAAGGTAGATACAGTTTCATTCATTCCACAGTCTTTGCTATGAAACTTATTTGCCTGTTTGTCAAGTACTGTGTTAGGCAATGGGGATATGAAGTTGAGTAAAGCAGAGCTCTCATCCTTTCAGATCTAATGGAAGAGAGAAAATAAGAGAAAAGGAAGCATGATAATAGTATTGTTTTTAAATAAGGTGCAATTGTTGTCCCAAGGGGAAAAGATTCATTCTACCTGAAGAAGTTAAGTTTTGGCAATAAAAGCAATTTTTATGTTGGCTCTTTTAGAAAAAAAATAATATTGGAGAGAGAAATAAATGGAGGAGGGAGTAGACTGGGGAAAGGAACAATGTGAGCAAAGGTGAAGAAAATGGGTAATTGCATTAGTGTTTAGAAACTGATAGTTTACTTTAATTAGAATACATTTATAGGCATCTTTCTAAATCACCAGTTTGAGGACACAGAATTTTCAAAGAGGAATGTATTATGTATAGAATAGAATGCAAAAGACCTGAATTTTTATAATAAAAGAGAAAGAAGTTTTATATTGATTTAATTTTTAAAATTAAAGAACAGATACATATTGTAGAAAGGAATTCATCTTATTAAAAGGTAAGGATGCTGAGTCCTGATACAACTTAATGAGGATAATTTTGCAGAACAGGAACTTTAGTTATGTCTTGAAAAACTAAAGTTATAAGATAAACATGATCCTTATCTTTTCATTATTTCTTTCAATGTTTCATGGAACGGTTGTCTACATTATGCATATGCATGTAACTGTTCCAAGAAGGAGATTCTGTAGGATGAGGAAATCTATTCTCTACCATCAATGGCTCATCAATAATTGAATTAATGCTATTTTTCCTTTCCATAACTGTCCTCAACACTTGTATAGAATGGCTTAGGCAATACCGTTAGGGAGGCAGACAGATGATATACTTTTATAAGTCAGTCATATTTATTCCTAACTCATTTAAATATTGCAGAAACAATCATAGTAGTGTCTAAGTTGGTTTGGCTTCTTTATTAGGATACTAATTTATTTTTAAAAAGAAACCCTAAAATCCTAAAAAGATGATTGAATAGCAAAATGTCTAATGAAATGAATGAATTCTTTGGTAGCCTTCATTAGCTGAGACACACAATAATATTCTCAGTCTGTTGTTCTGTCCCCCACACTTTCCCGACCAGCCCTCTCATCTCCTAGTGATCCCAGCTCTCTCATGACACCACTGTCTACCAGTTTCTCCAGCCACAAATGTAGGAATCGTCCTTTATTTCTCTCCATACTTCATTTCTTACACCCAAGGCATCAACAAAGCCTGCTGCATCTACTCCCAAAATATATTACAAAATGGGCTACTTTTTTCCACAGCTACCACTCTGTCTACCTGCAATCCCCTCCCTAAGAGACTTTGTCAAAACTTCCCAATGTCTCCATGCTTTCACTATGGATCATTCTCTAAGAAGAGCTAAAATAAATCAGTTTTAAAGGCTAGATTTATAATCCCTCTTAGAAAAAGTGAATATGTAGTATTTAGCATATTAAAAAATATAGACGTATAGAGAAAAATAGAGGAAACATCAGTGTAGCCACAGACTGCATTAGGAAATAAAACTTTGCCAATACATTTAAGTCCTCTTCCTTATCTCTCCTAAATCAACTTTTCCATTCACGAACCTCCAACACCCCTGTATCTTGAAGTTTATTTTATTACCAGCATACCTCTTTTTGGTCTCCTACATATATCTCTAAGCAATACTATTTCTTCATTTTTAAAGTTGGACGTAAATGGTATTATACTGTGTGTATCCTTTGACAACTTTTTTTTCACTCATTGTTATGCTTGTGATGTTTGTGAATGTTAATTTTCACTTCTGTATAATATTCTACATTCTGAAAAAAATAATATTTCATTTATCCATTCTCATGTCGATATATATGTAAGTGGTTTTCAGGGTTTTTAGTGTTACTACAAATAATGCTTCCATAGACATTTTTATACTCTTACTGTATGTTTTTGAGAATTTATTCTTATTTATACTCCTACAATGAAATTGCTAAGCAATAGGGAATTTCAACTTCAACTTTATATTGTATAACCGACCCGATGTAGTTATTTTCAGTGATTCAATTATTTTGGAAGATAAAATAGCTCCAATAGTAAGAGGAAGGTGAATACCATGTTCACCTGCCAAGAGTCTAGAGTTATGAATCCTCTCAGGAGTATGAATGCAAGAGCAGATGATGTCTTAGGACTTGGCAACATGAGGAGTGCTGCTGAATCCACTAAGCAGAATCTCCTACTGCATTCATACAAGATGGGGGATGTGTGTTAAGTTTAGCCAACTCATTCATAATATGTGAGTGTATTACTATTAAAAATGGGAAGAATTCATTCAAATAGGTCTTTCTAGTATTGTATATTTAAGTAGATACATTTTGCCCTTATATCTCTCTACCCACCTTGGGATGCCTAGGTGGCTCAGTCAGTTAAGTGGCTGACTCTTGGTTTTGGCTCAGATGATGATCTCATAGTTTCGTGATTTAGAGCCCCGCATGGGGCTCTTCACATTGGGTTCTATGTTTGCAATGCAGAGCCTGCTTGGGATTCTCTCTCTCTCTCTCTCTCTCTCTCCCCACCCCCTCACTCTCTGCTCCTCCCCCACTCACACTGTCTCTGTCTCTCAAAATAAATAAATTTAAAAGAAAATCTCTCTACCCAACTAAATCAGTAGCTCTTATTAAGAACTCTGGCAGTTCCTGGGTAGCTCAGTGGGTCAAGCATCCACTTCAGCTGAGGTCATGATCTCAAGGTTCATGAGTCTGAGCCTAGATCGGGCTCTGTGCTGACAGTTCACTGCCTGGAGCCCACTTCAGAATCTGTGACTCCCTCTCTCTGCCTCTCCCTTGCTCATGCTCTGCCTCTCAAAAAATAAATAAATGTTAAAAAAAAGGTTTTAAGAAAATATCTACCATTTTCCTCACTTTTATAGCAACAAAACTGGTTTCAAAGTAGCAACTTAAAAAATTCTAAAAAGGATCTAGTTTATGAATTTGTCAAAGCACTATCAAAAAACACTGGCAAATCAAGACATTATCCTGGACACTATATATTTATCATATATATTTGTTATTTATTTGAACATGCTATTGAATCCCAAACTTGACTACCCATTGCTCTAAATAAACATCAATACTCAAGAAACAAGTGTTGACTAGAAAGGAATATGAGCTTTACCCAGGAGGCCAGCCACCTGGGAAAAAGGCAGACTCTTGTCCAAAAGCCAAACCCCAGGGGGCCAGCCTCCTGAATAAAGCCCATATTCCTTTCCAGTCAACATATGTCTCTTGAGTATTGACCTTTGTAGGGACAAATAGCTGAACCTGAGATTCAGTAACAAGTTTTGGCAAGCCAGCCAGGAGCCAATGCCCCAGTGGTGTCCAGATCCCCCCGGGGAACCCCAAGGAGCAGCAGTAGGCAGCGGCAGTGCACCAGAGCTTCCTTGTTCATTTCAGGGGCTGATCCTTTGGAGGAGTGCAGGGGTTAGCCGCTCAGGCCTAGGTTGTCTCAGGGAGGGAACCTGAGAGAACTGTCCCTGTACATGCCGAGGCTTCTTTTGTTTCAGGGAAATTCCCTGGTGACTCCCAACCAACACTAACTTCCAGTTTTGCTTTTAACTTGAATGGAAAGGAAAAGAACATGTGGAGCAAAGTGAGAAGTTTCTGGACCTGGTAGTTTTGTCAGAAGTGCACACAGACATAGTTTCTTTTTTGTGAAGTGCCAGGTGCCTTTGTTTCTGTTGTCTTCGCTCTTCTGTTCTGGGAGAGGCACAAGATGAGAGAAACTAAGAACTTAAATAAGAGTCAATTCCTTCAGGATTCGGTGCAGATTGTGTGTGTGTGTGTGTGTGTGTGTGTGTTTATCATCTTCTGTGCAAAGGGAGGTTCTATCTCTATCTTGCCAACTACACTGTTGGGTTGAATTTTAATAAATGGAAAGAAGACAGCTAGGAATATATGACTAAGAAAAAGATGATTTTCTAAAGTAATCTGCCTGGCTGATATACCATCTAGAATCAGATGAGAGATGGTCCCTAAATGGATCTTTAAAATATTACACCATTTTACAATTAGAGTTTTTTGTCAAAGGGCCGGAAAAGATGATGAGATACCCTATGTTCAGGCCTTCATGTCTTTACATCACAAAGATGCTGCCCAGGAAAACAGTAACTTAATGGTACGGAGACAAAGAGAGAGACCAACTGCACGTCTTGATGTAAATGAAAAACAAAGAGAGAAGGAAGAATATATGACAAATCTAGCTCTTACCGTGTCCTCTGCTGGAGTTCTTACCTCTACTTTCTTCTCTTCCTGTTAGGGCTTTGATCCCACCATCTTATAGGATGAGAACAAGGGAATCCTGGAACCAGATTCTTAACAGATCTTAAAGTCTCTCCCTTTAAGACCTGACAGGGCACCCAGTTTGGACAGGGAGCACTCCCTGTGGTCCTGGGCAATATCCTTTAGGACAATACTATTAAGGAGCATTAATGCTCAAAGATAGCCTCTCGAGTATTATTGGACATACACTCCTTTTCCAACTTCAGACATTAAATTGAAAAAATGTCAATCGCTTTTATAGAGGTGACCCCCCCAAAGATGGTGGAAATCTTTTTGAGCATTTTTGCAACCCATCAGCTGAGTTGGGAAGACATAAAAGCTTTAATGAATATGATCTTAAGCACAGGCGAAAGATGTCTAGTATTGGCCAAAGCAAATGAGAAAGCCCAGCACCTCTATCATGAGAACCCAGTTCAGGTCCCAGTCCCAGCAATTGCTCTCCCATTGGTTGAGCCCAACTGGGACCCAAACTGAGGGGGTTTACCCTGATTTGAGCATTATTAGTAGTGCATCTTGGCACGTTTAAGTAAAAGGGTTCCCAAGCAGTGTAGTCTGAGTAAGATTCATGAATTGAAAAAAGAAATAACTGAAAATGCAGCAGCCTGTTTAGAAAGAATTTATCAAGCCTATGGGAAATATACAGATATCAACCCAGAGGCCCCAGAAAATATCCACATAGTAAACATGACATTTATTGGACATGGCACCCTTGATATAAAAAGAAGGCTCCAAAAGGAGAAAAGAGCAACAAGAATAAATGAAGAAGCTCTTGGGCTACCTCCCATCATTTCCCCACAGGAGCCCCAGGTGCAATTGACAGTGAGAAACCAACTGATGGACTTTCTAGTAGATACAGGGGACCCATTAGTATCTTTAATGCTAAATTGACACGGAATGCCCAGAAGACAGTCTCTGTGGTTGGGGTCTCAGACCAAGCACAGCAAAAAAGGGGCTGTAACTATAGAAAATCACCCAGAGATGCCCTATATGTGCAAAAAATAATCCAAAACATGAGAGACACCCTCCAAGCCAAGGGACACAGTATAAAGAGGAATTTCCCTTTGAGGACTGACAAATAGACTTTATCAAAATCCCTAGGACTACCAGGAATTTAAAATATTTACTAGTGTTTATACACCTTTCTGGGATGAATTGAAGCCTTCCCTACTCAGACAGAAAAGTCTTCAAACATTTTAAGATTCTTGCTAAAGAATATTGTTCCTAGGGGCGCCTGGGTGGCTTAGTCGGTTAAGCGTCCGACTTTCGCTTAGGTCATGATCTCGCGGTTCGTGGGTTCGAGCCCCACGTCGGGCTCTGTGCTGACTGCCAGCTCAGAGCCTGGAGCCTGTTTCAGAGTCTGTGTCTCCCTCTCTCTCTGACCCTCCCCTGCTCACGCTGTCTCTCTCTCTCTCTCCTAGAAATAAATAAAACATTAAAAAAAATTAAAAAAAAAAAAGAATATTGTTCCTAGGTTTGGTTTACCCTACACAATTGAGAATGATAATGGATCTCCTTAGTATGCAATGTGGTGCAAAAAGTAAGTGCTGCTTTATAGATCAGCTGAACATTATATGCTTCATATAGTGAAAAAGACTTTGGCCGAAATCTGTCAAGAAACCAACCTGAAATAGTATAAGGCTCTACCTATTGCCCTGCTCTGCAGTAGGGCTGCCCCCAGAAGCAAGCTAAAATTAAACCCTTTTGAACTTATATATGGAAGGCCCTTTCAGGCCTTGGCTCTAAGGACATCACCCTTAGACTAAGAAAATGAAAATAGTAGTAAATAATATGCACAACATTTTACAACAATATGTAAAACATTAACTGTTTTGCACGGGTATGTCCTCTTCTTTAGGTCATGAGATGAGTCACTGTATCCTTTCAGGCCTGGAGAAAGAGTACTATTAAAGACCTAGAAAAATTAAGGACTCAATCAGCAGTTGGCTGAAAAATGGATGGAGCCTTATGAAGTCTTATTAACTTCTTCTAAGTTAGTAAGTCCTACTAACTAGTTAGTCCTACTTCTCTAAAACTTGCAGGGTAAAGCCGTGGACGCACCACACCAGAGTTAAGAGGGCCTCACCTACTGACAACAAAGAGGCTGCTGAACCCTCGCACTGAGAAAGCCATTCTATTCAGGATTTGAAATATCCATTTAGGAAAGGAATCCATGACAACTATGTTGACTCTGATCCATACTATGTCTTCTCTGTCTCTGGGTTGGAAAGACAATACACTAGTAGGGGTAATTCAGACCTTGGCTACAGCTGCATGTGCTACTGATTGTTGAATATGTCATCCAAAAGCCCAATCCGTGATGGCCCGTGGAGACTCCTTGGTCCGTCCTGCTCATAACACCTCAGAAACCCCCAAAGGCAATTGGCTTCCAACCACTAAGGTCCAAATAAAAACGTATAGGGTTAGAGGGTGCTTGGCTAGCTCAGTCAGTAGAACATGTGACTTGATCTCAGTCCGAGTGGTGAGTTCAAGCCCCACATTGGGTGTAGAGCTTACTTAACTTTAAAAAAAGACTATTCAAAAACGCATGGGGTGAAAATAGCTAGATTCTCTCAGAATGATCTCAGGCATGCTCATGTCTCACAGTCCCTTTAATTACTGTGCTAAAAGAGGTTATTTTCAAAGGACAAAAAACAAGCATGCATTCCCCCATTAGACACCACATGAAATCGTCTCCAAAGGGGGACCAGCCACAGATTGTATTATAAATTCTACCCCTTCTGGCTACCCCAGGGATCCCCTTCTCCCTTCACCTTGCTAATGAAACTAAACATTGGGCTATCTCCCTGAAATTATTTGCTAGACTGACTCGTGACTTCCTCAGCAATATCCCTAATGGGGCTGAATATTTCTTTGTTTATAAATTGTTGCCATCATGGGGGGCTGCTGACCATCAACATGTGCTTTGCAACTTGTCCCAAACTCTAACCATCCCTGTGAACACAACCACCAAATCCTAGGCTAACTTGCAAAACTCATTAGATTCCCTTGCTAAAGTTGTCCTGGATAACCATATGGCCCTAGACTATATCCTAGGTGAGCAAAGGGGAATTTGTGCTATTGCTAATTCATCTTGCTGCACATGTATCAATCCTTCCTCAGAAACCAGTATCGATAAAATCATACAACAAGCCACTCGGTTGCAGCAGACCCTAGACTGCCATACACACCCCTGTTCTGGTGAGGATGGGATTGCTTCACGGATGTCTTCTCCTGGTAATGATCAGGACTTAGGTCTATATTATAAGACATTTTAAAATTAGGACTCACACTCATGCTAGGAGCACTATTTGTAGGAATTAAGCTCATTACAATGTGTGTAACAAAACCATGCAAGTAAGTCGCATCAGTTGTGTATAAAGAGATGCTTCAACTCACATTAGCATGTTCCATTCCATGGTTCCAACTACCTCCTATATCAGCATGAAGTAGCTATAGACAATGGACCCTGGTCCTTAATCCCATACATATGAAATGGGAAAATTGACAGTGGGGGAGTTGAGGCCGCCTTGATCTTCATAACTAGCATGATGATGTTTATTAGTGTTCATAAGTTGATAAGATTGATTTACTAATCCTCCTTGTGAATCTATAAATCTTACATTCCTTTCTAGAAGGAGAGTAGAAAGCCCTCGCCCATCACAGAACAGGAATTAGACCACTCGCACAACCCTCAGGCACTGAAAGCTGTAAATAGGCACCACCAAATCTATGTGGAATCAGGAAAATACTACAGGTCACCGCACCCCCTCACTGATTAACGACGCTTGTCCTTTTAAAACCCTCTTGACTAGGGAGAAACCTCAGAGTTAGCTTTTGGACAAGTGACTGCCTTCTCTCCAGGTGGCCAGGCTTCTGAATAAAGCTCATATTCCTTTCCAATCAACACATGTCTCTTGAGTATTGACCTTTCAAGCAATGGGCAGCTGAATTTGGGATTCGGTAATAGTAATCTGAAATAACTCACAATAAATAATGGTAACATGCTCTGATTTTAGAATAGTAAAATTCATTTAATTACTGATAACATCTTTAAATATTATTTGAAATGTCAGATCATTTATCTCTATTTTAAGGTAAAAGTAACCCAAACACAAAACGGCAGTGTTAAAAAATGTAGGCTGTAGAATAATGTAGAAAGGATCCTAAATGTTCACTGCCCCAAACCCCAGCAAGAGCAGGGATTTCGTCTCCCTGGAATCCTGCCAGCCCAGGCTTGCCCGCTTGTAGTGCTGGGACTCATCGAGTCAGCATACAGCATCTTTGGTTTTTGCCACCTAAAAATTTTTTTTCTTGTATGGTGCAAACCTGTTCTCTTAAAACTTCTGTCTGTAAGTATATGAAGATAAAAATACAGAATGTAGCCCTTTGACAATACCAACTTTATATCTAATTGAAGGCAGGGTGATTTCTAAGTAATGTGATTATTTTATAACAATGAAGTTTTGCTTCATCTCGACATTCTTACTTCTAAAATCCAAGCTAATTTATTTTTTTAATGCTTTTTTATTTTTGAGAGAAAGAGACAGAGCGCAAGCAGGAGACGGGCAGAGAGAGTGGGAGACACAGAATACAGAGCTGGCGCCAGGCTCTGAGGTGTTAGCACAGAGCCCAACGTGGGTCCCAAACCCATAAACTGCAATATCATGACTTAAGCCAAAAGTCAGACACTCAACTGACTGGGTCACCCAGAGACCCCACTAATTTATTTTTTAAACCTAAAAACTAAGGAAATGTTTACCTAATGAATATCGATAGTTTCTTAGATGTTATATTTTTATTTTGCAAAGTTTGTGTTCTCAGGCCTTTGGAAATCAGAATAATTTACTTTCATTATGATGAGATCTTATACATATAAGTCATTTTTTAAAATTCATTTATTTATTTTGAGAGGGAGGAGAGTGCACACAAGTTGGGGGAGAGCAGGGAGAGAGAGAGAGAGAGAGAGAGAAAGAGAGAGATTGGAGAATCCCAAGTAGGCTCTGCATATTAGCACCAGAGCCCAAGGCAGAGTTCGATCTCACCACCGTGAGATCATAACCTGAGCCGAAATTAAGAGTCGGACACAACCAAATGAACCACTTGGGTGCCCCTCATTTTTTTTTTTTAAGTGAAGTCAAACCAGTCACAGGATAATGAGTTTCACTCTCCTTTCTGACTGACTTAAGGTTGCTGATTGTATGTCTTCTCCAGCAAGCCAAAGTACTGAGGTTTCCTAAGTCCCTAGGCCTTCTCCTCTTCTCATCTACTTGAATTCTCTCACTTAGCCTGGAAGCAAACAGCAGCTTGAGAGAAGCTGTTGAGAGACAGACAACCATGGGAGAACTCTAAAAACAATTCCATAAATAAAAGCTCATTTTTATCCTTAGAATATTGTGGCAAAGAAAATGCCACTGCTGCCTCCTAGTGTATTTCTTTGAGAAATATTCATACCTTTCAATTCATTTCAATAATTATTTACTAAGTCCCCATCATTGGGTGAGGATCCAGGCTTTTTGCTAGTACTGCAGTTACAATAAGCACAACTTGTGACATTCTGTTCCTTAAAAGTTAGCAGTACTAAAGAAGACTCCCCTTCGCTCATAGAACAATGACAGACAGCTTTGCTCTAATATAGGCAACTCATGTCCTATGGTGTTTCATAAGCCCCAAGATAGTCTCAATGAGACCTTGGTATTTTCCAAACAGTAGATAGGGTACATGGAAACAATATTAGCCTCAGTTTACACATGAGATTTAAACAGTTTGAACCTCAGTTTATACATGAGTTTTTAACAAGAGTGAATTAAAAGACAAAATTATCCTATTAAAAATAATTCATCATACTTGAGAAGTCATTTGCTTTATTATATAAATGACAGTTGCAACAAAGATATAGATTAGATATAATTATATAAACTGGAAGATAGGATACTGACAGCCAGACATCATTCTTGTAATGGGCGGTTATATATTCAATATAATGAAAATGTAGAATGTTACAAATATCCACATTTGAAGATTATAAAAAAGGAAGCAAAGAATTCTGCTTGCCCACTCAGTAACCCACAAAGATTTATGTAACAGTTACCACAAACTGATCTCATTAACAGAACAATGTTACATTATCTATGAACAGAAACAGTAAAGTACTTGGGATAGTGCTTTATATAATATTGTTTGAGGCAATCTACATAGGAAATATGATCAAGACTCGTAATAGCACAAACTTGATTGGCCTTACATTTCCCACTGCAAATGGCACTGGTGTCATAACTCACAAAGAAGTAATTGTAGTATTTTATAAACTGCTCACTGTCCAGGATTGCAAATTGCTTAGCTAATGCATACAAACTTTTGGGCTGCAAATCTTCAATGTCATAGGTCTGAGTCAGCACATATTCCAGCTTCCAATCAGATTCTCCCTTTAGATTTGCTTCTGTAAGGTTCAAATAATACTGCAACATATCCTGTAGCAGAAACAGTCACAAAACCTGGTTCATTCTTTGGCATAGAAAGTACTTCACAGCGAGAAGAGTCTTTATTAGGATTTATGTGACATTCTTATTTTAAAGTTGCAGTCATTTAGAAAAAAGTAAGAACTGTTTTTTTAAGAATCCAATAGAAAAATCTATACTACTTTTTTGATATTAAAAACAATGAAGGAACATAGGCTAAACTACACAGAGAGATCTGCAAAATATAGATCTCTCGATTTACACACCTCAGAAGTAACCGCTGCTAATAGTTACATATAAATTAGTGGTGTGCTGAAGGTGGCTTGTACTGGCTCACAGAGCCAATCATCAAATTTTCAGGAATTTTGACACTATATATTTTTTTTCCCGGTGAGCAACTTGTTAAATATATATCATCACTCCAGTGTATGCCTGTTTTTCTAGACTTTATGTACAAAACAAATACAATTATTTAGAATATATACACCCTGTTTACTATCTTTTTGGCCTTTTCAAAAAATTAACTTATACTATATATGGACTGTTTTGCACTCTTAAAAATAATTAGTGCTATATCAGGGCATCCTTCTATGTCAGTATATATATATACACACGTAAATACACACACATATATGTACATGTATACATATATATAATATGTACATATGTATGTGTATGTGTGTGTGTGTGTGTGTGTAACAGACGTTCAGATCCAAATATGGGCAACTAATAGTTGTAAAAATAATTCAGTCAATTGTTTTATTTCCTCATTTAATCTAATGCTTACGAATTAAATCTAATTTCCCCTGCCTAACTTTCTTCATAAAAACATGCTCTAAGGAACAAGAGAGCTACCTCTTCTTAAAATTTTCTAGAAAAAAATGCATTTACATTAATAGAGACTCTAATTGAAAAATTCTTTTCAAATTATATTAATTAAAAGGGACAGTACTCAGAAGGAAAAAGTCCAGCCTTTCAGTGGTAACTTGGTCTAAAACATAGTCATGTACAAACTCCAGAGAACTTCTGTCTCAAAGATAAATGTCCAGCTCAATTTATTTTCTTCACCAAAAAAAATATTGCCAACATTTATTGAATGCTTACTTATAAGCCAAGCATTCTTCTAAGTGCTTTACACATATTTGTTCACGTAATCCTCACAGCAACTCTGTGAAGTCAGTAATATTTAGTTTAATCCTCATTTTACAGAGCAACAGACTGGGGACAATTTGGTAAAAGAATGCTTAGAGGAGTATGGTTTCAGAGTCTACAGTCATTTTCACAGCTACGTTCCATTGAAGAGTAGTTAATAACAAATATGGCTTAGTCAAAAGTTTCAATATGTGTACAAGTCCACAAATCAGGCCCTCCCCAATGTGCTAAACAAATGTCAAGTCCTTAGAAGGGCAGAAACAACCACCCAAAGGCTGATGTCATATGCCCATTCTTAAAGTGCTGACCAGCCAAATATAAAAAGAAGAAAGACATCATGAGATTTCAATATAGAAACAACGCACATAGTTAAGCTCAAAACATCAGACTAAACTATTGGAAACTATAAAGACATGCATAAATGGGACAAATCTGAAATTGGGTCAACTTACCAATAGTTTATAATCATGAGGATCATACTGAAATAGTCTGACGCCAGGATTGTTGGTCAGTGTTTCTGTAACACTCTTCACCGGGGTAACAGCAGGAGCCACAAACAAAGAATTTACTGGTCTTCCTGGGCAAAACATATGTACATAAACATATATTTTTTTAATTGAATTTAACTTTATTAAAAATATAAACAAATTCAAGATTAAGAGATTAACAGACATAACAGCCAAATGATGACTTGGAACAGCTATAAAGAGACATTTTTGAGAAAACAGAGGAATTTTTATTATGCATTGGTAATAGATGATACCAAAGAATTACTATTGATCTTGTTAGGTAAGCGAATCGTATTATGATTATGTAAATTAGCCATATATTTTAGCAATGTATACAGAGCATGTAGGCTAAAATAGATCTAATGTTTGAGAAAAAGAAAAAAGAATAAAAAATGAATAGGTAAAGCAAATGTGGCATAATCCTGATAGATGTTAAATATGTGATGGTGTGTGTGGGGGGGAGGGGGGTGTTTAATTATTTTCTTTTAGAAGTATTTGAAAATTTTCATAATAACAAAATCCAAGTTATCAATAGTATACACACACACATACAAACAAATACAAAACTAGTTTGTTCTGTACATCTACCTAAAACGATACGCCAATAATTACAGAATAGGAATCTGACTAGGGTCACCATGTTTCTATATATATCTATTATAGAACTGAGCTTCTGAGTAAAAAAGCTTTCAAATACTAAAAAATGGTCATTTTTACCAAGCCTACTTTTTGTAAGTGAAAGACGTAAAGCATTTTGAAAATGTTCCCCAATTGCTGAAAAAACTACATACTGATTTTTTTCCTGGCCGACTACTTACTCTAAAATAAGAACTCTTATTTTGTTAACTCCCTGTTTCCTGTCCTCATGAGGTCATCATCTTTAAAAATAGGTAATCATTGCTTTGTTTGATGCCAGAGCTTCTTCTATTCTTATCTTGTAATTCTGAGTAGATGACAATGTTGATTAGCTTTTAAAATTAAGTGCTTGATCTATTTTAAACCAATAGTGAATTGTGCTTTTCTCTTCAAATTCTGAGAAGTAAAACAAGTCATATAAAAAGACACTTGAGTCTAGGAAGTAAATGATGAACAGCTGTATTTCCCTAAACTTGAGGATCTAAAAGAAAAGTTGAGTGAGCTGAGGGTTTCAGAGCCTTTTTTGATGATAGCTATCAAATGCTGGTGGCCCTGTGGAGAAAATAGGGAGAAACCCAATTGCAGGCCTGCACAGGAATTACACACTTGCCTTACAAACACAGAAGAAATTTAGAAAACTCTGGTGCTGACAGGTTGACTTAATGAAACTTTTAATTTACTGATTCAGTAAAAATTATTGGATATTCACTGCTCTGCTCTAACATTTTGGATTGGGGAGACGCAAACAGAACAGCATATTACCTTTTTTATCAGAAAGAACCATAATACTATCTCTGTGAACGTGTCCATAAAATTGTCCTGCAATGACATTGCTGTATTTTCTAAAAATATCTATCAGTTTCTCATTATAGAATTCTCTCATTGCTGCGGTGTTCCTTGAATTGGGCAGATACCCCACTGGGATATGTGCTATGATGTACACCTGGAGAAAAACACAGTGAGGACTGATGAGAATCTTTTTGCATATGTATCATAACCAAATGACACTTAGATTCCAAGATTGAAAGTACTGTATATTAATTAAAATTTAGAAAGCAAATATACCATCTCTCCTATTACCAAAAAAAAAAAAAAAAAGATGAAATAGTTATAAAACTGTTAGTGCCACTGTATTTGCATTTGAATCACTTAAATTACACTGTTCAAGATATATGCTAACTGTGACCTTGGTCACAATTTTTTTTTTAATCAACAGATGTCAGTAAATCCTGAAAGCATTAAAAGCAGAGCAAAATAAAACAAACGCAGCAGAGTTAATTAAAGCGTAAGGTGTTTCATGTGAAAACATCTTCAAATTTTAATACTTTTATTAATAGCTGACCCCACTTGCGTTAATAAATAGACAAATTTAGCCCCTGTTTATCCCCAGATGATTTTAGTCTCTGGGATCTACCTTCTCCTTATTTTGCTGAGAGGTGTTCAGTGTCTTTTCTAGCCATTCAAACTGATTTGCTGGGTCAGTCTTATTCAGAGTCATGATATTTGGGCCGTAGTACAAGTTTGTGTTTAGACTGATGATCCTAAGGTTCAGATTAGGTGAAACTTTCTGTGTATAAAAGCCACCTATAAAAACAAATTTAAGACACACTCTAGAAAAACACATACACAGATTCACAGTGACTATGAAAGCAAACTCTTAATTATGGTTTATAAGCCAGTCAGGAAGGTGATACTTATTTCTCATTATTTAGTTTGTACATACATGGGGTTGTCATAAATAAGAATCACTTACTGAAAACCTACAGTGTGCCAGGTCTAGTGGTGGCACTTCCACATACTGAACTGCCAACAGTTGTATCCAATATTCAGATGAAACAATAATTAATTATTTCGGCAAGAGGCCATGAGGTATCAAACTTTAGAAAAGAAACATTAATGCATCAACTTCTACTTTTGCATGTTTGGGGAGTTAAGATGAGAGATACAGTGAAATACAAAATGCAAAAATGGGAACACACGTGGACCTTGCCAGAGACTACTATGGGAGAGATGTCAGATAAACCAGAGTTTTAGTATGGATGAGATTTAAAGGCAAAATCCCACTCACACCCATGAGCCAGTGGCGATAACACCCAAGGGTCTGCTGCAATGGTACATTCAGAGCTAGCACCTGATCCTGGACCTGCTCTCTTTGCCCTGGGCCCACTCACCATCTATGCCCCTCCTCAGCTTGCAAACATGACTGATAGCCTCCAAAAAAATGCGGCATATACAGAATGAACACACCCAAGCAAACATTAAAGATCTCAGTCTGAACAACATGAATAAAAATAGAGACAAAATAAGGATGAATAAATCTTTCACTTACCTTGCCTCAAAGTACGAATAGCTTCTTCATCCAACCAGGGTTCCCAGAGATTTGCTACTGCATTGTACACCTTGTTGGTGACTACAGGCAGTTGATCCTGGCCACAAACAATATAATCCACCATTGAAACTTTAAAGATACATAGATTAACTAATTTAAACATTACTTGAGCACTTACTACTATGTTAGACATCTGGAGAGGCAAGGATGAGTACTAGATAGTCTTCATCTTCAAGGAATTTATAACTTCATTAAGGAGACCAAAAAAATATAATCAGTCACCTATAAGACGACGTGCAAGGTGCTATCACAGAGGTTTTAGGAGGGCTGAAGCATGAACAATAGAGTCCAGCCCAGGGAGAAAGGGGGGAAAAGTGAAGAAAGCACATCAACCTGGCCTTGAATAATGGTTTCTTCACGTTTGCAAGAAAGGGCATTAAAGTAAAGACAACGGCCCAGACACCAACACTCACAGTGCTATATACAGAGAGAAGCACTTGTGCTGGTTGGCCAGGATACAGGAGGGATATGGGAGTGTGCTCGTTAAAGAGAAACAGAGGCAAGTTTGAGCCTGAACATGCAGGGCCTGGAATAGCACACTGAGGGAATGGAGAAAATTTCGTTTTTTTATTTTTTATTATTTATAATTTTAGAATTAAACAAAGTCCTCTGAAATGTTCACATCAGTATAAAACTTCTGAACCTTCTGAATGAAGATTGACAACCACATGCTTTTGATTTGGAGAAGTCTCTTTATATCAACATGTTTTCATTTGGTAAGCAATATGTGCATAAAACATTTTAACTATCATAAAGTATTTTTGTCATCCTATTTTATCAGATTATAGTAAAGGATCTTTAAGGAAGGAAAAAAAACTGAACACTTCAAGAAAGTACATACTGAGGGACATCTGGATGTCTCAGTTGACAGACCAACTCCTGATCTCCTGATTTTGGTTCAGGTCCTGATCTCACAGTTGAGACTGAATCCCACTCGGCATGGATCCTGCCTGGGATTTTCTCTCCCTCTCTCTGCCTCTCTCTCTCTCTCTCTCCCCCTCTCAAAAAAAAATAATAATTACAAAAAAAATTTTTTGAATTTTTAAAAAGAAAGTAAATACTGAATAAAAATCCAAAAAATCACTTGTAAAATTAGATAATTATTCCTATTTTTGTTTTAAAAAATTATATTAGTAAACAGAAGCCATTTCCTTTACCCTCCTCCATTCCTTCTGTATTTTAGTGACATAGATCTATTTCTTTTTTTTTTTAATATTTTTTTAATTATTTATTTCTAGGAGAGAGAGAGAGAGAGACAGCGTGAGCAGGGGAGGGTCAGAGAGAGAGGGAGACACAGACTCTGAAACAGGCTCCAGGCTCTGGGCTGGCAGTCAGCACAGAGCCCGACGCGGGGCTCGAACCCACGAACCGCGAGATAATGACCTAAACGAAAGTCGGACGCTTAACCGACTAAGCCACCCAGGAGCCCCAACATAGATCTATTTCTTAAAGAAATTTCCCATCAGCATGAGTTAAGAGCTTAGTTATTTTTCAAGATGACACCCAAGTCACATTAGTTCCTAATACACATGCATAATACCCGATGAAAATAGAGGTACAGTCAGGGAAAGTAATAACCAAATGACTTGTTCTAACTAGAACTAATTATCCAAAGTATATTTTTAATTTGTGTCAGATATCAGACTCATCTGTCTGAAAATTATCCTGAATACCAAAATTTATGACTTACAGGTCAGATTCTAATTAAAAAATTGATCATCATCATCATCAAAAATCTGAAAGTTAGCCATTTGTTTACTTTAGGACAGATGCCAAAATACTGGTATGGTCATGTAAAATCTTAAAATTATATAAAATTACCCTAGACTTTTCTCTCAATTTTAGTTATGAGAAATGTGAGCAGCAGGGATGTTAGCTGGCTCATCCAGGGACAGCTGGTCAATTACAGGATTGGTCTGAATTCCAGGTCTTTCCAACATAACTCCTACGTCTAATTATTAATTGGACCATGCCATCATCTCAACCCTCTTTGGCTGTGACATGCACACTGCCAAGAAATGAGGTATATTGGGAAGTGACCCACCCATAAGTTTGGTGGCACCAGCCTTGCCTGTGTAGGAGTAAATGAGGACCCTGGCCCAGACTGCTTCCTAGGGCGGCAACTGAAGGAATCCTTAGGCTGCCCACACTAATATCTATTTCTGATGTAATGGGTGGGGACATGCATCTGTATATGTATGTTTAGGTAGCTATGTTTATGTGCATGTTTAATGGAGAAATAATACTTTTTAAACTATCTGCTTGATTTGTTACTAACAGTTTTGTTACTGACATTCAGCAGAATTCCATCTCAGCTATCAGTCTGTAGGAGAATGTGTTGTGGGGCTTTCAAGTTACATTTGACATTCTTGAAACTGGGGTGAAAGGGTGAAAGTAGAATAAATAGAAAGAAGATTTTCAGATACAAAGTCATAAGCTAGAAGGACAAAAAAACTAATTCTTTAAGGTATACCGCTACCCAATTTATCCTAGTTGTACATATGATAGGATATATTTTAGAATTTGGATATTATCTGTACCTTTGAATTATGATAAGATTTGACTTCACAAAAAGAAGGCAGAAATAAAAGTAAAATAAAACAAACCCCAAAGGAGTTAGGGAAAATGCATCCCATGTTGCTGCTTACTGCTCTAATAACTACCACTCCACTTACTGAGGGTGTAATATGCACCAAGTAGGAAGCTATGCCCTATTCATGTAATATCACTAATTCTCACAAAAACTTTTCAGGGTAGGTGTTATTGCTCCTATTTACAAATGAGTGATTTCTAGATCAAAGACAGTAAGCGAATTATCCAAGTTGGTCAAGCTATCAGGAGCAGGACAGGATGGGGCCTTATATTCTAGTGACTACGACTCTAAACCCCACATGTTCTCCACTATGTCCATCGCCTGTCACCTAAAACATATAAAAAACAATGTGGGTAGCTTCTGGCTTCCAGAGATTATTCATCCCCAAGCGTCTGCCCTGTGTGGTCTAACATCTCAACAGTAACAAAGTTGACCACTGGTTAGGAGGATGACTCACAAAGACTAATATAGTGTTCATCTCAAGCCTGGAGGCCAGTGCCAAAAACTTACTTGAAACAAGTTCATCCTAGATTACAACATCTCAAATCCCTGCATTGAGGTGATCAAAACACTCATTAAGCATTCTTGTGATGTGAGATGGAGAAGATATTCTAAGTAAGATAAATCTAGACAGAGGCACGAAAGTAAGTATCATGTTCAGGAATACGGAGTGTGTTAATCTGGCAAGAACAAGGGATATATGAAATAATGTTACTCTAATTGAACACAAAAGATCCAGGATGTGGGCTCTACTACTATGCAATTGTGAGCACTTGAATAAGCAACTTGACATCTTAGGGCCTCAGTTTTCTCATCTATAAAATGAAGAGTTGATCTACAACAAGGGTCAGCAAACTTTTCCTAGAAAGGGCCAAATAATAAATATTTTAAGCCTAAGAGCCAAATAGTCTCTTGCCACAATTCTACTCTGCTGTTCTAGTACAAAATCAGAAATCAGCCACAGGCAATACAGAAAGAATAGCCATGGCTGTGTTCCAGTAAAACTTTATTAAGAAAAATAAGTGGTAGGCCAAATTTGGACCACAGGCCATAGTAGTCCACAAGTCCTGCACTAAAACACAATCTCTGAGATCTCTTGGATCTGTCCAAATTTACGATTCTACACTATCATTAACAGGACCCTGTAGCCACAGCTAGTATCCAGCCGTTATGCACAGACTGCTTCACAAATGGCCACACTGATAAGGTTAAGGCCTGGGCTTATGAGTTATTAAATATTCTGAACACAATCTCTGTCTTGAATTGCATCTTGAACTGGACCTGAACAGGAACCTCTCTCTTTGGTTCTTATGATAGTTTGCTATGTTTTTGTTTTTATTCATAATCTAGCTTAGATCCGAGTGTGGAGAACTTTGTCTGCCTAAGAGAAGTTCTGAAAAATGTAAATATTTGTCAATATCAACCTTCCTTGCCAACCTTTATCATAGAAATGTGAATGAACAGCATAATTATTCAAAAGAAAGTAGAAATTGAGGAAGATTATGAAGGAAAACAAGAATCAATAATCCACACACTAGACAATTTGCTTCCAAAACTCACTATGGACATATCTTTTGATGGATTAGTGAGAGTCACTTTAAAGTCCCTAAAGCACTTGTCTTATCTTCTTCAGTGGTTTTTAAGAGCACACTCTATCTCCGTGAGTCCCACTCCCATGCCCTACTATTAGCTAGTTATTGTCAGAATTTTGACAGTACTGATAGGAAAATTCCTTTGAACACTTTTGGAAGTTTAAATCAAATTTACCTGTGGCCAGTAATCATGATTACCCAGTGCAGGGAAAACCTGGAGATCTGGAAAGGCATTTTGGATGGTGGTTGTCATATTAGCAATCACATTTATGACCGTGTCTGTTGAGAGTTCATGCACTGGAACGTGAGGTGGGCTATCCCTGAAAAGGAGACAGAATCATGGAGAGCAAAATCAATTTCTATAAAAAGTCACTAGACACGCGTGATGCCTTGTTGTATTATCACTGCATGCTTCCACAATAAAACAAGAGATGAGTGTTAAAAGAACTGATAAACTACTCTTCATTTACCTTTCTCCCACAGAGAATCCTATTTTAAAAACTTTGTGTGATATGAAAGATAAACAGGAAATCTCGACCTGTTACACTGCTTGACTGAAGATTCACTAGAGGCAAATAGTTTAGCAATTAATAGCACAGATTCCAGAGCTAAAATGCCTGGATTCAAATTCCAGCTTTGCCATTTACCAGCTGTGTGCACTTGAACAAGTTACTTAGATGCCCAGCCTTCATCTGTAAAATGGGAATAATTACATCAAATGCAAAGATTAAATGAGGTATAATGTAAAAATTGGTTAAATAGCACCAGTCATTAATGCAGGCATAGGAAACATAAACCTCGTCACTCTGTCATGACAGATGGAATTAATTATGCCAGCAGAAGATAATGTTTACAAAATTGCTATCTCAGGTTAACTCCCATTGTGGCCTTTTATTTTTGATTATTTAATGTGACCTATTATCACATAAATAAACACCTCAAAATGTAAGTGTGCTGTTTGTGGGGTCATCATCTCTAAGCTAACACTGACATTTTTCTAGAGCCTGTATTCTAAAAAAAATTAAAATTCTGAGACTTCTAAAATCTCCCTTATCTCTAATAATCTAATGAGTAATCTGACCTAGTATTTTTTTTTTAATGTTTTATTTATTTGTTTTAGGAGAGAGAGAGAGAGAGAGACAGCGTGAGCAGGGGAGGGTTAGAGAGAGAGGGAGTCACAGACTGAAACAGGCTCCAGGCTCTGAGCTGGCAGTCAGCACAGAGCCCGACGCGGGGCTCGAACCCACGAACTGTGAGATCATGACCCAAGCGAAAGTCGGACGCTTAACCGACTAAGCCACCCAGGTGCCCCTGACCTAGTATTTTTAAAACCCAAATAACTCTTAACTTAAAAGCTAATTAGAAGCATCTGGGTGGCTCAGTTGTTAAACATCTGGCTTTAGCTCAGGTCATATCTCCCAGTTCATGAGTTCAAGTCCCATATTGGGTGAGCTCAACCCCCACTTTAGGTGAGCCCCGCCTCTCTCTCTCTCTCTTTCTCTCTCTGCCCCTCCTGGGATTCTCTATCTCTGCCCCATTCCCACTTGTGCCCTCTCTCTCTCTCAAAACAAAAAACCAAAAACAAAAAAACCCTAATAATTAATATTCATAGGAATTCAACATTCTAATAAAGCTTAGGACACTGCAGATAAATACTGAGTAACTAACAGTATTTATATAATCACTTACCCTGTCCATATCATGAAAGATGCTTCTTGTCCTGAATTTTTAATAAAATCAAATGCTGACAAAATAAGGTAGTATGGAGAATCACACAGAACATCTCCAAAAGGACCAGGATTGGAGGCATTTGCACCTTTAGATGAAGCACACACTTTCGTGTGGTCGTCTGTGATGTGGTAAGAAGGGTCTAAGTGTAAATCAGTCACATGCCAAAACTGTCCTGTTGATTAGAAAAGAAACGGTGTTAAATCTACTTCCCTTCAGGTATGCCTATACAAATACTTACAGTAAGACTAGAGACAGTTACTCCTTCCTGTGAAGGAGTAAAATCCTAATAAATTAAATCTTCATTTGCCCTGAAAGTACATACAATACCTTCCTGTCGAAGATGAGGATCCCAAAGATAGCGGGAAGAAGTTACTAAAATTTACTATTTACATGGGTCACAACTGATGAGCTCACTGACAGCATGCCTACCTTAAAAAAGACTATGTAACAAACGTAAATTGCATAATGAACTAAAGGGAGACATCCTCTAGGGAGATCAATAATAATATTGTATCTTAGTAGTATGTTTCCCTCTTTGCAGAATTTACAATTTCAGAATTTATTTATGTGCTTCTTGTGGAAAAATTGACATAGAAACATGATGTGGTCTGTTTGGGTTACAGTGAATAGATTGCAGAACCAGGAACTAAATCTCACTCCTAATTTCTTGTAAAACCTGGATTCTCAACATTAATGGAAAAAGAGTATAAATGTTTAATACTAGCTTTAAGCCAAAAGTAGGAATTGCCAGAGGCTATTAAAAGCTACTAAATATAGGAATATCTTCTAGCATACACTTGTATCAAATGTTAATAATGTTAATAAAAGCATTTGTTAAAGAGGATGCTTCCATTAGGTTTTCAGCGAGAAACCCGGAACCCATCTGATAGCATGGGAAAGATTCTTTCATTGAAGGAAATACTAGTACTAATAATCAGAGTAGTACCTCTCTTTATGAAGCATTTGTGCCAGGAATTATAATAAGGAAACTAAATATACTATGTCATTTTATTCTCAAAACCACTCTCTTGAAGTAGGAATCATTGTTCTCATTTTAGAGGGGAGAAACGAAAGGTGGGTCAATTAGAAAACTTGCTCAGGTAAACACAACTATTTTTTTTAAGGTGCTCATGTTAGGATCACATCTTTTTTTTTTTTTTAATGTTTTATTTATTTCTGAGAGAGAGAGAGAGAGCAGGGGAGGGTCAGAGAGAGAGGGAGACACAGAATCCATAACAGGCTCCAGGCTCTGAGCTGGCTGTCAGCACAGAGCCCGACGCGGGGCTCGAACCCATGAGCTGTGAGATCATGACCTGGGCTGAAGTCTGACGCTTAACCGACTGAGCCACCCAGGTGCCCGGATCCCATGTTGCGCTTAACCACTGTACCACTTGCCTCCATGTGTGCTCACATTCAACTGTCCTTCCGTGTCACTTGCCTCTCGTAAAATAGATAACAACACCTACATGAGATACTGTGACAATTAAGGGACATGAGATAATAAATATATTAAAATGTTACAAACCAAAACCGGAAACACATTAAGAACACATCTCCAGTACCTATATTTCTATGTCTTCAGTATCTAAAACATGTCTGACCTATATAGTAGGCCCTCAATAAACAGTCCTTAATTAGGGATGGGCAGATCTCAGGATTTCCTCAAGATCATATGGTGACTCAATATTGAGGGCTGAACTAGAACCAGTCTCTCCAGACTTCCAGTCTAGCACTCTTTCCACTACACTGCACTGCCAGATAAAGAGAAGTGAGGGGGTAATTATTTAGATGCACTGAAGAAAGTCTTTAAATAGAAGCCAAGAGGAGTTCTGACAGGTTCTTAACCTGGAATTTATGACTAATGAACCTCTGGAGGCCTCACCTCCCACTTCTAATGAAATTATAAAATGGTGTGTGTGTGTGTGTGTGTGTGTGTGTGTGTCTAAGGCCACAGACCTGGCCTGTGGCAAAGCCCATACTCCACTACAGATTCTCTGATTTGCAGTCCAAAGTTCATTTCATGACACAGTGATTTCTTTCTTGTTCTGCAGATAATCTCTAAGAAGATTTCTACAAATGCATGTGTGTATACACGTGTGTGTTGTCAATATACCTGGACAAATGCTCAACATTATACCAAAAAAATTATGGTTTAGCCAAAAAAATTCTAATTTATCCTAAAAAACCTGGTAAACCATAATTCAGATGCTTGGAACATGATCATTGTTTAAAATAGGTATTTTTGTTCCTTTGCTTATAATGTCAGTTCCTACCAAATATCCCTGCAGACCCTGACCTACTAACTCTAAAGAGAGTTATGGACAAATACCCCCAGATGAAGTCTCCTGGGTTGTTGTTTCCTGACCACTGGGACTTGACAGAACAGAAAGCTGAGACTGGGAGACTGGGAATTTACACACACACACACACACACACACACAAACATACACACACACCAATTAAGCACAGGCCAGTCATGGTGGGTGTTATAAAGAAAGCATTTCAGGCTGGGGTGAGGTGGAGAGACAGGGTCACATCAAGTAGAAAACATGTAAAATAATATATCCAGTGCAAAACCGCTGAGTCAACTTCAGCAAGTCTCTGAGCCCCATCCCTACCTCCTCCCTAAGTGACTCAGCTTTCTAGCTGCCATATCAAAACAGGGAGGTGTAAGTGGAGCTGCCCTAGACACCAGAAAGTTGTTGTTAAGGCCTTAAGCAATCAGATCCTTAAAACCAAACAGTGAATTTGCCAATGGGTACTCTCAATGGGTAGCAACCTGGGACATTTTATCTCCAAATCCTAAGCAGTCACTTAATTAAAGAAAAACAACACAAACTTTAATAAAAGGAGAAACCAGCATACATATTTGGGAATAAATCTCATCATGACTGGCAGTTAGAACCAGATTCACAGTTCTTGCTTTCAACCTGCCAGCTGAGTCACGAGAACTTGGCTTCCACACAAAGAGGAGGTATATTTTCAGAGCACTTCCAGAGCGTCAAAGAATAGCACCAAGCACTGTGCTAAGTTTCAGAGGTGGCTAAGTCCCCAACACAGAACAGAATTCCACCTATCAAAATGCCCCCCCCCAAAGAACAGTACAATTCTTTTCAAAGGGTGTCAGGCAGGTGGGGGTTACCTTGACCTTTGAAACTGAAGGCTCAAAAGATACCCTAAAACCTAAAATCTGATAAACAGGTTCTTGGGTCCCAATTCTCAGTTTCATATTCCATAGGCCTGGGGTGGGCTGAAAACCTGCAATTCTAAGTTTGGGTGATGCTGATGCTGCTGGTCCCAGGCGGACCAAAACAGGTATTGCATTCAAGTGTTAAGAACGACTAAAATTGGGGCGCCTGGGTGGCTCAGACGGTTAAGCGCCCGACTTCAGCTCAGGTCATGATCTCCGGTTTGTGAGTTCGAGCCCCGCGTCCGGCTCTGGGCTGACAGCTCAGAACCTGAAGCCTGCTTCGGATTGTATCTCTCTCTCTCTCTCTCTCTCTCTGCCCTCCCTTGCTCACGCTCTGTCTCTCTCTCTCAAAAATAAATACATGTTTAAAAAAATTCTAAAAAAAAAGTTATGACTAAAATTAATGCCGTCCACAGAGAGCCCGGTAACATCCAGGTACCAGTAATAAAGACCGCACGAGTTCTACCGCAGACTGAGGTGGGTAGTAACCAAGACTGGCTGCAGGAGTAAGAAAAAAAGGCCAACAAACCCGGCGAGCAGGACAGAAGATACTCGGAGTCCCACTGAAATGTACACCCCTATGGGGAAGAGGAAGCTCCGTAGCTCCCTGTCCTCTGGGCACATTCGGCGCGCGTGGCAACGCGGGACATCCAACTTCTAGCCTCGGTTTTGCTGGAGACGCGCACATTTCCTTCCCTCTCCCGGGACCCAACGCGCCCCCACCGCCGAGGGTACCTTCTCCAGCCCCCCTCGACCTCCCGCCGGTCGCCTGGCGCTGCGGTCGCGCTTGCGCGGCGCGTCTCGGGCTCCACTCCCGCGAGCCCCGGCCGCGGCGCCCTGCGGCCCCGCGCACCTTTCCAGACTTAGCGCGCGCGCTTTGGCCCGGCGTTCGCGCGCAGCCCCGGGAGGGAAAGGGTTGCGGACTCACCCACTGCCGGAGCGGGACTCTCGGGCGCCAGGGGCAGCCCGAGCCCGGGACTGACGCACAGGGCGACCAACAGGCAGCAGACGAGCGCGCCCAGCAGGGCCATCACGAGTCAAAGCAAAGCCACGGGTCTGAGAGACTGAGGCTGTCTGGCCCGAGGGTGGAGAGAAGGCAGAAGTAGGGTGAGGGTGTAGACGCCCTGCAGTCACGTGCGAGGGCAGAGTCCGCAAAGGGTCGGTTTGTTTGACCTTCAGCAACTGTCTAGCGATTATCTGCCCTCTTATGTCTTCGCGTCAGTGACTGGCCTGGGAAGGAATGTGCTTGGGCAAACTTCAGGCAGATCATTTCCCCTAAATGCCACCTGGCCTTAAACAGAGAGGGCGCCCCTGCAGAAGACGTACAGAGAACCTTGCGGTCTTACCGTAATTTGGAGGAGGACAGCAGAAGTGTTGGCTAGCACAGCGTATCTCGAAGGGTGGTCCCTAGACTAGCAGCATCAGCACTACCTGGGAATTTTTGTAAGAAATGAAAATTCCCAAGTCCTATCCCAGACCAATTATATCAGAAACTCAGGAACGAGGGTAAGAGTGGTCCAGTAATTTGTGTTTTTAATAGCCCTCCAGGTGATGCTAACGTGGTGGGGATGTTTGAGAACCACTGCTCAAAAACATAGGATTTTAGGGGCTCCTGGGTGGCTTAGTCGGCTTAGCAACTGACTTCTGCTCAGGTCATGATCTCAGGGTTGGTGGGTTTAAGCTCACATGGGTCTCTGTGCTGACAGCTCAGAGCCTGGAGCCTGCTTCAGATTCTGTGTCTCCCTCTCTCTGCCCCTCCCCTGCTCACACTCTATCTCTCTATCTCTCTCTCTGTCTCCCTCTCTCAAAAATGAATAAACATTTAAAATTTTTTTGAAAGAGACACAGGGTCATAGTTTTTAGGTTGCTTAGGGTGTTTGTTTGTTTACACCTAAGCTAGACGTCTGTATATGTGCTTTATACAGTGCAGAGACATGAAAAGCATAAATAGAGCCAGTTGCTTTTACTCTCCCAAGGAATTTTTAAAGATACTTAACCTGACAAAGGGGCCAAGATCCCCAAATTGTTTTGGGTTCTGTGTTCCTTCTCTTACCATTTATGAGGATGCTGGCCTCTTTAAGATAAAGATACATATAGTTTAAATTTGTAGGAATTCCTTGGGAGAAGAAAATATCCTGCAGAATGACTAACCTCATAAAAGAAGTCATAAAATGTATTTATTTCCCATCAGAGGAAACCTTATATAGTATCCTGTGTAATTTAATGGGAAAGTGCCACATGAAAGAGGCTTTGAAATAGGAACCAAGGTGCCTCCATTTTGTTTCATGTACTGCCAGAGTGGTTAAGACCTGCTTCAGTTTTAGGATAATTCAAAAGCCTATCTAGAACCAAAATGCTTTCCAATGGTGGACAGAATGGTCTTTGGAATTTCTCAGTCCACAATCTCAAAAGTATGGGAAATGGGCCGGGGAAAAATGGTGAACAGATGAGACACAATAACTTTAAGGACAGCAAAATAACTTGTGTGTGTCTAGCCCAAATATTTTGGATGATAGGAAAAAGATTTTTTTAAAGGGCAAAAATAACAATTTTAGCTCTTCTCCCCCAATTTCCAATAAGCTTTACTGAAAGTGAATTGTGAAACAAGTAAGCATAAAATACCTCCAGCACCTTTTGAAACCTAAAAAATGCTTGAATTCCTTAGAAGACAACGAATAGAAACATCATTCTCCCTTCTACTCCCTCTGCTTTCTTGTTTTCCTTTGTACCTACTTTCTCTAAGTGAAAAGCTACAGTGCCTCAACATCTCTGGGTTTTCACCTTAACCTTGGACATGAATGTATACATCCTTAGTGGTCCGGATGGAGGAGTCACTTGTGAGGGTGTGTACCTGGGTGAGAGAACACATGTGACAGTGGGGAAACTGCTCCTTACTCATCATCAGGGGTCCAAGTGTGGATTTCACAAGACACCTTTAGTCAGCTTTGCAACTTTAAGACCTTGGGATTTCACAAACCCCTCCAGGGCCTGTTGGTCAAATTGCCTTTGGGTTTGGTGATTTTCCCTTTTCTATTAACTATGTTAAAAACAAAATGAAAAGGACAAACCAGAAAAGTGAGTATTATTGGCAGATCACTATGTGAACTAGAATACTGCTGGAAGAAAAATGATTTGCAACTACCCTGTGAACACTTAGGAAGCAAAAAATATTTGTTAATTATCTTCACAGAAAAATACATTTGGTCCACCACTGCAACCTTTGATCTCTGTCATTGTAATTGTAATTTTGTTTCTCATTGAGGCCACCCAAAACCCTTCCCATTCTTCACTTAGAGAGACAGTTGTTATGGAAATAAATGCCAGCAGGATGTTATTTGGCCTAATTATAGTCAGCTGAACCTAAATCCCCATCCTTGGCCTTGTATCCTTAAGAACAGAGGCCAGAGCCATGCTTCTACTGGAGCAGAGGCTGGAATCAAGAGAAAGCAGTCTTCCATCAGAAGCAAAGGTGAAGGCTGCCTGAACAATTGGAAGCAAACACTCTCTCAGTGTTCTGTGTCATGCTTTAAAAGACAAACGTAGACTGTAGTTTTAGGAATCGTCATCTCGGCCAGACAGTCTTATCCTGGCATTCAGTAATAATTGTATTCAAATGTTAAATCCTATCGCTGCACTTTAGTTTCCTCTACTCTTCATTATAGTGATTAAAGTAATCCAATAGTCAGATAATAGTTTCATTATGGTGAATTTTATAAGTTAAAGTAAGTTCCCTCATGCTTATATCTGTAAGCTAATTAAAGGGCCTTGAATTAACTTATAGAAATTTACTGAAGTCACCTGCTTGAATAAAAATGAATATTGCATACTTTTCCTCAAAAATATTTACCCTATTTGCCTCCCAGAGGCCAACAGAGGAAAGATTTCCTAAGTAGTAATCAGGGAAACTAAAATCTTGTGCTTTTTTTCCCCCAGAAGAGAAGTTAAGCTCAAATGCCAATTTTTGACAATAGATGAAAGGGAAGATCATAAGGTTTGCAGTTCTCAGTATTATTTACTAATCATGAGAATGTGGACATGTGAACCTGGTATTCAATTTCTTCATCAGTAAAATAAAAATAACAATATCTGCCTTACCTGCTTCATATTGTTGGTTTGGGAAAATGGATAAAATGCATTTAATAAATGATGAAATACAAAATTTGTTTGTTTCTACTTACGAAGGCAAACCCTAGCCAGTTACAAATAGGTATTTACTTTCCCTTGGTCAACTGAGTTCCAACAACAGCAGCTCACACACACCCAAAAAAGGGAATTTGAAAACCTTAATGCACATTCTATGCACTCCATTTTAGCACTACTGTTGACCTAGTTCATCTCAATGTATTTGTCTGGAGACACATCCTTATAATCCAGAGTAAAATTCACTTTCTTTTCCTGTTTACTTTTTAATAAGAAACTTGAGTTATATGACATTTTGCTTGTGTGAGTTTTTACTATATTTACTTTTTAATAAGATATATTTGTGTATATCATTTTGCTTCATCAGACTACCTATTTCTCATTGTCACAGATTCTGTATGGAAGCCTCAACCAAAATGTGGCATTTCCACTTTTCCCCAGTCTTCTGCTTATTTCTTTTTAATTAATATTTTAAACAAAGTTAGCACTTTACTAGTAATGCTTTTAAAAAGTTAGCACCTTTCCAGCTTTACTTTATACAGTATGAAAGGCTATTTCATCTAAAATCTCCTAATGTATAATTAATTCCCAGCCAGAAATTAGTAATTAGTGATATTAAAAACAAAAACAAAATTTCTCATGGGTATCCGATTTTTATTCAAATCTCATTTGCATTTCAATGGAAATTATAAAATGTATTTACTTTCTTTATTTTAAAAATGTGGCTTAACATTTTAATGTGAATTATAAAACATGATAAATCTGCAGATCAAAATTGGGCTATTTGCAGAAAAAAGTTTTAAAACAAGTTTTTAAAGCACCATTTTCCACCTCCACAACAAAAATAACCTTTTAATTAGTGGTCACCCAGGCTGTAACAGCAGGATAACACTGAGACTTGAGTAAACAGAAAAATTGTAGAGCTTTTCGAACTCCAGATCAGGAACCTTTCTATGCCTTCTCATAGTGGCGAACAGCAACCACATCACCAAAAGTAAGAGTCTGAAAGATGGAAAAGATAATCAAATCCTTTTATAAGAATATCAGTAGCTGAAATTTCTAAAGATTATCTTCTATAATTTACATATTATGCAAATGAATGTCATTGACAAACATTAGATGCTGCATAAGCTTTTCCTTTCCTAAAATAAAAAGAAACTTTATTTACTGAGTGAATAATAACATGTATACACATTTCATGTCTCTAAAAAAGAAAATGAAGCAAAGCAAACTGAGATTAACTAGGTAGATTCAGGTCAGAAGAATCCCTTTTGCCTTAAATTATCAGGATAATCAAATTAGCTGTCAACTTTGAAAGTGAATGGAATTTATAGTAGGTTTCCATCCCATAAACTTTGAAGAATTTTTAGAAAATCCAAATCATTTAGGCAAATGGTATTTGGAATGACTTGAATCAAGGTGGTCAGGTAAAGTAACTGTACAAATGTTCTCGTTGCTTTGATTGTCACCCTTTACCTGATGTGAATGTAGGTGCCTGATGGAGATGGAACGTGGAACATGGACTCTTATGTCAAATCAGACTGGAAGAATTTCTATAAAATCTCTACAAAATCTAGGAGTTTTTTGTGTTTGTTATTTACATGGATTGACATGATTTTCTGAATATAGCATGCCCTTGTCATTCATTGCTTTAATCCCCTTTTCTTGCACTCAATCTTGCCTAATCAGTCATCCATACATGTCATAAGAGCTATCCACTTTTCCGTATAAAGGGAAGGAAATGGAGATAAAAACATAAAGGAGAAGCTCAGACTGAATCTTTTATAAATAAATCCTTTCTTTTGATGATCATTGCAGAAATATGTGGGCAAATATTCATAAGAGGAAAACTGTCCCTCTGTTCCCCACCCCATGAAAAGAAGTATGAATAACATAAGCTCTGTCTCAATCTAGAAAAGCCCTGATTGCAACAGTTAAAGGAAAGAGAAAAAAAAAAACAATTTCCTTAAATCACAAAGACAAAAAATCCCTTTCTTCTATCATTTTAGAAGGAATATTAAAGCAATACCCACCCTGCCCCCCCCAAAAAAACCCAAAATGATGTATTGACAATTTCAATGTCATCAAAATACTATTACTCAGTTCATAAAAATGTGTCTAGGATGTTAGATTCATGTGTAACATTTTCCTCAGTTTATGATTCTACTCCATCATTAGAGATTTTTTAAAATTTTTGTATTTTATAGTTTCTACATGACTACTGGTATTGAATGGGAATGTTTGCAAGGCACTTAATGCATCAGAAGAAAGACCGGAAGGAAGTAACATCAAAATGCTTCCCTCTAAGGAGAAATTACACTTTTCTGTTTTATTCTAAATTATCTGAACTGAGCTTATGGAACTTTCATAAACTAAAATATAAAAAGTGTCAAGATCTCTTATTTTTTACAGTAGCTGTAAAGTTATTTTTCGGATATTCAGTAAATTTGCTGTTCTTGTAGTTATTTATCAATCTTATTTATATATTTCCATGAATATTTTTATGTTTAGATTTCATTTGAGGTTTAGACATTCACAATAATATGACAGAAATTCTTTGACACAGTTGTAGCTAAATCAATGGCAACTTCTGAAAACCACGCTTGCATAGAATTTTTCTTTTTTTCTGTAATTAAAGAAGCAAAGCTGATGATACAATTACCCATGACATTTGTATGTCTTCTGTTTTACACGTGGTCAAAGAAGCTTGCTGGAGATTTACTGTTATTTAAAAAGGGAAGGAGAGAAGAGGAGGGGGACCAGGAGCAGGGAGTGAAAAGCAAGAAGAAACAAAGGGATTGCCTTTACTTACCATAACCATTTTGCCATCCTTAATTTCTCTTACAAAATTTGTTTCTTTGCCATCCCATCTCTGTACATGAACAAGTTTGTCCCCATCCAGGCTCACAACAGACTGAGACCAACAACAAAATGCAGAACATAGCAAAAGGTACAGATTAGATTTCTGTGATGAAAGTCAAGTGAAGTGGCTTTTGAAGGAGTTACAGAATTGAATGAATGGTGATCAACTAATGATCATATTAGTACCATACCCTGTGTGGCGTTTAGAGTCATTATGATAGTAAACTAATAATTCATAATTTGATTGAAGTGTGTATGTCTAGATGCAACAACTTCGTGTGTTAGAAATAAAAGTTCTGAACAAGTACTCTCAGACTAGTCACTCTACTCTTTTAAACAAAGCCTTAAGATGAGGCAGCCTATTTCGTCAATCTGAGACAAACAGTAACATTAAGCAAAATGCAATCTTTATTTTAAATGGACTCTTACTTTCTGAAATACAAATATGAAAAGAAAAATGTAGAGTAAGTGACAGATAGATTTGAGATCTGAGCTATAGCCAGTAACCACATATGTGCAGTAGCATGCAAAATTAATCCCGGTGGTGTCCTCTCTGAATTGAAATACTGAGAACATTCTCTACTTCCCATGATCTAAACAAGAGAAACATCAGGGATCTCTTTTTCCCTCCCTCCTCCTCATCCCCACCCAGGGGAAAGGTGGCTCCTTACCTTACAGTTTCTGTCATCTGCAGTGGTCTCATCAAACTCTTCTCCCAGATGGAAACTAATCTCTGTGTTCTTGAATGTGCTTTGAGTCCTGATCACCACTTTGTCCCCCTCCTGACTGACGATCACTGTTGGTTTGGTCACATTTCCCACCTGCCTAGTGGCAAAGCCCACACCTAAAAAAGCAATACAGTTAGCAGCAACTTCCAAAATAATTCACATAGCAGGAATCTGCTTTTCTATTCTGGAATCCAGGCCCTCCAGGGTAAGTTTCATTAAGGACATGTGTAGCCCATTGATCATGCAATACGACTACTGATGAGCTATAATATGCGGATGCTTAATTGGATGCACAAATGATAAGTGGATGCTGAAAACAAAAAGGCACAGAAGCTTCCCATCCTCTCCAGACTACCAAATGCACTGTTATTTAGCCCTGGGCAAGAAAACAAGCAAAAGGCACGTTAAAAATCCCTTCAGTGGGAAATGCATAGCCTAGCATTCAATTATGACAACATGATCTGTCTTTGTCACTTGGCAATCTAATAGGTGAAAAAAAGGAACTGGCACTACTGAAGGAAGCTTCAGCTGAGAACAGCACATCTTATTTTTACCTACCTAGAGCCTTCATGTACTCATCAAAGTTGTGGCTGTCCGTCAGCTTCCAGGTAGCACAGAAAGCCTCCACCATCCTTGCCCTTTCCTTTCGCTTTGAAGACAGATAAAAGAGGCAGGAGGGAGAATCTCTGGATCTTACTGCCACTGCAATTCCGAAGACCCCTTTGCACCTCACAGCAGCTCCTGGCTTCTTATTTGGAAAAGAGGCAGGCAGAAAGCCAAGGATTTGAATTGCAAACACACCCTTCCAGTGTCCCCCTTTACAGGAGGCTGTTGCCAGGGGGAGGGAGTGGGAAGGGGGGCTCAAATGAGGTTCCAATCCGCTTTGTGATTGGCTCAGGCCACTGGGTTAGCAGAGTAGGTCGAGTTCCTCCCTATCCGCACTCTGCAGCCCTTCTCCCTGAGAAAGCTGTGCTAGGAGTCAAATGGGCTGGAGGCAGGGAACCGGGAAAATGAGCGAGGGTCTTTCAGGTTCAGCTCAAAAACTTGGCAAAGGCAAGTTCAGGCTGTGTGGAAAGTAAAAAAGATGCACAATAGAACATTCAGATTGATTTCCGTTAATGGCAAAGCTGGTTACAAATGAGGACCCCCTTTAAAGAAAACCACTGAACTGCCAGACTTTTCAGACAAAGGAGGCTGAATAGTGTCTTTTATTTTCTCTCATATTTACAGGGAGAGCAAAACACAAGCCAGAATGTGTGAAACTAGGAAGAGAAGAGGAGGAGGAGGAGTGAATGGCTTCCCTAGATTGTACAACTGGAAGGCTACTCCAACTGAGTATCAATGGGACACTAACTAATTTTGGCCTCTTCCCAACACAAACTGAGTGAATTTAAAGATCCATTGTCCTTTCTAAGAATATGAGAACCAGACTGAGGTGGAAAAGGGATCTAAGGCAGAGTATGGTTCGGATTCACTAATGAGGTACAAAAATAAAGAAAAGAATGTTCTTTTTCCCTTTCTTCAACGGATTATAGAATCATGCAGAAAAATGGAACATAAGGTCATTTAGTAAGATTTTTAATGACATGCATTGTAAGACCTTTTGATTTCCTGAGGCCACACCCACATAAATACAATCTGTGTATAAACTGGAGATCAGCAATGGGAGTAGGACAGGAATTGGAGGAACCATAGAAATCAGAGGAGTTTTGGCTTGTCCCAATTCAGGCTACCCCCCAAAGAGCAAAAGACCTCGAGAGTTCTGAGTATTTAAAGGAGGTCTTCAAAACTCCCATTCCTCCAGAATTTCTTCCTGCTTTCCTTAGCACAGACCACCTATAACAGTCTCCCTCCCTTTCATAGGGACAGAACAAGGGAATCTGATTTGGCAACCCCTGCTCTTCTCTCTTTCCTTGATTTAAACCTCAGCCCACTGCTTCTGCCCACACCAAACACAAGAGACAAGGCTCAGAACACATTTTCTCCACTGCCAGCTCCTAGAGTCTACTTTGAGGTCTCAAAAGTACCTCAAAAGTGCTCATTTAACATACATTTAATCTTTACCCATACCTGGTTTTTCTCCAGTTTTCACCATGTTGGTGAATGGTACCATCAGCCACCCTACTGCACAAGCCATATGCGCATAAAGTAACAATTTTGTCTTGATTTGTGTTTTCCTAATCCTAATGAGGTAAACATCTCTTCATACATTTATTGGCCTATGGTTTCTTTCTCCGTAAAGTATCTGTTCATCTTCTGCCCGGTATGATGTAGGTTATTTGCGTTTTTCTTATTGCATATTCTTGGTCCCAATTGTTTTAGAGTATGAGTGTCATAAATATCTTCTGCAAATTTGTAACTTTCACTTTCTTCAAGGTAGCTTTTGATAGCTAACATTCTTAACTTTTAATATTGTCAGATTTATTGATATTTTATTTTATGGTCAGCGTATTTTGTCTTGTTTAAGGAAAGAGCCTACCCAAGATCCAAAAGATAATCATCTGCATTTTCTACCAAGAGTTATAAAGTTTTAACATTTGAGTTTTTAACTATCTTGACTATATTTTTACATGTCATGAGAAGTAGGGACCCAAAATATAGTCTACCTCTATAATTTCAAAGTTTCATACATGTGTTGATCTCTGCATCCTATTTAATGCCACTAATCAATTTTATAATCTCTCTAACATTGCTAAGCTATCTTAATTTGTATAGCTTTATAACAATCCAGTATCTAGAAGAGCAAATCTCCCCAACTCATTATTCTTCTTCAGAAATATCTGCACTATTCATGGTCCTTATCTTAATAAGGGCCTTATGTTAATAACATCTGTAAAAAACTCAGTTTTTTGAAATAGGAATTGCATCTATGTTATAGATCAATTTGGATGAATTGACACCTTTATGATATTGTCTATTTATGAAAATGATGTAACTATTTATATAGTCTTTAATATTGTGTAATAATGTTTCATGATTTTCCCTCTCAGATTTTTATATGTGTAATATAGATTTATTCTTAGATAACTGAAGTTCCCTCAGACTACTGAAAATACTGTCTTCTTAATTATATTTTCTAGTGGCTTATTGACATTATATAGAAATATAACTAACTTTTGGAAACATCTGATTTGTAGCTTGTTTACTACATTATCCTATTATTTTTAATCACCCATAGATTATTTTTCTATGTAAATAATCATAACATATAGTGTGGGCTTTAAGACCTAAAATAAAATGAGAAAGTCTTTGATCTATCCCACCATCTGCCTCCTGGCTATGTGATGTTAGGTCTGTGTGCCACCCAGAAACCTAGCCATATTACTTTGGATATTGCAAATAGGAACATTACATTTTAGATTATTATATTTCTGTTATTTCCTTCATGCACTTTCCTTCTCCTCTCTTGAATTAGAGAAGGACTAGCAGTAGCTAGCATATTGCACCCTTAGAAGTGTAGTTTCTAGGGGTATGTGGGTGGCTCAGTTGGTTCAGTATCTGACCCTTGGTTTTGGCTCAGGTCATGATCTCGCAGTTTGTGAGTTCAAGCCCTGAGTCGGACTCTGCACTGACAGTGTGAAGCCTGCCTGTGATTCTCTCTCTCCTTCTCTCTCTGCCCCTCCCCTGCTCTCTCTCTTTCAAACTAAATAAAATAAACATTAAAAAATTAAAACAGAAGTGTGGTTTCTATATACAAGGTGTTGTTATCTTGAACAAATACTTTAAACCACTGAAATAGTAAATGATTAATATGATAGTTTTTCTGCATGTAATATCCCAAAAGTATCAGAGAACTAAGCAGTGATGGCAGAAGAAAATTCCAACTCTTTGCACACCTGTTTTGTAACTGGTAGCTGATCCCATCAAACCTACTCTCCAGCTAATACAGCCAGTTCAGATAGCTCCTCTATCTGAAAGGAGATTCTATCAGTTATGATCTGCGCAGCAAGTTTACTTCAAAAAACAAACAAAAAGCACTACTCATTGTTTGTAACAAATGCCAAATCTGGATGCTTATTTCTTTTTATTTAAAGAAGAAAGACAGAAAATAATAATCAGATGAAGCATGAAATCTATGGACATATCTACAAAAAAGTAGAGGTCACAACATCCTGAAGACAGAGAACAAGAACAAGAGTATATCCTTGAAAATTGATTTATCAAAATAAATTTTAAAAATCTCTGGTATAACAATAAGTGCAAGTGTCTTCTATAAAACAAGAGCAAGAACCCGTAAGAAGAGAACAGATTGAAATAAAAAGGATAAGCCTAATGAAAACAAGAGCAAAAAGACCAAGATTTCAAAATAAGCTTAAAGTGATAAAAAGAGTCAAAGGAATTAATAACTAAATAGAAGGCATTATATCAACCAAAGAGAAAGTAATAAATAGAATGATAGTGTTTGTAAGGAATCTCCAGAATGCAGGAAGACATAGTGAATAGTGAATGTGAAAAATGTTAGATATGAAAAGAGTGAAAATACATCCTAATAATTACAGATATTATGAAGATAAGCATCAAAACAAATGGAATAAACAAAATTATAGTGGAGGAAAATGAATGAAAATAGAACCCAAACTTCCTAATTCTAACAATATTTTTGAATCAAATATAATTCAAATAAGTACATATGAAGGGGAAAAACAATAGACATTCAATCAGAGGAAAAGAGGCATAAAACATTATAAGAAGTATGGCTGACCATAGTCTTTCCACGATAGCATTTAGATACCAAATAAATATAGCGTGATTTTACAGTGTTTGAAAACAACTGTGGTTCAAATTTGTTTTCATTATCTGTGAGTGTAGAAGACATTTCCTCTTTGAAAATCAATCAACATTTCTTATTATACCACTTTCTTTGTGTTGCTTGTCTGCAGGAAGAGACTGTATTAGGCAATGGACTTGAGAACCCAATTTATAATTTCATTTCTCCTACAAATTAGTAAATTCTGATCACATACATCAATCCTGACAGCATAGTTGGCTTGCATCTGCCCCTGGGATAAGATCAAGACTGGATGTCAAATTGTGTTTCAAAATCCTCAAGATCAAGCCCAGATTTGGAACAATGAAGGACATTTTAAGGCAATAGCTTACAGCTTACTGGAGATATACAGATATTCATCCCTTCTCTAAAGGGAGGATTTGGGTGTGGAAAGGGAGGATGTGCTCAGCTTTTATTGAAGAGGCAATGAGTCATAGAAGATTGAAATAATGCTGTGGGTCAAGCTTTCTTGGGGATCCTTTTGGAGAGGATAGTTTTTCTGTCATTTCAAACATCTTCTTGCCAAAATTTTAACAAATTTGAATTGAGTTAAAATTTATAAATCTTTTCAGAAAGAATTGAATCATTATTATATGTAGTCTTTCCAATAAGATTTTAGTTCCACTTATTCAAAAGCATGATAGTTCTTTCAGTAATATGTTTATTTTCTACATAAAGTCTGGGTCTTTAATCCATTTACTCTCTTCAAGACAGCTTTCAGTGGAACTAATTATTAAAACAAAAACAAAATGAAGCAAAACTCCATAGCCCAGGGATTAGCACTTTTAATCTTAAATCTATTCAAAGTCAGTACTTAAATAAATTAATATAATAATCTTTGGCTGCCCTATATTAAAATCCTATTATGAGAAGATTTTCTTGTTTTGACTTTGAAAGATTACTGTCTGGGTTCAAAACACAGGGTTTCTTCCACTGGCTATCTGTATATTTATCCTTAGATAAATTAATTACCTAACCACTTTACCATCTGAATCTTGGTCTAAAATTGATGTTACGCTAGATCATCACCTAGGTTTCTTCTTTCTTAAACGTCCTAGGATTCTTTGGTACTTTTACATTATGAAGATCTATTTTCAAATTAATTTCATGGAAATCCTGTCAGAGAAGTTAAGGGATCTTGGGCCTACGTCAACAGTCCCTTTGTATGAGCTTGAGGTGGTCACCCAGACAGAATTGCAAGGAAGAAAGAACCAAATAGCTATGTTTGACTTTCTGTGATAAATAAAGCTAACCTTAACCTGGAAATCTCATAATTTTGCTTCAAAACAAGTTTTGCTAAAAATTTGATTATTTACTTAATGAGGAACTATGCGTCAATCACCTTAAAACTACAAAAATATTTTTAAGTTGTTATAGTGATATATACTCAACTTACTATTATCTCTCAAGTATTTATGGTTAATCAAATAGCCCTAGTTAAATTCAAAGAAAATGCTCAGCAAAGACACATTTTATTGTTCACGTCAATTTTAAAACAAGTAGGGAATTTAAGGAGCCACAGTTATAGATTCATCCCTCAAAAACCTCTGTTTTCTCATTTCTTGAATTTTGTAGTTTTCATTTTATCCATTTTGGACATAACAACATATATATAACAACAAATAAAATATATACAACTATATAAAATATAATAGCATTATATATTATATAACCTAATATATAATATATAACAATACTTAATATAACATGTAACAATAGAACAACTTTAAATAAAATCAGAATGTTATAACAAATGAAGATATTTATTGTTTTCAAAAAAAGCCATTTTATTTTTTAATATATATTTTTAATGTTTTATTAATTTTTAGAGAGAGACAGAGACAGAGACAGAGCATGAGCAATGAAGGGTAGAGAGAGAGGGAGACACAGAATCTGAAGCAGGCTTCAGGCTCTGAGCTGTCAGCACAGAGCCCAACGGAGCTCGAACCCACAAACTGTGAGATCATGACCTCAGCCAAAGTTGGATGCTTAACCGACTGAGCCACCCAGGTGACCCAAAAAGAGCCATTTAAAAATACTTGCTATTAACTAGCAAGTATTAATGTAAAACTACTCCTCAGCCATATTTTCACAGTCAAAAATAGAATGAAAGAATTATGCATAACCATAATGAGCTAAAAGTGTTTACAAAAATTAAATGCTAAAAAAATCAATTAACCCAAAAGATGACAAGTACAAAAGAAAAAAGAGGAACTAAGCACAAATTGGTTTGGACAAATAGAAAATAAAGAGCAATATGGTGTGTGTGTATGTGTGTGTGTGTGTGTGTATTTATGCCTAGTATATGTTTTCTACAAGAAATTTTACTTTAAATATGAAGTCATATATGTTAAAAGTGATAGACAAAATACCATGCAAGTGCTAATATAAGAAAACTGAAGTGGTTGTGTTATTATGAGACAAAAATAGAATAGGACAAGGAAACTTACTAGGGATAGAGAGGAGCATTTTATAGTAATGAAAATGTCAATTGCTCAATTACTATTGCTTGTGAAGGGGCATGAGGAAGTCATGTAATATAGAGTGATGAAGATATTGTCCATCTTGATTAGTTTATTGGATACTTGGGTGTGTACATTTGTCAAAATTATCAAACTGTATACTTTAAATAGATACATTGTTGCATTTATATTATATTTTAACAAAGCTAAAAGAAGAAAATTGATATCTGCCAAATGAACCATAAGTGGGCTAGAGTACCATTATAGCGTAGTGATTCAAAGTGTTTGCTCTTTGGCCAGACTGCCAGGGGCTAAGTCCTGTCTCTGTTCCTTACCATATATAAAATTAACTCAATCCATTAATTTATCTGTGCTTTCTCTTTAAAATGACCAGAGTCATAGTTAAATAATCATTGTAAGGATTAAGTGAATAAATACAAATAAAGTGCTTAGTAAGATGTTAGCTATTATATGTTAGCTATTATCATATTCTGCATTTTCTGCTTAACCTTGATTACCAGTGAAGACTACTGACAATCTGTAACATTATCTTAACACACTAAAGGGAGAAAAATAGGAGAAGAAAAAAGAGGAAGAAAAATAGCTCTTTACTGGAAATCATCTTTTAACCCAGGGATTAACAAGAATTAATTTGCATGTCCAGGTTTTTAGCTTGAGCAATGACAAATCTCTTCCTATAATTTGATTTGCATAGTTGGCAGACACCCTATGGGGAAAGGTGGCAGCCAAATACAATTTAGAATTGTTTCCAAGAATTCTTGTTACTTGATTTGGAGACTTTTAGGAGGAACTTCTGGACTCTGCTTGCTATACTACACAGGTAGGATGCACTTAATTAGTATGTTTGAATAAATGAATGAATGGGGGTGTGTGTGTGGAAGACTCATTCTGAGTATGTGATGCTAGTGGCCCTGCCTTAGAACTTCATAAAGGAAAAACTCAAGAAGAAAACGAAATATGACATTGGTCCCAAGGGAATTTGTTTCTTTAAACAATTTGTTTCTTTAAACTTTACGACTCTACTATTTTCCACTGTAAGACTTAGAAGCAGTCTTGCTAACTGCTGTCCTGTTGAGCAATGGTCTCTAAGTATTTTTTTATCTTTATTTATTTTTGAGAGAGAGAGAGAGAGCGAGCAGGGGAGAGGCAGAGAGAGAGGGAGATACAGAATCTGAAGCAGGCTCCAGGCTCCAAGCTGTCAGCACAGAGCCCAATGCAGAGCTTGAACTCACGAAATGCAAGTTCATGACCTGAGCCAAAGTGGGATGCTTAACCAACTGAGCCACCCAGGTGACCCTATGTTGCACCCCATCAATAAAAAGTGTTGTGTCCTTCTTATAGATAACTTATTTATTTATTCATAAGTTATATGTATATGTTATCATATTAATATAGTATGAATATTACATAAAAATATAAACTGAAGAGAATGAGATGAAAATGAAATAAATAATATTTTTGTATATTGTCTTGCTAATTGATGACAGCTTCATGTTACCATTAGCTATATTTTGAGGCCAAATATAAGTTTAAGTAATATAAATAAGTACATATGAGTAATAATGTACATAATAAAGTACATAAATGTTCACATTTCAAGCAATCTTCTTGTAATTGTGAACTTTCTAAGCCAACTTTTTTTGTTAAAACATTTATATGCTTCCAATTTATATCTTATGATGTGGCTTAGAAAAACTCACACTAGAAATAGAACACACATCAGCAGTCATTTTTTATTGTAAGGTTGTATATTATTAGTATTGCTTCACTCAGTATTCCTGTAGACATTTTCCCAATCTTTTAATCTCATTTTATCATGCTTAGTTTAAGTAAAACTCAGTAACATTGTTTGAGAGTTCACTTAAGTGGGCCCATACTCAATGCCAGTAATTCACAGTGAACTGAAATGGGATGAAACCTGGGGCTACCACTAGACTACTACATGCACTCTTTCCTCAGGACATTTCATGACAAGGGACTGACATTATGCCTGTGTAAAGGGTCAATGTCAATCCACATATGAAGATACTAAAGATTAGTTTAAATCTCATTTTATGTAAAATTAAATATATATAGGAGTACTAATAGCTTCTTCTGGAATCTTTTTTATTTTTTTTATTTTTTTTTATGTTTTATTTATTTCTAGGAGAGAGAGAGAGAGACAGCGTGAGCAGGGGAGGGTCAGAGAGAGAGGGAGTCACAGACTGAAACAGGCTCCAGGCTCCGAGCAGGCAGTCAGCACAGAGCCCGACGCGGGGCTCGAACCCACGAACCGCGAGATCATGACCTAAGCGAAAGTCGGACGCTTAACCGACTAAGCCACTCAGGCGCCCCTGGAATCTTTTATGAAGTAGGCTCCATGCCTACCATGGAGCCCAAAGAGGTCTTGAACTCAAGACCCTGAGATCAAGAGTCAGAGGCTTAATCTACTGAGTCACCCAGGCACCCCATCTTCTGGGGTGAATCTTGTAGAATCACTGAGATTCATATACTCTCCTTGAGAGATCGATCAAGAAAGAAAGTCCACAAGCCATATAAGGAGGAGAGAACCCTCAAGGATAGCAGATATGTATTTGTAGTCTAGACCCACATATAACAATTTATGTCTTTCTTTTCCTATAACTGAACTTGTTTACTAACTCAACTTCCCATTTTTACCTAAGTGCAGAATATAGTCACTTTTCTGCAAATTCAGTAAACTTTGTGATCATTGAGACATTTTAGGTTTCCTTATTTTTTAAGTTTATTTATTTTGAGGGAGAGACAGTGTGAGTAGGGGAGAGGCAGAGAGAGAGAGACAGAGAATCCCAAGGAGGTTCTGTGCTATCAATACAGAGACTGACATTAGCCTGATGTGGGTGGGGCTCGAACTCATGAACCGTGAGATCATGACCTGAGCTGAAATCTAGATTGGGTCCCTTAACCACCTGAGCCACCCAGATGCCCCAAGACATTTTAAGTTTTCACTAAGGCAATTCAAGGATTCTCTCTTCTTCCTTCTGTATGGCGTGTCATCCAAGATCTGAAGACAGGGGGATGAGATGGAAGTATTAGAGGCCTGGGGCCAGGAGGGAAGAGAATTATGGTGGTATCACAATATCTAGTTCTCAGTCTTCTTTGAACATTGGCACTCATCCCCAGTGCCTTTGATGCTGATGGTCCCTGTCCCACATGAGAGAAAGGGCACTGTTGAGAAAGATTACAAGACTTTTGGCTAGAAATGCTGCTTGAAGCTAGACTTCGAGGCACCTGTTGTCACCACTGATGAACAGGAAAGAGGAAAGCCAAAAAAAAAAAAAAAAGAAGAAGAAGAAGAGGAAGAAGAAGAAGAAAGAAAGAAAATAAAAGAAGCTGTAAAAGCCAACACTTCTGAGTTGAAAGCTGCACTTTTGAATTACTTGAAAGTCTCAGGGACAGTTAAGAAAAAGGGTATAATCCCTTAAGAGACGTCCTTGAGAGGGTAGATATGTCTGAGGACTACAGCTCAGTGAAGGAGCTGCCAGAAGGGAGGGGGAGGGCATTTCTCTCACTGAAACAGAAGGGATGGCAGAGCACGTGGGCACTGAAGCAGGGAATTTGAAGCAGTGGATTTGATGGGAGAAGATGAGAAAACACTGACCTAATTTTCCTCTGTGAAACAGGATACATTCATCAGCTGAAACGAAAACTTAAATAAGATTTTCTTGGTTTCATGGAGATTTGGTAGAATCCACTTTGTGGAATTCCTATTTGAATCTAAGTTTGAATTTAGAAAAATAAAGATACATTTTCATACACAACTGAGTCTTGTGGGCTCATTGTGGGACCAACAATATGTTGAAGCCCCTCTGTAACAAACACATGCACTACAGTGCCAAATCATCTTGAGGTGACAGGTGGGAGAGAATTGGTGTGTGGGAATGAGGCAGGCTCCAAAGTCATATTAATTTCAGATAAACCTCTTGGTGTGAGCAAATTACTGAATGCTTTAAATTTTCTAGGTAGGTATATGGGAATCTATGTGAGAAAAGAAACAAGAGTCAACAGAGCCTTATGAATTGCTACAGAAATTCAATCTTCTAAATCCCTAGAGAATACCTAGGAAAGAATGAAAGTTATATTAGAACCTATTATTTAGGTTCTGAATTTCTTTAAAACACTGTCTACAAAAGCACAGCAAGACAGAGAGCGTTAGTTACCTTGCAGATTAGCCATCAAGCAGTGTCAGTGGGGTTTGTGTCAGGAGACAGACCTTGCTTTGGGAGAGGAGTGTGGACTCTCTGGTAAAGCCAGAGAGAACCACTTAGTCCCAAAGAAAGAACTGTATCAGATAGCTCTAAGCATTTAGTCTAGAGGAATAATTCCTCTTTTTCTTTGGTTTTATGAAGACAGCATTTTGTTCTTAGCTTAAACTCTTAAAAGAAACCATAACTAAAAACAGGAAAGACCATGCAGGCCTAGGAAAGCTCAACAAATCAGAGAGAGGTCACTGACCCTATGTAGCCTAAGCTCAACCAATATTTTCTTGAACTGAACAACTATGTCAAAGACTAACCGATCACCACTTGGGGGGAGTGTAGACATGGCTAGGACTTTGGTGGGAAAACTGGGTGCATTGGCTGTAAACTCTGAGTGCCATAATAAGACTTGGTTTGCTGGAAGGGAAAGAGATTATCCTAGTTCATGCTTATTGTCCTGGTATAATTAGAAATGGTGTTCTCTTTTACTTTCAAGTGTGTCTAAAGCTTCGACAAAGTGTACAAAGCACCCTAACTATAAGAAAAGCCAACTCTTCTCTCCTTATATAAAAGCTTTCATGAAGGACAGCTTCAGCCTACATCCTGGTCAATGTCCTCTGAAGAGGGCAAGGAGGGATGTGAGTGGCTTAGGCCAGCACTGAAGGAGGAAAATCCCCTTTAAAACAACTGGCAGTTCTGTTCAAGAGGGTTGCACATGAAAGCCACTATTTAGGCTTAACCCTGGAGGCAGAGCAGGAAAGGACCCAGAATACCATGGGATACATTGCTTAATGAGAAAGTTGCCATTCTTGTGAAATAGATTTTATAAGGAAAAACTAGGTCTCAAACTTTTGGGACATTGCAGACAGGGGCAAACACACCTAAACGAGAAGTCATTTTTCTTTCTCAGAACACAAACTTACTAGAACAAAATAATATTTTGAAAGTAAATCATTGATTCTTTCTTTTTGCTCCTTAGCCTTTTTCTCAACCAAATTAGGAAATCACTTAGCTAGTTAGCCAAGTCACCAGGGGAGGAGATTTTTCCACAAGGAAAAGCAGGAAATGTGTTTCTGGTGGAAATCTGGGGTGAGGCAGTAGATTTTCAGTTATAGAAATCAAAACATTTGGGCTTGGGGACTCAGGCATAAACAAGAGCCACTCCTCTCAGATTCTATAAGGTCCATAGGAAGTAAAGATGACTTTGGGCAGATGTAGAGACGTGAGAGAAAAAGAAGGTAGTCGAGCAGGGAAGCCAGAGAGCTTGAGAGCTCATGAGTTCCTGATGAGACCCAGGGTCCTTCACTGGCTCCTCTTCCACAGGCTGAGTCCTGAGGTGTAGTACAGAACAGAAATCCTGTATATGCTTGGAAGGATCTGAGAGACAATTTGTGACTCAGTTTTCAGGTAGAGGAAGAGGAAGTGGTAAACTTAACGAAGTTCCTTCTTACCCAGAACCATAGCAGAGCGTTATAATAGAGGTTGCCATTTGCATTATCTAAGTAGCTGTGTCTGACATAGAATTTTCCAGAGCTAAATGTGCTGAAAAGAGGTGTGAAAATAGCTAAGTGTGAAATGAAACCGGAAAGGTCTGTAGACAAGACGTGCTAGTCACCTAAGTACAAACTTTGGAGGAATGGAACTTCTCAGCAAGGGTGTTGGGATGCATAAATGATGAAAATCAAAGACAAGATGTATCCCACTATACCTTATTCCCTTAAGGACCCACCGTCATCATCTGGAATATCTGCCTAACAGCAAGGATGAAGGTGGAAGTAATAATAGTAGTCACAAAAATATAGGGCTTTCTACAGACCAGCCACTATTCTATGTATTTTGTGTATATTAACACATTTAACTCTCACAACAATCCTATGATGTAGTATCTTTATGAAACTCATTTTGCAGATAAAGAAATAGACATACAGAGGTTAAGAATAAAAATCCTGAATTAATTTAGATTAAGTAGACTTAACATCAGTTTTATAATACCTTCAAGACTAGACTGGTCAGAAAAATTATATATACATATAAATTTATGATACAATTAAATTTTCACATAAAGATTTAAACCCACTGAAAAGATACTTTGTGTGAATTTTAAATTATGACATATTATATATAGAACAGATAATGTCAAATCAAAGTGACAGCATATTTGGTACCAAAGAAAAACACAAAACAAACAAACCAAAAAAAAAAAAATCCCAAACCAGAAAAATTCAGAGTAACTGAAACAATCCAAAGGAACAGGATAAATGCTACCATCTTTCCTTTTCTATTCAGTATAAACCTAGTCTTTCAGAGTCTTTTCTTATTTTCTTTTCTATCAACTACCTCCTGACTTCATTTTTCTCTCTTCATGGGCCTTGTACTGGAGTAAATTATCTCAATGATGATTTTATCAACGCCTTAAATTCTTTCACAGCATCGAGGTTTATACCATGTTTCTTGTCTCTGTCTTAGTCCCAGACTAAGAGTAAAAATGGAGGCTGTTAAATGTACAATCTATGATTTCATGAGATTGAAAATTAGCAAAATATTGAAGACAGAAGAATACAATTTGCACTGTTAGTGGACTACCAATGTATGGATGAGTAATAATGACAAGCATATTTTGCGAATTATTATACAGTTATTCTATAAAATATATTTTCTTGCCTTCATTTAAGCAAAATAACTATGCATTATCATGAAGATTTTTTTTGTTTTTTGTTTTTTATGTTCATTTATTTTTGACCGAGAGATAGAGCACAAGCGGGGGAAGGACAGAGAGAGACACACACAGAATCTGAAGCAGGCTCCAGGCTCTGAGCTGTCAGCACAGAGTCCAGCGTGGGGCTTGAACCCACGAACTGTGAGATCATGACCTCAGCCGAAGTTGGACACTTAACCAACTGAACCACTCAGGCACCCCAATAATCAAGATTTCTCACCTATTTTGTATTCTATTAGAAGCAATTATTTTAAAGGATTAAAAGAAAATATGTAGTTCAATATGTATAAAGTACAGTTTCATTAAAAATAGATTAAAATTAATGTAAAAATCTGAAAACTAAAATTATTTTTATATGTTTTCAAAGTACTTTTTTCTGAAATGTCCAATATGACCTATTAAAATTATAAAGCCAATGCAAAAAACTAATGATTATTAAACATTTAAATTAATAAACATGATTTTATTTTTAATTTTAAAAATTCACATAAATCTTATTATGTGTGTCAATAAAGTTTAAACTACTCAGAATTCTAGCATTCAGTTTTCATCAGTTGAATTGGCATCACAATCTTTGTTATATCGAAAAGTAATATAAATTACATAGTATTGTCAACCTTGAAACTAAAAATGGCCAGTTACTTTGCCAGAAAAATGAGTTTATTTGAGAAGAGCGGAGAAATTGCAATTTGACATTTGCAAGCCATGATGAACTATAGGCAAGTCCAGGGAACAAGGTAGAATGGTATTCTTTTACAGAGGAAAGAATGAAGATAGCAGGGGCTGTATGGAATGAAATAGATGAGTGTTCAAGGCTGTGACAACTTCTCATTGGCTGGGTCTTGCTGGGCCACGGGCAAAATCTTCCTTCCTCCTCCCTGGGTAGTAAACTAAGCTTTTACCTGTTGCATAAAATAAACCGCAACAAGAGGTACATGGGTGAGGGCTTCCCATCCAGAGCTTCCCAACCCAACCCCATTTTTGATGAGGTTTTTCTTCACACATTTTCACAAGGTGTCCAATGTTCCTCCATCATATGCAACTGTCGTGAATGCTGTTACAAGTTATAGTTAATACTATAACCACAAATTGCAACACAAAAGAAGCAAGAAACCGTATGTCTGGGATTTGGGGAAATGATATTCCATAATGCAAAAATCTGCTGCATTCTTCCTGCCTATGAGAAAATATCTGACAAGTCAATTTGGTTTTTATCTTGGCTAGATCATTCTCCTGCTCAAATCTTCCCTGCCCTTGAAGCATTGTTTGTTTCTGACAATGGCAAAGAAACAGCCCACAAACATTCATGGCAGTTAGACATAGTTACTTTTCATTTCATATAGGCTACAGGGAATGATACACAAGGAAGTGGCTCCCTGGGGCCTATCTGGTGTTAGTCATGAGAGAGCATATATATATGGATATAAGTCATGCTACTCCATTTAGAAGTACCAGATCCCTAAAAACAGAGATGCAGTTCTTTTCCCTAACAAATATTGAAATGTTCACATATACACAAGTATAGGGAGAATGCTGATCATCTCTTAGCTTCCACTGTTATCGCCATGGACATGTGTTCCTTAATAACTGTGTGCAGGGGTGCCTGGGTGGCTCAGTCGGTTGAGCACCCAACTCTTAATTTTGACTTGGGTCTTGATCAAGACTGTGAAATAGAGCTGGCAGCACAGACCCTGCTTGGGATTCTCTCTCTCTCTCTCTCTCTCTGCCCCTTCCCAGCTTGCACTCTTTCTCCCAAAAATAAAATAAAACTTAAAAAAAGATAATAAATATGTGCCGTATTACAATATATTTTTAAAACTCATGAAAACAAGGTGCTTGCCTCTTTTTTGAGTTGCTGCTTTAAGAAATATAGGTATCAAATTCTTCTTTGGAGTGCCTAGGTGGTGAGTCAGTTAAGCGTCTGACTTTGGCCCATGTCACAATCTCAGGGTTTGTGAGTTCAAGCCTCATGTCTGGCTCTGTGCTGACAGCTCAGAGCCTGGGGGCTGCTTGGGATTCTGTGTCTTTCTTTCTATCTCTCTCTCTCTCTCTCTCTCTGTCTCTCTCTCTGCCTCTCCCCAGCTCACACTCTGTCTCTCTTCCTCTCAAAAATAAACATTAATTATTTTAAAATTCTTCTCCTTCTATGGAATTCTATTGGGTTCATATGGGGCCGAACCTCTCAATTCTTTGCCACACAGGGGATAAAGGAAATCAGTTGTTGCCCATCCCAGTGCCTTCTTTCTGGAGCAAAATGGTTCGGTGGAGGAGTCTCCAGTCAGATTGACCAAAGTATTCCAGAAATTATTTGGTGAAACTGATGGGGAGCAACAATGTCTTTCCCCAGTGGGATGTTTAAACTGGGAGTTAGAAGCCTGTGGTTGTTGGTGGCTATCTTGTCAGTCACATATTTAGACCTAGTGTGAAAAACGCAAGCCACACAGAGATAAGCAGAGCCAAGGGAGAGAGGCAGAGCCCTGGTGACACAGCCATTCATACACCAGACATAGAGGACACAAAACAGCAGCATTATTGAAGGCCCTGGACCCCTTTTCTCAGAAGTTACACCTCTGGACTACAGTTACATGAATCAATAAATTCTTTTTCTTTAAATTCAGATTGAGTGGGGGCACCTGGGTGGCTCAGTCAGCTAAGCATCTAATCTGACTCTTGATTTCGGCTCAGGTCATGATCTCTCTCTCTCGGTTTGTGGGATTGAGCCCTGCATTGGGCTCTGTGCCGACAGCACGGAGCCTGCTTGGGATTCTCTCCGTCCTGCTCTGTCTGCCCCTCTCCTGCTTGTGCTCTGTCTCTCTCAAAATAAATAAATATAACATGAAAAAATAGTTTTAAAAATTCAGAGTGTCTGCATCTTGCAATCAAAGAGTATCATGATAAATTTAAGTTCATCTACAATAACTTGATTAAGATGATTACATATAGGTTCATTATAACAGATACAATCTGGTACATTATAACATTAGATACATGGCAAGCAGGGAGGGGCTGGGGGAGGGTGGAGGGAGAGTGTCTCTAACTCAGTGGTGAGCTGAGAGGCACAAATTGCCTCATCATAAGACATGTGCACCGACGCCTCCCTTCCAGCTAGTTTAGTAGTATTGAGTATCTGAGCAGCAAGATCCATTGGTTTAGTGTCCTCAGATGACAGACATTTAGAGGTTTGGAAATAGTGAAGGACACAAGGAGTGAATGACGTTACACGACATGAAGAAGACAGTCACCGTTTCAGCACTCCCACCTCTGCTGCCGGCACCTTCTTGTTGGCTCACATCTTCCAGAGAACTGAAAATCCTGGACTGTGGGGCAAGTGGCAATATTTCAATTTCTGTGTTTTGAGGGATGGAGATTTTTAAAACTCATAATGAGAAACTTGATAAATTAATCTTTATAAAAAATAAAAGAAAAATGGAATATTTGGGAAAATTCCCATTAATGTAACAGTCTCTGTGAGCATTAGCATATGTGTAAGAAGTAGTAAAATAGTTAAAATAGAGCTTTATCTCTTTTCCCAAAATGTACTTAACTAGAAATAGAAAATTTAGAATAACAAACATTAAGCTTTTAAATCCTGGTAATTAAGTTGGCTAAGAAATCATGTAATCCCAACAATAAAGTTGAAATAGTTTCCTACCAAAGAGCCATAGAAAAAAATACTGATTTGATTAAAGTGCTTTGTGACAGTATATTAGAAATCAAGTTTTAAATCTTTTCACTGCTTTAAAGAAATTAAGAACCACTATAAGAAAAGTTTTACTTTTAAGAGCATTATCATGCCATTTTTTAGAAAGTATTCTGTCTTTCTCACCAAATATTAAAAACTATAGCCAAGCTTAAGCTTGGTGTATCTTTATTACTGGACACCATTTATTCTAAATACATTCTCAAAAATTGTAAGATACTGGGGTACCTGGATGGCATAGTCAGTTGAGCATCCAACATTAGCCCAGGTCATGATATCACAGTTTGTGAGCTCGAGCCCCTCATCAGGTTCACTGCTGTCAGAGCACAGAGTCTGCTTGGGATTCTCTCTGCCTCTCTCTGCCCCTCCCCTACTTGCACTCTCTTTCTCAAAAATAAACAAACATTTAAAAAACTGTAAGATAGGGTGCCTGGGTGGCTCAGTCGGTTAAGCGTCCAACTTCAGCTCAGGTCATGATCTCACGGTTTGTGGGTTCGAGCCCCGCATTGGGTTCTGTGCTGACAGCTCAGAGCCTGGAGCCTATTTCAGATTCCGTATCTCCCACTCTCTCTGCCCTTCCCCTGCTCACGCTGTGTGTGTGTGTCTCTCTCTCAGAAATAAATAAAACATAAATTTTTTTTTTTAAAAACTGTAAGATACTAGGTAATGTATAGCTATTATAGATAATATAATTTACTTATTAATAAATGACAGTTTTGTTTCCTTATGCATGATTCAAAAGTGGAAAAAGTATTTTCTTAGTTAAAAAAACATGTTTTATGCTTAATACACCATACTTCGTGGAGATTAAACACTCTAACTATACGTTGTTACAGATTTATTGTAAATACATTAAACTAGAAGAATCTCTTAAGAATCTTTTATGAAAATATATAATGTGGTTAATTCAGTTGAGTAGTAAAACATGTCAGTATCTTTGCAAATAAAAAAAGTTTTTTAATTTAAGCATAAACTTGAACACAGTTGGGTTTTTTTAATTATATGGCTAAAAATTTTAGAAACTGATGGGCATTTCCAAAAATGTTTTAAAAAAATTAATATATCAGGGCACCTGAGTGGGTCAGATGGTTAACCATCAGACTCTTGATTTCGGTTCAGGTCATGCTCTCACAGTTGTGAGATTGAGCCCTGAGTCATGCGCTGCACTGACAGCACAGAGTTGCTTAGGATTCTCTCTCCCTCTCTCTTTGCCCCTGCCCCACTTGCACATGCCCATGCATTCTCTCTCTCTCTCTCTCTCTCTCTCTCTCTCTCTCTTTCTCAAAATAAACAAAAATTAAATGGGGAGAAGACATGAATAGACACTTTTCCAAAGAAGACATCCAGATGGCCAACAGACACAGGAAACGATGCCCAATATCACTCATCATCAGGGAAATATAAATCAAAACCACACTAAGATACCACCTCACACTGGTCAGAGTGGCTAAAATGAACAAATCGGGAGACTCTAGATGCTAGCGAGGATGTGGAGAAATGGAAACCCTCTTGCACGGCTGGTGGAAATGCAAACTGGTGCAACCACTCTGAAAAACAGTGTGGAGGTTCCTCAAAAAATTAAAAATAGAACTACTCTATGACCCAGCAATAGCACTGCTAGGGATTTACCCAAGGGATACAGGAGTGCTGATGCATGGGGGCACATATACCCCAATGTTTATAGCTGCACTTTCAACAATAACAAAATTATGGAAAAAGCCTAAATGTCCATCAACTGATAAATGGATAAAGAAGATGTGGTTTATATATACAACGAAATACTACTTGGCAATGAGAAAGAATAAAATCCTACCATTTGCAGTAATGTGGATAGAACTGGAGGGTATTATACTAAGTGAAATAAGTCAGCCAAAGAAAGACAGATACCATATGTTTTCACTTATATATGGATCTTGAGAAACTTAGCAGAAGACTGTGGGGGAAGGGAAGGGGGAAAAAGTTACAAACAGAGAGGGAGAGAGGCAAACCATAAGATACTCTCAAATACAGAAAGCAAACTGGGGGGTTGATGGGGCTTGGGGCAGAGGGGAAAGTGGGTGATGGGCATTCAGGAGGGCACTTGTTGCGATGAGGACTGGATGTTGTATGGAAGCCAATTTAACAATAAATTATATTTTAAAAATAAAAAAAAAATTTAAAAATTTTTAAAATTTAATATACTTGGGGCACCTGGTGGCTTAAGTGTCCAACATCAGCTCAGGTCATATAATCTCATGGTTCATGAGTCTGAGCCCCGCATTGGACTTTGTGCTGAAGGCTCAGAGCCTGAAGCCTTCCTCAGATTCTGTGTCTCCCTCTCACTCTGCTCTTCTCTGCTCACACACTCTCTCTCAAAAGCAAATAAACATTAAAAAAACATTTTCAAATAATATACCTATAGCAAATATACCTGAAATAGATTTCTTTACTTCTATAGATAGAATTTTATGTTCAGAATTTCAAAATAGGATTCAGAATTGATTATACAATAATGATTAAAAATACCCTTTAAATAGCATGTGAGTTTTTTAGATTTTTGTTGGGTTTTTTTTTGTAGACCTATATACACATATGTATATATACATCTGTGTGCATGTGTGTGTGTGTGCATTTTATTCTTATCAAATGTGGTACTGAATCAAAGTAAACAGTTTTTGCCAAAAGGACCATCTAGGAACATTTAATTCATCGTGATTCCCAAACTAAGATTGCTTGATTCACTTTATGGTGTTATTAAAAACTACTTAAAGCATGTTAAGGACTACTTAATATTTCATCAATACATCATGAAATTACTTATTAAAATGTCTGTGCCACTGTACATTTTCACTAGCATGAGACACATGATAACTTATTAAGATTAAATTCTTAACATGCTCTAGGAACTGTGCTAAGCACATTAATCTCATTTAAATCATCACTAATCACTCTAGGAAGTAGGTGCTATCATTATTCTCAATTTACTATAGAAAAATGGAGACTTATTCAAGGTTTGCAATCTCAGAAGGATAACAGCAATTCTCTCAGGTCTGTCTGCCTCAGACCCAGCTCCAAACCACCATAGCATATTGCTTTATTTTGGCTAATTCAACAGTCAAATAAAATAAAAATATGTATTTTATTCACACTCTTATTACTGCTTCAAATATTTGCCTTTCCTCTTTTGTGAACTACTTTCTACTATCATCCCTTATTTATTTTTTAATTTGAATACTAATGTTTTTCTTATTGTTTTGAGTTCTTTTATATTGTCTAAATAATTGGAAATATTTTGCTCAATTTTTATCTTTCTTTCATTTTATATAATGAATTCTTTCTTAAATATAAAAATCTATAGAATTTTTTCAGAATAGAACTTGTAAAAGAGCATCTGGGTCAATTCCCTCATGTAATAGTTGAGGACAATCAAAGTCATACACTCAGCTAATTGCTAATCTCTGAGTATAATCTGGAAGACAGCAGGTAAGAAATATACCACATTAACATTGTATAATACCAAATTAGATTGGAAATTTCAAAATTATTTGTTTAAGTACAATAATTATTTGTGAATTAAATCACTTTTTACTCTCTTTTAAGATTTACTCAGAATTAAGATGTGTGGATCTCTTGCTCAACTAAAACATAAAAAGGTCTAAAACAAGTATGCATACATAGATAAATTATGCCTAAGTAACACAAAATATGCCGAGTTGTACTATGTCTGCTTGACGTTTTTCTCAGTGTTACCTAGATACAGGAAAATAAACACAACTTAGCAAAAATCCACCACACTTTTCTTGGCTTTCTCTACTTCATTCCTATTTTGGAAAAAATCTTGACCTTAATCCAAATAGGTGGCCATGAGTTGAGTTACATTTGCTTTGCTACTAGTCTGCCATGAACATAGATTTTACTTTTTTCTCTTCCAAGTGAAATTGAGAAATAAATGATTGACAAAGTGATTCCCAGGAGGAAATTCAAACATTTGCCAATGCCAAAGATATTTTTTTGTTTTATTTCATGCTATCCCTCTCCAATTTATTGTCTATAAGCATAAATGTTTATGATCTAGGAGTCATTCTATCCCACACAATAGCATACGATTTGGCAAGTTTGCTTTATAGAAACCTGCATTCATATGAAGGAAAAATAGGGTGACATAAGCAAAGTATGTTTTCAAACATCAAAAAGTTCTCACACTCTTAACTCCTGTTTTTGGTTAGGAAAAAGAGATGGTGTGAGTCACTATGGATAATAATCTCTCTTACTCCTATTTCCCCACATCCTCTCCCACAATACTCCAAACACACACACACACACACACACACACACACACAAGAATTCAACCCAAAAAAATACAAGAAGGACAACTTTGTAGAGATGAATTTATTTACAACGATTTAATATTAACACTTCCTGGAAAATGTAGTAAACTGTAGAAAAGACAAAATCAAGTAGGAGCAGTAAAGCACTTAAAAATACTTTTTGTTCTTTATGATTATTTGATTAAACAGAAAACAGTGATAACAGAATCCATAGGAACTGGAATTAATGGAAGATTAAAAAAACTCTCTTGTAAAAAGTGACATTTTTTTGTCTCTGTACTAAATGGCCTCAAGGGTACCAAACTCTCTACATGGAAAAATGCTTTTCAACAGCATCCTTGGCAATCTGTAAAGATGATCTTGCATTGCCAAATGGGCTTTGAGCTGCTTCCTAATTTACTTTTTCCTCAGTTTGTTACTCCATGTTACACATACAAATGTGCCATCCTAGGCTAATCTGACTTCAAAACTCTCATCGTGTCTGTGTTTCAATCTTCCTATTCTTCTATTACCTACCAAATTCATTGCAATCAACCACTTCTATTGTTAGGAGAAAAGCATACTATAGAAAATATGACGCTCATAACTAATATGCCTGAAACATGATTGTTTTCCAGTTGATCCTCGTGGAGCCAAAAGACTCTAAATTCAGGGTGTGTTTCAACAACTATTCAGTAGAGACAGAATCACTCCTAGTTAAGTTGCCTAGGCAACCATTTGGTGAAAAATCTGCAGTTAAATATTTTCCTCTCATTTTCTATTTTTCTAGAAGTGGCTAATTTTCCCCCTTATTTTCCACTATTCAATCTTCCTCACATTTCTCTTTATACATTATCTTAAGTACTTTTCTCCTCTTTCTTTTATTTCTTATTCTTCTACTGATTATCCAAACTTTCTTTCCCTTCGGAAAGAGATCAAAACAAACACTTGCCTTTAACGTCTGGTTGCTATTTTGTTCCTTTTTAGAAAATCAGCTGTAAGTCTTTCATAAAAATGGAAATTCTGCTCACTTACACTACCAAAGCATGGTAGAGTAGCAGCTTTTTAAAATGCGGAAGTGTTAGTGTAGAGACAACAGTGGTCCAGACTAATTTCCACATCTGCCTGCTTTCTTTGAAGGCTGAGGGCATTCGAAGTGCTATTTCTTAAGCAACACCAAAAACAAACAAAGGGTGAAGAAACTTTGATCTGAGGAAAGATTGCTTTTGTTAGCAGATTGCTAGCTAGGGTGAATTAGATTGGTAAATAGATCATATGTTCTGGGAGGGGGAATACATGAATACTGAGCAGTCATGTGTATAGACAGAGGTTTCTTACAGCATCTGGATCTGGGTCTCTGATGTGGACATCTTTTTGACAGATCGGCTAGTTTTGGTTTGTTGCCACCCATTTCTCATGTGACTAAGAAGAGAGCATAAATATTTTCATTTATATAATTTAAAAAGGGGTGTTTGATGGATTTCATCTTATTGTTTCACTACTTGAAACAACAAACAAAAAAATGCCTCTTTCAGTGTTGCTATTGCCTACAGGGTAGGGGCCAGGTGCCTTAGTCTCTAGAATCTGAATCTCATTTCCAGTCTTATTTCCTGTGTCCCTCACTACTCTCTGCACCTCAATGCCAACCACACCTGCCCATTTATCCCTAATCACGCCATGTACATTTCTGCTTCCTCTCAATCTTCGTTCACATCTGAAATGCTCTCTCCATCCCACCAATTGCATTGTCCATTATGTGCAGCTGGGCCAGCAGTAGATACTCTGAAAAGAGCATCTTGAAAGGCAGCCACTGTGGTTTCCTATCCTCTCCTTTCTTTTTGCTTTTTCTTAATGTTTTGCCGGAGTTCAGCTCCAGCCAGGTCCAGGAATCCCTGAAGGATGGACGGTGTTGGCGAGAGAGAGTGAGAGAGCTCCGAGATCCTTTATGATCACCAGGCAGGCATCTCTGTCCTGTCAGTTTGAGTGACTGGACTCAATATTCTTGCAGAAGTACCCCAATTATAATGAGGTTGAGTAACTAAGAAAATACCAGGGTGTTTTTAGTGAAAAACAGGATAACATACACATTTTAATAACGCTAAGATTAAGTCATATGTTAAGATGTAGATACTCTTATCCATCCTCATCACAGCTGCCAGTGCAAGGGAAGGTGTTTGTGGAATGTGGGCCTTAGCAAAGGGGCTGCTATACACCACCAGTTAGCAAAGGTATGCGTAGTAACTTATGTTCTGCCCTTATCTGTTCCTTCTCTCTAAGTTAGGCTCTTTGTCTCTGGGCAAGACTTGATTTTCCAGTTATATTCTTTATGGCACCAGAGAGCCAACCATACCTTTGAAGAGTTTAGCTTATATCCAATACATAGAATAGCCTCTTCGAGTGCATTTACCTTGTGTCTAGTTTTATGATTTCTTGAATAGCTAGGGCATGAGAGACATTTTTAGTTAGCTGATTTACATGTTGAGCTCTATGAACCTTTTGGACTAACGCAACGGTAGAAACAGAATTGTACATGTAAAGGTCAGTCTTTTGTGAGTAAGGGTCATTAGCCTGTTCGTAGTTCAAGGGAAAGGACAGAGGGAAACAGGACCTGCTGGAGTAACGATGTCTGTTCCCATAACCAAAAGAAGAAGTTCCCACAATAAGTTCCTTCACAAGGTGCAATCATCATTCCAGGGCCAAAATACTGATCAACAAGGTAACTTGGGGGTCAGTGCTCAAGCAGAAATAATTGAGTGGGGGTGGATATCGGTCATCACCTGATGGCAAGTGACCATGCAAACTTGCTTTAACCTCACCAGGAGCTTTCTCGACTAGTGGGCTCAAAATGGCTCCCAACAATGTTTATTTATTTTTGAGAAGAGAGTGTGAGCAAGGGAGGGGGAGAGAGAGAGGGAGACACAGAATCTGAAGTAGGCTCCAGGCTCTAAACTGTCAGCACAGAGCCCGACCAAGGGCTTGAACTCACAAGCTGTGAGATCATGACATGAGCTGAAGTCGACCGCTCAACCAACTGAGCCACCCAGGCACCACTCGCCTCCTCTTTTTTCTGACCGTTGTTGCCAAAGACCTCAAATTCCAGAACCATCTAAGAATAAGGACCAGATGAGGTGAAGAGTAATAGATTATTTCAAGGGGTGAAAGTCTGAAGAAAGGAAGAGGTATATCCTTATGGTCACTGGCCACTCAGATGAGGTGGTTCCTTACCAAGTGTGTTAGAGTGTTTCAGGACATGGTAAGTCAGACATGTATCAGTGGAGAGCTGCCAATGTCCACATCTTGAAGAAGCAGGGAGGGGGAAGGGACGACAGCTTAGAAAGGCACTCAATTTAATTGAGTAATTTGAGTAACTCAAAGTTTTATATAGTATTACTTTTTATGAAATCTCTGATCATTTCCTCATGTAATACTGAGAATTTATATTATCACTCATTTGTTGAAGATGCAGTTGTGAAGACTGGACACACAATGTCCAGTCTGCCTTCTCTTAGATGCAAAGCTGAAATAGCCAGAAAAAACAAACAAAACAAAATATGAATTTGTTTTCAAGTTAGAAGTATACATGTCACGATTGCTGGTAGCCAATTTTACTTTCTCAAAGGACCTCTTAAAATGTGTCTGAAAATAAGAAACTAACATGAGGGCTGATGGGGGTGGGAGAGGTGGGAAGGGGGGTGATGGGCATGGAGGAGGGCACTCGTTGGAATCAGCACTGGGTGTTATATGGAAACCAACTTGACAACAAACAAGAAAAGAAAAACACAAGAAATAAAAGAAACTAACAGAATTAGGTAAGATTCAGAGGACTTTTAAATAACTTCATTCTAAGTTATTTAGAAAATTGAAGTTCTAAGAAATAAAGACTGCTTTGAAAAAAACCTGCAAATCAAAAAGAACCCCTCTTTCTTTCTTTTTTGGATTTTCTGTCACTCCTGGTGACAGAATCATCCAATTCCCTGGGCCTCATTTTCTGCTAATAAGTGAAGTAACTACTAAGCTATCTCCTTGGGTCCATAGCCTCTGATGAAACAACCTCCCCACTCGCACCCCGACACTCACTCACAGTATCTCCTGACCAACCACCTAAACACCCATTGCTGCAAGAAAGCAGGTGTTCTCACTGGCAGAGAGAGACCATTCATCTTGTCAATTACCAGTGGGGGGAAAAGCATTGCGGGAGGGGACCCAAAGCCATCCTGGCTATGGAGGGGGCAGGGGAAGACTGGTAGGAAGATGGTAACTATGGAGGGCAGGCTGGAGCAGGGAAGAAGGTAGGCTTCTCTGAAGTTGCCCCAGAACGTTGGTGCAAGAGCAGCACTATCTCAGCATGAAGAGCTCAGCAGAGGAAGTTAAGGTTTCCTGTTCTATTTAAGGCCATAGGTTTTCAAAACCCCAGCCGTGACAAGAAGCATCAAAAGAAGAAACCAATCCCTAGACCTAGACCAAAACCACCAAAGAGAGGCAATGTGGCTGGGGAAAGCCTGGAGGCAGAGGCATCTAGGGAAGGAAGAAAACCCCAAGGCAAAGGAAACAGGAGAAAAGAACTCAGGACTCGATTCTGAGGCTGCCGAATATTCTTTAAACAGACTTTGTTTTAAAATCTTGCCTGTAAGCATACCCTCAACTTCAATCATTATCTTAAATTTTTTACTGGTCTGTGCCTCAATTTATTCAGCTGTAAAATGGGACAGTAATACCTACATCAGCATTATGAGAATTAAGAAAGTGTATGTGGGTAAAGCACTTAGAACAGTACCCACTGTATAGTACACATTGTGTTTGTTCTTTTCCTTTGGAAAGATGATATAAGTTAGTGGTTAAAAGCATAGATTCTGGATTCAACCTGCTTTGGTTTGAATCTTGGCTTTGCCATTTACTACTTATGGTCTTGGGCAAGGATTATGTCTGGCCTGTTTTTTCATATGTTGTGCTGTTAAGAGAATTAAATAAATCAACACACATGAAGCCCTGGTAACAGTCTTTAATGTATATTAAGTGTTAGCTGTTAATGCATATTAAGCATTATCTCTCCCTTCCCTTCCCTGCTCACCCACATGTGGCCTGTCACTAAATCTGGAACTTGGGTCCAGTAACAGCACTCCAGAGATATCAAGAAGCTGTGCTCCAGGCCTCTCACCTCCAGCAGGGACCTTGCCAAGGCTACTTGGCCAACATCCCCTTTGTGCATGCAACTTTCCCACAATGTGCAAGGGAATTTATAGGAAAAGATTTCCCTATTTCTCTTTCTGCCTTTGGAAGACCAGGGATAATCACCTAGTTAACCCACATCCTATTTTCATGTGACTCGTCTTCCTCCTAAGTGGAGGGGAAACTCTGAAGTGATAGAAAATATTTTTAATTAAATCGAGAATAAAGCCACACATTCATATACCATTTACTTGTGCTCAAGCTGCCAAGGGCTTTTCAAAGTCTCAAAGTCACAACTGAAAATAGTACTTTTAACTTTAAAAACATCAAAGACCAATTCTGAATCTAAGATTGTAGAGAATTCAGAACTGCTTTTAACTTGATTTTAATGAATAAGACATTTGTGCATAACCATCTTAAATTAAAAAAAAGAAAGTCGCCCCTGTTGCATGGAAGAAATAGTTGAAGCCCTTGTATTTCTAAAAAGTGTATTTTTAAGATGTACTAGAGCACCCTCTTTTGGTATCTAAAAACACAGGGCATCCTAAAAATTCAATAACCAGAGAGTAGCACACTTTCTTAGGTCCATAATTTCCTTTCTAAACTGTCACAGAAAAATTGTGTTTGAACTACTGTAATTTTTGTTTCCTGCTGTATTTTTATTTGTATTTTTGCAATAATCCTGAACAACACACATTACAAAATTGGTAAAACAAACAAATCAAAACAAAACAAGTTGGAAACTTTATAAAAACATTAAATAAATGGGACATAAAAGAAGTCAGTAATAAACGTGGTGCCAGCACCACCTAGTGTCTATTTTAAGTAATTGCTGCATATAAAAAGAAACTACCCAAAGGAATACAATTTAGGTTAAGTTTAGGTCAAAATTCTGAAACCAAATCCATTTATGACTGATATCTCCCTTTTATTTTTCTATTGTTCTCCACAATATTTATAATATCAAATGAAGGAAATATTTTAAAAGTGAATTTTTTTCTCCACGAATAGAAATCCAATTTAGGTGAAAATTTAAGTATAAAACTGGAATATTTGGATCTCTAATATGTCTAACGCACCATGAGATCCTTCCAAGAGCTATCAAAGTAAGTTCCATACACTCAAGGGTTGAGCAAGACTTTTTTTCTTGTCTTATACTCTGAGAAGAATGTTTCCCCAAGGCCTCTGTAGTGATGCCCGTCCAGAGCTTCAGGGACTCCTCCACCATCACAGCTTCCAGATACTATTCAAGCTCTGAAGTGTATCTACATAGAACAAAGGGGATCATTTCATTTGCGCACGTGGCCTTACCTCTATGATATTCACAGTTCACGACAGATTATTTTTGTGATTCTCACAGAATATCAGTGTGCCTTTTCCAGTTATAGGCAGCCCCAGGACAAATGTGAAATGCGTCAAGTCTGGGTGTGGTGCCCTCCCTTCAGTTCAGCCTGTCGCCCCTTTGCGTCATTTCCAGGGCACTACTTCCCACCCAAAAGAGCCGCAGGCTCCTCACTTTCTTTCATTCGTCGCAATGATGCAAGCAAATGGCAAATTAAATAAATGGCAATTGCACTTGCCATATATAACCTTTCCTACGATAAGGTACAATATAAATGAATAAAGGCAGGAGTGAATGAATAAATGCCTAACAAATAAACAAAATTCCTTGTCCTAAGCCATAAATGCCCCATGAGGGCTTCTGTGCTATTCTGCCTGTGTACACCTTTTAAAAAATATTTTTTAGGGATGCTGAGTGGAATTCTGTTTTGAGAAGAGGGCTTTTTGGTGCAAGAGAGACAGTGCACATCCTGGCTCTGAGAGCTTCATCCAGGGCTGCTGTTGTTGCCACTTTCTTACTTGTGTGAATTCCCAAAGGCTCTCCCTGAATGCATTTTCTTCATCTGCAAAATGAGAAACATTAGCGACTATTTTGTATGATTTTGGGGGGGGGACTTCAGAGGGATCTGCTATGGTACTTAGTAATCACCAGTCACTCAAAGTATGGCTACATATCATTATTATTATTACATAATATATGTATACATGTTATTATCATTATTCTCATTGGTATGTGCTCAATAAGAAATCCGTCCTAGAATTTTAACAGGAAGCAACAACACCCTTCTAGTCTTTTGTTTGAGCCAATGCTTCCACTTTCAAACAGCTTCAGATTTTCAATGTTCAATAAGAATTATCATCAATAATTCTGGAAAAATGGAATCCATTCTGATTAACTGGTCTTAGAGGTGCTGCTCATGGGAAGAAAAATAGCAAAGGAATAAGAGGAAAATATACTTTGGCAAATGACTTGAAAAGAATAGACATTCACCTTAAAGTCTGCTGCTCTTTATGCTCAAGTGATTAATAATAATGATGATGATAAAAATAAAAAATAATAGTAGCTTCTCTATGTACCAGGCACTTTCCTTAGCAATTTTCTAATATTCACTCATTTAATTCTCATAATTCACCATTTTATACATTGAAGCACAGAGAGTAAAATAACCAAAGTCCTGACAGCAAATGGCAGAACTGTAATTTGAATTTGAGGTGTCAGTTTCCACAGATAAGGCAACAGGCTGGTGTGCTTTGTAACTCTTCCTCTCTCTCCCTCTCCCTCTTTCTCTCTCTACCACCATCGTCTGCCCAAACTGGCCAAAGCCACCTGAGCTAGAGAAACTGAAGCAAATGCACCATTTCCTTTTGGAAGCAGGATGCCTTGCTCTGTGGTCACTCACATTCTAAGACGGTTCTAACCTTTCCAGCCCAGATCACAAAAATATCTCTTGGCACATGGAGCAAAATGGTTTTTTGTTCTGCTTTCTCCTCCTTGGAATAGTCAAGTTTCCAAATAACTGCTTTAGAGCTTTATCATTCCCTTTCCTCCTGGTTTATCTGACAGTAATAATTACTATTTAGCTACTGACTAAGGCAAGTGGCTTATCAATAGATAATGACAAAAACGGACTTGGAGACTTTCTTTAATGAGCCCCAACTAGATAGTTTTGTTGACATTGTCATTGACAAAACACCAAAGGTTCCCCCAAAAGAGCTTGATTTTTTTTCCAAAAAGGTTGGTAGATGAATTCAATTTTGTCTTTAAACTACAACTACCTGTCATTCTCCTTTGTCTGGATTCTATCCTAGAAAAAAAAAAAAATCCTTTCATTAGTAAATATTCCACAAGCCTAATACCTTCTGTAGTATAAAATACTTATAAATATGTATATAATGGAACACTTCTGTGTGCATTGCGATGAATAAGTGATTTAGTGTTTGGAATGTATGTCATTACCAGGAGTAATGAAGAAGGACATGGCTTCGTTTCTGGTCTCCTAATCCAAATGAGAGATAAATACCATATAATACTGTGACCCCAGAGTTGTTACTTTTTTTTTCTTTTGCATTTTCATGGAACACGTTACTCATTTAAATACTCAACATTCTGTTTTGTTGCAGTAACTGTCATAAAACACTAGTGAGGTGACTCATTGTTAAAGGGTAATACTCATCACCTGTCAGCAGCTCATTAGCGTGACTGAATTGGCACTAATGTGGTAATTACTATGAATCGTCAATTTCCATTTTAATGTCTTCTTCCCAGCACTAAGAACTAGGGATGTTTGTGAAAGCACATAGGAAGGCAGAGATAGCCAAATTAACAAATTCAGCTGCCCAAATTCTCCACCGTCAGAAAATAATGGCAAAAGCATCTGGAATAAAAATGATGATAATGAGAGCCGATTTTTATTGAATAAGTATTCTTTACCATGCATTCACAAGTGTTTTACATATATCTCATTTATCACTCCCACTCACCCTATAAAGCATGCACTATTTTTATTTTTTTTAATTTTTAAAAAATGTTTTATTTATTTCTGAGAGAGAGAGAGACAGGGTTAGCAGGGAAGGGTCAGAGAGAGAGGGAGACACAGAATCTGAAGCAGGCTTCAGGCTCTGAGCTAGCTATCAGCACAGAGCCCGACGCAGGCCTCGAACCCATGAACAGCGAGATCATGACCTGAGCCGAAGTCGGGCGCTTAACCGACCGAGACACCCAGGCGCCCCAAGCATGCACTATTTTTAATATCACTGTACAGAGGATAAAGCTGAGACTTGGAAATGATGTAAATTGCCCAAGATCATGAAGCTGGTGAGTAGCAGAGCTACCCAAACTCAGGTCATACGTATCCAAAATCCACATGCTAATAAAACCCACCACCCAATTTTAAAATGGGCAGAAGACATGAATAGACATTCTTCCAAAGAAGACATACATATGGCCAACAGACATGAAAAGATGATCAACATCACTGATCGTCCCAGGGAAATATAAATCAAAACTGCATTGAGATATCACCTCATACCGTCAGAATGGCTAAAATCAACAACACAAGAAACAACAGGTGTTGGCAAGGATGTAGAGAAAGAGGAACCCTCATGCACTGTTGGTGGAAATGCAAACTGGTGCAGTCACTGTGGAAAACAGTATGGAGTCTCCTCAAAAAGTTAAAAATAGAACTGCCCTATGACCCAGTAATCGCACTACTGGGTATTTACCCCCAAAATACTAAAACATAATTCCAGATACATGCACCCTGATGTTTACAAAAACATTATCTATAATAGCCAAATTATGGAAACAGCCCAAGTGTCCATTGACTGATGAATGGATAAAGAAGATGTGGTATATATATACAATGGAATATTACTCAGTCACAAAAACGAATGAAATCTTACCATTTGCCATGACATGGATGGAGCTGGAGAGTATTATGTGAAGTGAAATAAGTCAGATAAAGACAAATATACAATTTCACTCATATGTGAAATTTAAGAAACAAAACAAATTAGTAAAGGGAAAAAAAGAAAGAGAGAGGCAAACCAAGAAACACTTAACTATAGAAATAAACTGATGGTTACCAGAAGGGAGGTGGATGGAGAATGGATGTAAAAGGTGATAGGGAATAAGGAAGGCAGTTGCTATGATGGGCATTGGGTATTGTACGGCAGAGTTGAATCACTATATCATATACCTGCAACTAATATTAGTTGAATCACTATATCATATACCTGCAACTAATATTAGTTGAATCACTATATCATATACCTGCAACTAATATTAGTTGAATCACTATATCATATACCTGCAACTAATATTACACTGAATGTTAACTGACTGGAATTTATTTATTTATTTATTTTTAGTTTAATTATTTTTCAGAGAGACAGAGAGACAGAGAGAGAGAGAAACATAGCATGAGTGTGGGAGGGGCAGAGAGAGAGGGAGGCAAAGAATCTGAAACAGGCTCCACACTCTGAGCTGTTAGCACAGAACCCGGTGGGGGGCTTGAACCCACAAACCTCAAGATCATGACCTGAGCAGAAGTTGGACGCTTAGCCAACTGACTGAGCCACCCAGGCATCCCAACTAATGGAATTTAAATAAAAATGTTTAAAACAAGAGTGAGGGGCGCGCCTGGGTGGCTCAGTCGGTTAAGCGTCTGACCTCGGCTCAGGTCATGTTCTCATAGTCCGTGGGTTCGAGCCCCGCTCTGTGCTGACAGCTCAGATCCTGGAGCCTGCTTCAGATTCTGTGTCTCCCTCTCTCTCTGCCCTTCTCCCACTTGCTCTCTGTTTCTGTCTCTTAATATAAAGACATAAAAAAATTTTAAAAAAATAAGAATGAGGGACCGAAACATTAATTATTTCAAAAAGTGACCTTTTATAAATATAGAACAATAGTGGAGCATTTAAGACTTGGTTTGATGTTTGCCATCATGTTTGTATACATAATACATTGTATATAACTCACACAGACCAAAAAAAAAAAACAACCAAAAAACTATTGTACAAATACTAAACATTTGGACGGTAGGAATGATCTGACAATTTGTAGACAATAAAGTACTAGTGATTAATTTTTAAAAATCCACATGCTTAACAGTTTAACTCTGCTCCAGGGCTTCTCAAGCTCCACACTACCGACATGCATAGCCAGATAATCCTTTGCTGTGAGGGTCTGCCCCTAGGACTGCAGGATGTTAGGCAGCCTAGCAGCATCCCTAGTCTCTGCCCACTAGATGCCAGCAGCACTTTCTCTCCTTGTCCGCCACCCTAGTTGTGGCAGTCACAAAGGTCTCCAGACATTGACAAATGTCCTCTAGGAGGCAAAATTGTTGCTCCCCAGCAAGTTAAAAATCACTGTTCTCCTCTGATACTCTTTATAATGTTTATACCATATCATGTCATTCAATAACTCTCTGAAATATAATTTTAATGGCTGTAATATATTTTATTGAATATTATATTAGTGCTAGGGATGCCTGATAGCTCAGTTGGTTAAGCATCCAACTTTGGCTTTGGTCATGATCTCACAGCTTGTGAGTTCGAGCCCTGCATTGGGCTCTATGCTGACAGCTCACAGCCTGGAGCTGCTGAGGCTTCTGTGTCTCCCTCCCTCTCTACCTCTTCACTGCTTACGCTCTATTTCTCAAAAATAAACATTAAAAAAGTAATTTTAAAAAAGTAAAAAATAAATTAGTGCCATACCTAAGATGTTACTTTTGATTCTTTTATTTAAAAAAGTTATATTTGAGAACTTAAAGCAATTAGGTTCTTTGCAATCTACCCCTTTGGTGTCTATAAGATATGAAGTTAGGCTTCGCCAATCAAATAATAAGTAGGAGGTGATTTATAATGCAAAACTTATTAACTTCCTCCTCTGAAATGTGTCACCATTTTTTCAGTTGGTATACTTTAGAAGACAAAATTAAGAAGACTTGTATCAAGAACAAGTTTCTTGAGCAGTGAAGAGTTTATTTGATTACTGTACACAGACATGACCTAAGTCAACAATCAAATAAAATATAACTGCATGCATATATATCTGAAAATGAAAATAAATTCATTAGTCCATTTTCTAAAAATTCAGAATTTTATTATTTACCTAAAATGTCTAATAAAATTTACTACAACTTTGGTTTTGTTTTTGTTCCTTTTAAAATATATACTTAAATATATATTAAAAGCAAGTATTTTGCTATTTCTACTTGCAACATTCACTAAATATTTACGTGTCATGTTAGCTACTTTAGGAAATATACAAAAATTATGGTCTGCATTCCTGAGGAAATCATTTCAGAAACAAGTCACAATACACAAAAGCCCTAAGAATAAGAAAAGACAGTATAAAGCAATGGTAAAGTGTTTTGCATAATTCTTATTAAAGAAAAACATATGCACACACATACACCAAAGTTAAGGAAGATAGTGAAATTCATTTTAATAGGCATGTTCCATATAAACCATTTGTCACAAATTCTGGATTTTAAGAGTCCACATGAAAAATCACAGTATGCATAGACTAGAAGCAAAATACATCAAACAAAAACATCCTAAAGATATTTAGGTTGTCAAACTTTTGCAATGTTTCCAAATCATTTTAGAGTTTGGGGGGAAATAATGCATTTTTGGTTTAAAAACAAAGGTTCTCTATGTGGTTTTGACTATTATTCCTTCTCATGAAAATAATAATAATGCCCTACAAATTCCATAGTTTTAAATGAATGGTGTTTGCTGTATATTTACCAAGAAAACGGTTTACCCATTACCATAAAAACGTAATTAAAAATACATCTGGTATTTTTCCAAAGAGAGGAGTGGATTTTGTTGGGTTTATGGATAATGATTTGTATATAAGTGAACCTACATTCTTAGCCTTTTCCTTGGGTGCAATTTGGAAATAATACGCCTTTTAATAGCCTAAATTGGACATTGTCGTTGCATTCCAAGTGAGCAGCATCACAACTGAAGTATCTAATACACACGTGTTGCTTAGGGCTGTAATGTTACCATAGCTACTACCAGATCAAACATCTCAGGAAAGCAGTGCCACTAAGTCTTTCAATGTACAGAAATTCAGCACTTTTGATAGTTTATGAGGCTTCATTTTTCTTCTTTTGGGGGCTTTTCCAATTGGCATTGTGTTGTTTCTTCATCTTTCTTTTTTACATCTAAAAAATAAATAAATAATTCCATTCATTTATAGAATATAGTGAAATATATTTCATACTATAGTGGAATGAAACCTTTCATAATTCCTTTATGTACCCTAATAGTTCTCTTCTTGATTACGAGATGCTTTGCCCTCAATCTAGATACGGAAACCACAGGAAAAAAAAAGAAATTTGGATAGGTTTGGGAATTGCCATTCTCCAAGTTACCTTTCCCTCCTTTTCTTCAGAATTATTACATGCTAAGCAGTCTCCTGAGGTATTATTACAATCTCCATTTATAGATTAATCTATCGAAGCACAAACAGGTTAAGTGACTTGCTCAGTCACAAAGCCAGTAAGTGACAGAAACACAATCTGGACCAGGCCAAGTGGCTCCATAGCCCAACCCCTTTAATGATATCCCTATAGTGCATCACACTCTCTCCAGCTTCCTCACAGTTTCTACCTCCTTTGCTCTTAAGAGATGATCTCTCTTACTATTTCGCAGAAAAAGAAATTAAAGCCTTCAGGTAAAAGCTCCCTCAACTTTCCGCCACCAAATTTCTAAAACCCTGTAGTCTGTACTTCTTCCTTCTACCCTTCCTCTTATTATGATGGAAAATGTGTTCCTCAGGACTGGCTACATAATTTATTGGGGCTCAATGCAAAGTGGAAATGTAGCACCCCATGTTCAAAATATATGGAAAACTTCAAGAGAGCAACAGTAAGAGCATGAAGCCAAGTGCAAATCTTTTCTGAGCCCAGGGCCCTGCGCAACCACACACAGCACAGCCCTGGAGCTGGCCCTGGTGCTGCTCAGACTATCCAGGTCTATTCCTTCATGCTGTGGGACCCTTTCCATTTCTGCCTCATCAGAAAGCTGACGATCTAACAATTGTCTAACAATCATTCCCCGCCTCCATTTCTCCTGACTTCTCATTTCCTCACATCACCACCAGCTTCAAACTAACAAAGGTCTTCTTTTAACTGCAATTCTTCCACATACTATCTTGTCTTTTATCCTTTAAAATGTATCATCTCTTGTGGTCTCCATTTTAAATGAAAGCTATTAAGTCTCTACTGCTTCCCTAAAACTACTCTTACCAAAATCATCACTGGCATCTTTGAAGTTCAGTCTGCTGGATTCTATTCAGTTCTTCAACTTTTATTCAGGAAATATATTACTAAGCACATATTATATACCAAGCAGTGGAAAAAAAATATTCTAGCTCTCAGGAGACTTCTAGTGAGGGATATGGGGAATAAACAAAATAAGCAAAATGTGTGGTATGTGAGGAGTCCTAAGTGCTATGCAGGAAATTAAAGGAGTTGTCAGGGCACCTGGGTGGCTCAGTTGGTTAAGTGTCCGACTTTGGCTCAGGTCATGATCTCACGGTTCGTGAGTTCAAGCCCCGTGTTGAGCTCTGCTCTGACTGCTTGCTCAGAGCCTGGAGCCTACTTCAGATTCTGTGTCTCCCTCTCTCTCTGCCCCTCTCTCGTTCACACTCTGTCTCACTCTGTCTCTCAAAAATAAATAAATGTAAAAAAAAGAAAAGAAAAAAAAGAATAAGAGTTGTCAAGAAGTCTTGGGGCATAGAGGTTGTGATTTTAACGAGGGTTGGCTGGGGAGAAGGGCCATAAAGGTAAAGACCTGAGAAGGTAAGGGGTTAGCTGTGCCAGTGGCAGGGAGAGAGCATTCTAAGCAGAGGGAACAGCAGGGTCAAAGGCATCAATGTGCAGGAAGGAACTGTACAGAGAAGAAAAGAACAGAGGTAGGGTCAGAGGGTTACCAAGAGACCAGATCTTTTGGATGAAAAATGGCAACTAGCTGGACAAATATGAAAGTAGAGCTGACAATTTTTACCGATAGATTAGATATAAAGTTGAGAGAAAGAGGTGGGACAAAGATGATTCCAAGATTTTGGCTCTAGCCACTGTAAGTGTGAAACTGCTATTCACCAAGATGGGGAAGCAGCAGGAAGAACAGGGGTCAGGGAGAATATCTGGACTTCGTTTTAGTATCTATTAAGCTTGAGACTCCTCTTAGATAGCCAAAGCTGGGGTCAAGTAGGCAGATGGATTTATGAGTGTGAAGTCACAGGAGCTTCTGACTGGAGACAACAAATCTGTGAGCTCTCAGAAAGATATTATCCCAGTGAAATCAGATGAAATATGAAGAGGAGGGAATGTTGATAGAGAAAATCTCAAAAATAAACAAACAAACCCACTGTGTTCTGGTACCATGTAATTCATTAAGAGATCGGAGAGAGAAAGAAATAACAGCAGGAGAGGAATAGCCAATGGAGCAGGAAGAAAGCCAGGAGAGCAGATTGTCCAGGAGGCCAAAGGAAGAAAAGTGTTAAGGGAAAGAAAGGGATGGTCCATCACGATAAAACTGCCAAGAAATCATGTAGGATGGAAACTAAGAATGGACCGCTGATTTTTATCAGACACAATGTCATTTTTAATCTTGAAATAGAGGGGTGGTACGGTGAGGATCAGAGAAACAAAGAGGTTTAGGAGGCATGTCAGTTCTAAGAACTTTTTACTGGCTGCTCCTTCTGCAAAGGTAGCTCTTATCTCTGATCTTTGGTGCCTGCTGCATCCTTCAGTTGTGATTCAAAACACACCATTGTCATTCAGATTTCAGTGGGGGCTGTTACTAATTTCTCTATCTAAAACTACGAGGCAACTCTACCAAAACATCCTATTTAATTCTCTGATAGAATATATCACTGTTGACATATATTTATTTGTTTATAACCCAACTCTCTCATTGTAGATGTGATCCGGGATAGCAAGGCTTTATGTCTGTCTTACTCACCACTAATGCCACTAGGTTTTGGAATAGTGCTTAGCACTTAGTTAGTGGGCACTAAATTGAACAATGGATCAAATGAACAGTGATGGAGGGAGTTAAGAAAAGGCCTTTTGTGACATTTATAGCTGCCACCCTCTGTCACTACTTGCTACTATGATATCAGTGATCATTGTCCTCCTTATCACAGTTATTAATTTATAAGAGATAGATTAGGACAAATTACTAACTAGGCAAAATTTAGACAGACAGGTTAGTTTCATGCAGGATACAAGACTTCTGAGATCCTAGAATTTTTCCCATCTAAAAATATGTATCAATAAGAACAACAAAAACCAAAGAAGATAGACCTGAGGGGAACTGCCTAATAACCACCCAATAATCCATCTAATAACCCCCTTGCCCACCCCTCTAAGGGAATGTGACCTTGCTTAGAACAATCCTTTGTTTTCTTTTGCTAACAACTTCCTTGCCTCACCTTCCTTCTTATAAACACCTTCCATTTTGTACAAATCCTCAGAGCTCTCCTTTACTTGCTGGATAGGATGCTGTCTGATTCCTGAATCACTTAATAAAGTCATTAGATCTTCAAATTTACCTAGCTGAAATTTTTGTTCTTTAACACTATAAAAATAGTAACAATATTCTTTCAGATAATGATCCCCCTAGTGATCAAAGTAAAATGGTGAAGACTACTAACTCTCCTGCAGGGTATTTCTTCTTCTTTGCTTAACCTGGTAACATCAATAAGCATTAAGGTTGTGTGTGTGTGTAGTTAGGGTATATAAACTTTAATTAAGCCTGTTATACTAATAAGCAACTTAGCTTCTCTCCCTCTGTAGTGGAGGATGGCCTTCAATAGCAACATCATATTCTAATAACCATATTCCATTTTCAAACTTAAAAGGCCAAAATGATTACATACATTTTTATTTTCTTTCTTTCCCATTTTCCATCTTATAATAGTTTGTGTGTATGTATATGCTTTTTACTATTACTTGTAGTATGTCATATGAGATATGCAATGATCTCTGGGAAAAAGAGAGTTGTCCCTGGCCAACCAAAGATATACTTATTTCATAGGGATCAAACCAAGAGCATTTGTAACTTTACCAGGTAACACATAATCTCCTGAAGCCAAGGACCAAATGTTCTGGGACTTGCATGAATAGGGTAGATGTGCACAAGCTTCTAACTCCTTTTTGCCTTATTGCCAGCAAGAATAAATTTCTGTATGCATACTAAAGTCCACCTTGATGCCTAACATGGGGCACAAGACACAGGTATTTTGGTAATGCTTTGGAACTGAAATTTTCTTTAACCTCTACAAATATTTTTAAATAAAAAGATTCTTTTAAAGCTTTATTGAAAGTATCACTATATTTATTTCCAGAAGACTAAACTCTGGATGCTGTATGAGCTGTCTGTAAGCAATGGGTAAGAGACCCAAGATTTTCCTGCATTAGTTTGACAGCTCCCTTTTTTCCATAATTCAACTTTTTCCAATGAAGGACAATTAAACTATTAACTTTTATACAAATACTCACCTCAAAGACCTCATCTTTAACTGATAATAAATTTCTGCTTAGACATGAGAAACAGAAGAACCTGTAGAATACTACAGTGAAACAGAACCTTCTAAAGTGCTTTGCCAATGAATGACAGAAGGAAAACTATTTCATTTCTGTTTGTTTCTAGATAAATGTTGTAAGTTTGTTGAGGGGATTATATTTGTTTACCTTTGATTCCTAATTACTAGCACTAGGCATGGCTTTACATATCCAGTGAATAAATAAATGTTCAGCTTCCAAATACACATCAAGAGACAAAAAGGTAAAACTTTTCTGTCACTTTCAGAAAGCCTAAAAAATGTACTTAGCCTTAAACAAACACCAAGAGATTTTAGTAGGCATGTAAGAAAAGAAGAGCACTTATGACTAGTTAAAAGACAGACTGTTCCAGAGGATAGGACTGATTAAGAAGAGAGCACTACTGGTTTGAAGAGAATGTGTTGGTTACCTTCCTCCATGGAGAGGGCCTCCAGTCTGAGGGGCAACTCTGAGGTTCCACCTGTCCCCGCTGAACCCTGGATGTCTGGCACAGCATTCCGGCGGCCTGTCCTTGCTGAAGATGCGAAATTGTTGACCACAGGCTCCACATCAGTCATTTTCGATGAATCTGTCCTCATAGCAACATCTACAAATAGAATGTGCACATGAAGAAGAGAATGAGCCTATTTTGAGGTAAATGTTCACAGGGGTGGTTGAAAGGCATGGCTAGATCAAAATCCCAACAGGCTTGAGAATCTAATCATTGATCACACCCTGCATCTATGTCTGCTGTTATGGTCCTGAAGCTTCCATTTGCACATTCATGCATTTGCTGAATAGAGAAGGAAGCTCTCAGTGTGAGCCAGATTGCTATAAATAAACCCTGAGCTGAATAAGCCACTTGGATGCTTTAGGGTGCAGTAATCTCTGGCTTTTGTTCTGTTTTTCTATGGATGGATCAGCCAAACTACAGCTTGGAAGGAAATGAAAACCGACTTGTTTGGCCACTCCTATAGAGACCCTGCCTGCCAGTATTTGTTTGTGGTGCTCATTCAGGCTGAAACCAAATTGCTATAATTTGTATGGACCAAACAAAACACACTATGTTCCTATTCTTTAGATATGAGAAGTTCAACTTTATCTCAAAGGCATTTTTACCCAGCGACAGCTGTGTATTTCTGCCTGTTCTAGTCTAAGACCTAATTTTCAACAGCCTCATGTTCATGTTTAGGAAAGTAGACCTGTATTATTACCTTTTCTTGCATTTAAGTGGACATGGTAATTACTCATGCTTTCCTATGCATCCTTTATCTTTCTAGTAATTGGACCTATGAAAGAATTCTCAGGAAATAATTTACTGTACAGAGAGGGAAGGAGGTAGCAGATACTGTTTATTCTAAAACTAACCCTCTTTCATATGATGTTTTCTAATGAATCTTTCTTAAGAAGTCAACACGGAATAGTATCTCACAAGTAGTGGAAGCAGCAGCAAGCATTTATTGAGAACCTAGGCTCTCAATAAATTTATTGAGACATTTATTAAGTCCTAGGCTCTCAGTCGGCCACTGAGAACACAAAGGAATAATAAAATCTCCCATTTTGAGGGGACTTGCATTCCCAAAGGGACTTGAACCCTCTTTCTCCCCTTTGATGCATGTGGTATACATGCATACCACAGAATGTGCTGAGTATCAACCAAGGGGCGGAAATTATCATTTGTGATATTTGAGGGCAGAAATATGTGAGTCTTGGCCTACATAAAGCAAACCAAGCTTTTCACTGTAGTTGGAAGGGAATCCTTTCGAATCATTTAATTTCAATTTAGGAAATTCTAAAAATAAAGTGAAATAGTCACAAAACACAAAACACAATGTGTTTCATATTAGAAACACAACTCATTTGGTTCAGAGGACCAAAGAAATGCACAATAAGATTAGTATGGGCCTCTGGAGACCAAGAGTAGGCGAGGCTCCTTCCTCAGACAGGCTCATCTTTGCAGGAATTGTGGAAAATTTGAGAACAATGTCAGATTTTCAGACACAATTTATGAATCAATTAGACTTCTGTTTAGTATTTGCCAACTGTCTGGCATTGGCAGACACGTAGATTAATATAAAAAGCACTGGACTGTTCATCAAAAAGAACTTCACTCCATTATAGGCTTGCAGGTAATATTGGCTAATTCATTTAATTTTGGAGTCACGGTTCTTCCCCTGCATAATGGATATATAAAAAAATTAGCCTAACTGATTCACAGGATTTTTGTTAAGAACTAATGAGATAAAGGATATAGAAACTCTTGATAATTCTAAAACTATGTTTGGTTATTGGCACCATTGTTCATATCTCACAAGGTTTTATTCACTCCACTGCCCTTCTATGTATCCCTTTAATCCTACTGGAAGGTCTCCTGAGTTTCCTAAGAGGGAAACCAGAATTTATTCAATACAACAAGAACATTTTCATATCTATAGTCTCATTTTAAGTCTCCCAATAATCTTTTGAAGTGGTAAGGAATAACCCTCACTCACTATGTGGTTGTGAAAACCAGGGCTCAGGGAGGTTAAATGATTTATTTAAAGCCACAAAGCTGCTAATGTAGCACACAGGAATGCAAATCCAGTTTCAGTTCTCTCCGAAGACAAGATGACATGGATCACTACAAAATTATCTTTCCAAATCTCTGTGATATACACAGTCACACAATAGCTACTTTTGATTCTGCCCTTCATTACGTTTTTAAAAAGAGAAAATTATATATATGTATATACATATATATACACACACATATATACGTGTGTGTGTGTGTGTGTGTGTGTGTGTATGAGAGAGAGAGAAAAAGAGAAAGGGAGAGGTACAGAGTCCCTATCTTTTCACAGGTGTTCCTTTCTGGCTTGAATGGTTATTTTGTGAGACTCCCACCCCCTCCCCCTCCATGATACTTGAATGTCAATTAGAGATCTCTTCTCTACAGCCTGTGAGAAGTGCCTGACACCAAGTTTGGAAAAAGACCCCATGTTAGGCTTCCACTCTGTCTTCAGCCAATGTTATGCTATGTCTTAGCATAACAGCTCTGTGAACACCTTGATTATTACTGGCCTAATTGTCCAAAATCTTAAAGTTAAAGATAACAATCATATAAAAATATTAAGATATGCTATTTAAAATACTTAAATACTATACATTTTATATTAAATGAAATGAGTAAACTTCTTTAGTAAGACAGTCTATGTTAAAGAATTATTGAATTAGAATTTGTATGTTGAAAAAGAATTTCCAAAAGATGAACTTCCATCAACATGAAGAAATTCTAGTCTCTGGGTTTATTTCAAGGTTTCCTTGCTTTTGGCTGCTATTTTGCTTTTGCCTTTATATTATTATTTCAGACACAGGCTTTCTAAATTAGTCCTATTTGTTGTTTAGTGTTAGAAAACAAGATCACAAAACTATCTAAAAGTCTGTCAAGATTATAGTCATTACCTACCATTTTAAGGTAAAAAAATACAAAACAAAAACAATAAAACAAAACAAAACAAAACAAAAAGACTGGATGTGCAGGGAGGCCAGACAACAACAGGCTGCTTTACTCGGGAGCTTTACTTGGTCATTTCCCAGCTCTCCCTCTCCTCACTACCATCTTCCTTTCAGACAGAGTCTGCCACCAATGCAGATGCTGAGTGACCTGGAGGCCATGCTCTGCCACAAAACAGTTCACCCATCCTGGCCCCACAGGACTGCAGGGGGAGGTAGCGTTCTACAGTGAAAAGTCATCTCATCTTCCTGACAGAAGGTGTTGGTGACTTAGAGACTGCTGGGTGGCAGGAACGTTTGAACACACAGTGTGATTCTGAAATGAGCTCTTCTAATTCTCTAGCAAGGAGATTGACTGCAGCATTAAAAATAATCTGCAAGTCCATAAGGGAAGTATGGCTGAATAAACTATATGCATAATATTATGGAACAGTATACAGCGATTATAAAGAACATGTTAAATCCAGTTAAATCTACCTATGAAGATGCATCCTTGACACATGTAAAATAAAGCAAAATTTAAAAGTAATATTTACAGTGTGTGTGGGGGGAAGCAATGAATATAATATGATCTCAATTTTGTAAAAAGAATAAAAAATGCTAGTTGGGAATGCAAGAGAGAACAAAGAGAATATTAATCATTTTTTGGTACTTCCTTACATATATTAACTGTAACAATGAGCATATATTATTGTTGTGATTTAAAAGAATTGAAACACATTCACCTGTCAAAACTATGAATACACAGATATTCTAGCACAGAAAGGCTCTAAAAGTGATATTTCGATAATTTTACCAAAAAATGGTGTATCTTTAAGTGTAGACCTCTCCCTGTACCAAACAGCCATCCTACCTGTCTGTTGTAATTGTCCTATGCAACATTGATTACATATGCCTGATGTTTTTTTAGAGGGATGATTATATATACAGTAAAAGAGGATTTCAAAATGGAGCAAGCAAGCAAGCCTAGCTAAGAAAATCTCCTTTAAAATAAGGCCAGGATGGGGTGCCTGGGTGGCTCAGTCACTTGACTATCCAACTCTTGATTTTGGCTCAGTTCATGATCTCACAGTTAGTGAGTTTAAGTCCTGAGTCAGGCTCCATGTGGAGGCTGCTTGGGATTCTCTCTCTCTTTCCTTCTCTCTCAACCCCCTTCCACTTGCATCCTCTTTCACCCTCTTTCCCTCTCTCTCAAATAAAACAAATTTAAAACAAATTTTTAAAATAGAGCCAGGAAGCCATAAGGGAGGAGGAATTTATGCATGTCCTCAGTGGAGAAATTACGAACTTTCTGAACTTTTAAGCCAGCTGCAAGCCCTCAGCCTAGACTGAATTTCCTCCTCACCATGAAAACTGGATTGTCCATGGTTTTCACTTCTAAAGAAGCCAGTTTGGTTTAACAAGCTGCAACCGTTTGTTTGCATAAACCAATCCCAGTTAACCTAACTTCAATTCCTGTTTTGCAGAGGACCTAAATGAAAACTACACTCCTTAACATTCTACCTTTATATAACCTTGCTCCCATCTTTGCCTTCCTTGGAACACGATTTGAGTTTCCACCTCAGTCTGTGGCTCCTGAACTGCAATTCTAACTGCCCACATAAATGTCTGTTTGCTTTCATTTTCAGTTAATTCTTTCTTCATCAACATTGTATATAAAGTAGAGAGAATCAGTCTCTTCAAATGCTTTGTGACGTTTAAAAAATACATAACCTATAGAAAGATGAGGAAACACTACTAACAAACATAGAAGAGAGATTAACTTCCAAGTTCTTTTAGAGTTTGGACTTAAAAAGCTAATTATATTTATGTTTGCTAACTAAGGCAGCAACCCTTCCTCTTAGTAGATGAATCTGGAAGAGTACTGTTTTGTCACCTGTGAATGCTTACGGGAGCTGAAACCATTTGGACATTTGGGGATTTCACAGAAGTCCTTGCAAGCCCCCAGCAGGGTGATATGACTTACATCTCTTTCATCTCTGTTGAAAATACACAATTTTCAGGCTGCTTTACCAAAAGACCATTAAACAGTCATAGATACAGATCCCAGCATCTCTGCAGTCTCCACAATATTGAAAATTCAACACCAGCACAACTAAAGAGGACAAAGATGTCCAAGCTAAATGAAGCATGATGGAAAATATGTGTGTGTGTGTGTGTGTGTGTGTGTGTGTGTGTTGTATGTATATATGTATATATATACATCATATATACAAAATCATTGGTCAGCTCCCAGTGGGCTCAGAAGAGCCTCCTAAGAAAAAAAGTGTATGTTATAAGCATAATCATAAACAAAAGTTTGGGGTGCCTGGTTGGCTCAGTCATTTAAGTGTCTGACTCTTGGTTTAGCCTTAGGTCATGATCTCACAGTTCATGGGTTCGGGCTCTGCTCTAACAGTGCAGAGCCTCCTTGGGATTCTCTCTCTCTTTCTCTCTCTGCCCCTCCTTGGCTTTCTCTCTCTCCCTTTCTCTCAAAATAAAAAAATGCTTAAAATAATTTTTTTTAGGTTTCTATAAACACAGGCACCTGGGTGACTCAGTCAATTGAGCGTCTGACTTCAGCTCAGGTCATGATCTCACAGTTTGTGAGTTTGAGCCCTGCATTGGGATTGCTGCTGTCAGTACAGAGCTTACTTCTGATCCTCTGTCCCCCTCTCTTTCTGTCTCTCCTTCACCTGTGCTCTCTCTCTTTCTCAAAAATAAATTTTAAAAAATTTTAAAAATATTTTATAAACAAAAGTTTTTGCAACTTCTTTCTCTCCCAACTGAGATGATCTTAGCTCATGTGCGTTCTTTTTCTTAAGCTTCCTTACTTGAAGCCAAGACTGCAAGAAAGTGGTTACCTTTTTTCTAATTTCTGGATCCATATCACTCACTTCATCTCCCACAGTGAAACTACTACTCATTCTGCATGTAAGACTTGAAATAAACTTCTCACCTGCTAAATCAGTTCTGTGTTATAAGTCCAGGTATCTGAAAAAACACTTAAAGTAACAAGGAAGAACATGTATTTTGGAAAGTCACTGCTTTTCCTGGTCAAAAGAGAGGATGAAATAAAGAGAGACATACACTGTTCTCAGTTAATAAGCAAATTCCTCATCTGGCTCTCTCCAGCTTAATATATTATGTTAGGATTCTTCAGTTCTCTGCCTACATATTGTTATTTTGCAAGAATTCGTTTTGGAACATAAAAATTTCTTCCAAACGAGGTGAGAGAACTATTGCAATTGCATCTCAATGTGGACCAACAAAAACAGATGCTTATTTATTCATCCAGTCAAAATTTGTCAAGTTTCCACGGAATTATTAAGTGTCAGGTGCTATGCTAGGCCCACACACTACAAAAAGGAATCCCCCAGTCTGGTGAGATCAAACACATTCTGATCTTTTCAGTACCTTTCTTGACCTCAAATCCTACTCTTTGGAAATAAAGCAAAAGTATCCCCCCTCTAAAAATGGGAATCCTGGGGCGCCTGGGTGGCTTAGTTGGTTAGGCGTCCATCTTTCGCTTAGGTCATGATCTTGCGGTTCGTGGGTTCGAGCCCTGTGTCGGGCTCTGTGCTGACTGCCAGCTCAGAGCCTGGAGCCAATTTCAGAGTCTGTGTCTCCCTCTCTCTCTGACCCTCCCCTGCTCACGCTGTCTCTCTCTCTCTCCTAGAAATAAATAAATAAATAAAAATATTTAAAAATGGGAATCCTAACACATCTATTCACCTAAGTATCAAGACCATTTTAGGCTAAATAGAGTTTAAATGAGATGTATACCTGTGTAAAAATTATTTTTTAACTTAGAGACCTTTTTTTTAAACTTCTCTACTTTTAGAGTTTCTGTGCCTCAAGTATAAACCAGAGGAAATTCTACCTCTTGTCTATTGACACATATGATTTCCCATGCTGAGATTTTTGCCTGATAATGATATAAACAGATCTGTCAACATATACTGGTAGATGCATGAAAGCTATTTTTACCACACAGAATTTTTGACAACTTAGACCTACAAAATTCTAAATATAAAGTCAAATTGATTTTCCTATAATCTCCCAGGTAAAGTAATGAACAAATCTGAATGCCTTTCTGGCACAATCACGTTGTTATACTAAGATAGGGTCATTTAAGATAATAATGTGGACCCGTGTGGCTAAAGATAAAAGGATTAACTGCACTAAGCATGCAACACCCTTGAGTGCAGGGGTCACATTTCACTGGTCACCCTACTCTTTAATTTCCTGCTAGAAAAACTTACCCCAAACACACCCTCCATTAAGGACTGTATGGAGTTAGTTTGCCATAAGCTTATTCCTACCCTTTGCAGCTTCCCAAAGGACCTTTGAACTTAAGTGATGCAGACCCAGACACAGAAGTGATACATTAACATATCATTAACAACATTAACATTGACACAGCCGATTTGTATTAAAGTCTTTTCTAAATTCAGACAGTACTCTTTCTACCATTTTCATTTCTCTCCCCGCTTTTCTTTGAAACAGATTTCCCTAATTATTAGTACATTATCTTGGGCTGTGCGTGCGTGTGCACTTGCGTGTATGCTTGCGTGCGTGCGTGTGTGTGTGTGTGTGTGTTTTACGCATGGTAGGTGGTATCCAGGATACGCAGTGATATTTTCAGTTCTCCTTTAGGTGAATGTAATTCTAAATGGTTATAAACTGTAGCAGAGCATCCCTCCTATCTTACATCTTACATAGGTTTGGCCTTTTACTTCCCACCTTTTTATTTCTATCCTTCTGAGAGATTAGAATTGAGAGCACTTAGCTTGAATTATAAGAAACCATTTTCATTTTTTCCCCACTTTACATGAAACCTTGCTGTATTCCTCCATTCTCATTTATTTCTCACATTTTCCTTTCCAATTGAAGGATTCAAATAGCAGTGTGTTCTTACTTCATTAAGGTGGTGGAGCTTACTGAAGGAAGTGTTTGGATTCGATTCAAAAGTACTTATTTAACCCTGACTCTTTTCAAAGCACTGTGCTAGTAACTGGGACTTGCCACAGTAAGTAACGACTTCCCCTGCTTCAACTGGAGCCCTGGAGAGGCTCCATTCCATGCAGCTCCCCCTTCCGCACATAGGAGGGAGTGGTTAGTTTCAAAAGAGAAGGGCTGCCTGGAGTGGGGTCCCAGAGAAAGGGCTAGCAAATTCCAATGAGAGACTGCTCTCAGATCATCCACTTCTCATCTTTGCCTTTTTCCAATCATTTTTGGACACAAAGTCTTCCAAGATTGCAAAACAAGCCCAGGGATTCTTCAGGCTGAATTTGCACTACTGGGAAAATGAAATAATTTTGAGGATTATATAGTTTGCTTGCACCATTCCCATCTCAGAGTGAACATAGCCTGTCTGTGCAGGGGGTTTAAATGCAAGTCCTGAGAAGTCAGTTCCTTTTTTTAATGAGACAGTGGTTTTAAACTGTCAAGTGACTTTTGATGACATCAATAGGAAGGAGAAAAAGAGAAGTTAATCTGACCAACGTGGTCACAGTAGAAATGTCTTTGTATCCTTCTGCCTAGCATGTGGACTGGCACATAGTTGCCTATTAAATTCAATAAATAAATATTGAATTCATAGCTGATAACCATAAATTATGGGCAGGCAAACACAGCCAGTGAAGGTGCTTTTAATTATTAATATTTTTAATAAAGACTGAAAATTCATTTAATCAAATATTAAAATGAATTTTATTACATTAACAATAAAGTAGCTTTGTGGGCAGAATGTAGACTAGTTATAGGTGTGGGTAACATCAATTGTCATATGCAGAGCAGGAGTTAATATAAAAACTCTTATGGAATCACCCTCATCCAAGGCATCTAAATAGTATTCAGACATCAGCCCTCTCCGAGGGGTTCATAAACATTAAACTGTGAACAGACTGCCCAACCTAAAGTCAGTTACATACAATTAATCAGCTTTCCCTTGTGCAAATATGCAATCCTCTAACACTTTAAAAAGTTCTTTTTATTTTGACAAAGAGTGAGTATGAACGGAGGAGGGGCAGAAAGAGAGGGAGAGAGAAAATCTCAAGCAGCTTCCACGCTGTCCATGAAGAGCCATATGTGGGGCTCAGTCCCACAAACCGTTAAGATCATGACCTGAGCCAAAATCAAGAGTCAGACACTTAACTGACGGAGCCACCTAGGCATCCTTCTAACACTTTAAATAGACAAAATCCTGTAGTTTTAATTTATTCAACTAATCCTCTTTTACCATTTCCATTCTCAACAAGGAGGAAATAAAACCCTTTATCCTCTGGGCTTATTTTCTTTGCCTATGATTATTACTGGGAGTAGTATATCTATGGCAAAAATAGTTCCATAATTATTCTTCCAATGTAGAGTTCATCTAAAGCAATAGCTTAAGCATGGGCACTTTAAACGGCATGTTTTTATTTCAGAAAACTTACATAACTTATATATGTTTATCTGCCTTCAAAAGAAAAAAATGCAGTGATACAAAAGAACTACTTTTACTAACATACAAAAATTTATATATGTAAAAGTGTACCTTACCCACCAAAGCCATTACTTTAGGAAGCTACATATATATTCCACCTCTGAAAATACTTTTATAATCCATCAGTGCAATCCACTTTATACTCATATTTAATATAATGATAGAATAATACTATGTTTAAAATATAACATTATGTTTTATAGTGGACTGTTTTTAATTAAAAGTTATCCCAATTGATCACCCATTTCTTTGTACTGACTTCAGGTTTTTTTCTTTTTTTTAATGTATATTTATTTTGGAGCAAGAGAGATATAAAGTGTGAGCAGTGAAGAGGCAGAGAAAGAGGGAGACACAGAATCCAAAGCAGTCTCTAGGCTCTGAACTGTCAGTGCAGAGCATGATGGGGGGCTTGAACTCACAAATGGTGAGATCATGACCTGAGCCAAAGTCTGATGCTTAACCAACTAAGCCACCTCACCACCCCAACTTTAGTTTTTTTCTAAGCCTCCTTAAGTAATTTAGATTAGCATATATTTGGAAAAATTCTATTCCAAGTGAAGATTTAAAAGCAGACCTTTGAGCAATGACAGAATTACTAAACTACCTTAACACGCCCTTCAGATGACTGCCCTTTAATTAGTCCTCATATTTGTTAAGCAGTCCAAATGGAGCAATGGAGAGCTTGGTCACCTAAATGTGAGCATATGGTTGAATCTTGCATTGCCATCTAATAAACCTGAGACCTCCCACAAGACATTTATTTAACTTCTCTGTTAATTAAGTTTCCACATTTATCAAAAGTAGAATTAATATTACCTATTTACTACTTTGGAACCCAACAAATTAATTGATGTAAAATGTGCTTGGTTAACAACTACACAAATGAAATTTGTTCAGAAATCAGTCATATTAATTTACAGGCACTAAATAGATTATCATAATAAATATTGATTATCCTGTTAAAGTCTGCATTTGATTTGGCTCTAGAGACAGCTTCTGACATTGTGAGTTATAAAGACAAGAAAAAAATTAACCCAAAGATATTTCCAGAAACTTGGTGTTTAAGGAAGTCTGATGCGCTATCCATTGTGCCACAGAGCCAGGTAACTTGGTGTTTAAGGAAAAAGGGAGCATAAAAAATTCACAATCTGGTCCCCAAATTCCTCCACACAAATACCTCAAAGTTGGCTACCTTTCTGTTCCAGATTAGCCACCTGTGACAGAAGACTGAATCTCCCTTACACCATTCATGTTTTCTCCCTAGGGATAACCGGTTCATATACTTTCAGCAGCAAACCACATTTAAATCTTTCATTAATAGTTAAAATGGGATTGAAATTATCACTTTCTTCATGATTCCTGAAAAACAATTCTTAATCTGAGTATTAACATAATGACGTAATATGGTGAGGAATTACAAGGGTCACAAAATACATGAGAGAATTCTGCTTTCTCAGTAAGGCTCACCACCCAGTTTAAAACAATGTCTTCTCCCTGTAGCTCCTGACCTCCCTTACATTGTCCTATTTTCCTTAGCACTGAGAAGTTTTGACACATATTTAACTTAGTAGGATTGAACTGCTATTTACTGCCTATCTCCTTTCACTAGAATATAAGCTCTACAAAGGCATAGGTTTTTGCAGGCTGTTTCACCGATGCATCCGTACCACTAAGTCATACCTGGCACTCACTCAGTAGGTACTCTCATAGAAGTTGTTTATTGAATGAAATAATTATCTTTCCACTTCTCTTTTTTGAAATGAATTTTCTTTTGCTATATGAAAGTAACACATACTCATTGTTGGAAAAAAAAATGACAGTTCTTCTAGAAGAAGAAAAAACAAATTGCCTTTTATCCCATTATCCAGTGACAGCACTAGTATAATTCTGGTGCATATCCTTCCAGAATGTTTTCAGTGCTCACATACATAGATGCACATAAATATCTTATATACCTATCTGCCTATATTTTTAATGTTGGATTGTATTTATTTGATACCATTTTATTGTATCTTTTATAAATCATTTTATCATATCTTTTAAAATATAATTGTTTTCAATCCAATGTAATTCTAAATTTTTAATGAAAGTTGAAAAAGAGAAAATGTCCTAGAAAGCTAGGCTTTTACAAACTATGTAAAATAGGCATAACCAAAAGCCCAAACACAATGGCAAAATAAAGAACATGACTAAGGGCTAAAAATCATCCACAAACCTTTCCTTTAAAAAAAAATTGTTTTAGTTGTATGGAAACCAACTTGACAATAAACTATTTAAAAAAATTTTTTTTTTGTTCCAGTAATGTCTTTTTCTTCTATTGCATCAATGTATAAAAAATTTTGGAGGCTGTCTCTTAGTTCCTTTTTGAATAGATTTAATTTTCTTTTTTTTTTCTTCTAACTGAGAAAAAAGGAGAAATGATTGAGCCTTTTCAAGCTCTGGTTTGTTTTCTAAGTTCTCTTCAGTACTTCATTTTTCTTTGCAGAAGTAGNCCCAACCAAATAGACATAACTTCAGAAAGAAAAGTCATACTGTTGAAATATTTTTGTTCATCAAATTATGTATACTGATGTTTGTCTACAATTAAGTTAATAGAAGTAAAATTAGTTATATGGATGCAGTTAACTTTTATAAAACTTTTGTAAAAATACTAAATTCTGTTACTATTTAATATTATATTAAATATATAATATTAATTCTGTTACTGTTTAATATTATATAAGCTCAATAGAAAAAATGAATCATGAAAAAAATGATATCTAAAATATATTCAACAGACATAATAAACAATTCAAAACTAGTATATATTAATTTTCAAAATATATGCACAGGAAAACATGAGGGAAATATCCCAAGTTTTAACAGTAGGGTTTTTTTTTCTGAGTGGTGTTATTATACATAATTTTTCTTTTCTTCTTTGAACTTTGTGTTTTCTAAATTTTCTACAATGAAGATTTTCATTATGTGAAAAAAGGCATAAACATGTGAACACATTATTTAAAAAAATTTTTTTTAACATTTTTAAATTTATTCTTGAGAGACAGAGAGAGAGTGCGAGCAGGGAAAGGGCAGACAGAGAGGGAGACACAGAATCTGAAGCAGGCTCCAGGCTCTGAGCTGTCAGCACAGAGCCCGACACTGTGAATTCATGACCTGAGCCGAAGTCAGATGCTTAATCGACTGACCCCCAGGTGCCCCGAACACACATGGTTTTAAATCACTTGAGTGAGATTCAGTGCATATGATTCTGCACTATGGGGTAGTCATTACTATCTTCGTTTTAAAGGCGAGAAAACAGGCGATCATAAAAATGAAATGGTTTGGCCTAAGCAACGGAGCTAGCAAGCGGCAGAAGCAAGACCAGAACCCATTTCATCTGACACCTCATATGCTGCTCTTTCTATTACACCTCACCAAATATTTGTTGAACAGAGACTCAGTGTTCATTCAACCAATTATTACTGAGCATCTACTATATCCTTCATTCACTGTGAGATTTCAGAGAAATAGTGTCAAATAAGACAAATACTATGATTAACAGAGTGGGGATGCACACAAAAAAGCATAATATGTGGTCTTTACTCTGAAACAGTGTATAACCTAATTGTACAGATGAAATGCATACACATTAAAGGGAATGTAAAAACAGAAGTCAATATATGATATATTCAAATACTAATATAAATGGAAAATGCTATAGAAATATAAAAGGGAGGGGTGCCTGGGTGGCTCAGTTGGTTAAGCTTCGACTCTTGGTTTCAGCTCAGGTTCATGATCTCATGGTTCATAGGATCAACCCCCTGCATCAGACTCTGTTGGCAGCATGGAGTCTGCTTGGGATTCTCTCTCCCTTGCTCTTTGCTCCTCCTCTTTGCTGTTTGTCTCTCTCAAAATAAATAAACTTTAAAAAAGAAATATAAAAGGGAAAAGGTTATTGAATTTGGGGGTAATTAAGGAAAACTTACAGAAGCTGTAGAATACACATTGGGCCCTAATATTTGGAAGGGATACATATAGATAAAAAAGACATGAAAAGGCTTACCAAGCCAGGAAAATATCTTAAGCTAAATCATGAAGTGAGGGTCAAAAGCATCTTCCAATTAAAGGAAAAGGAACTGTCTAGCACTCATGGAATGTTAAGCCATATAGAGCTGGAAAAATAAGATCATTAGAACCCAAATTGCAAAGACAATGAATGCCAATAAGAGATGGTGTTGAGGCACCTGGGTGGCTCAGTCGGTTAAGCACCTGACTTTTGATTTTGGCTCTAGGTTTAGTGCTTGGTGTGGAGCCTGCTTTGGATTCTCTCTCCCTCTCACTCTGCCCTTCTCCCCCACTTGTACTCTCTCTCTCTCAAAAAAAAATCTTTTAAAAATAATTTTTAAAAGGTACTGTATTTCTTCCTCTGAACACTGTAAAACCATGAACATTTCTAAGTCACATATAAAAGTATGCATAAGATGCATTGTCCACAAATAGAGACTGAGGTGAGGGAGGATTGTTAGAAGACTATTAAAAATGGAACTTATATTAACAAATCCACAATAATAAGAGCGACAAGCTCATTACAAAATTTATATATAAATGCAACAGACCAAGTATAGCTTCTTACTTAAAAAGAAAGGAAAATGGTAGAAGGACTTACAATGAAAACTCATTATAAAGTTTAAGAGCTTACACTATCAGATATAAAGATTCATTGCAAAGTATTAGTTATTAAGATAGTGTGCAAGGACTCTGCAAGGATATTCTGCAAGGATAGAGAAAATAATAGAATAAAATAGACACATATATATATGGACCCTTGATTTATGAATAGGGCATGACTGGTAATGTGGTCACTGAACCACTGCTGGTGATCTTGGAGGGTTCACAGAGAGGAAACACCAGGAAACTAGATATTTATGGGAAGATTGTTGGTCATGGAGAAAACAGATGGGGCTTATAATAATTTGTGACAAAATTCTAGGATTATTAAATAAATGGCTTCAAGTTATAGTATCTTCCCTTGAATTTTGTATTTAAATATTGTCATACAGATAAATTGAAAGAACAGTGTATAACCTCTACTAATTTAAAAAATTGTTAACAGTCTGCTATATTTGCTCTCTCTCCCTAAACATACACACAGTTTTTGTTCAACCATTTGAAAGCAAGCTTCTGATGACATAACACTTCATATCAAGTATTTCAGCACGTATTTAAGAACTACATTCTTCTTTATATCCATAATACCATCATATTCTCACAACATTCTTTTTTGCACATTGCAATTGAGATAATTCCCCCTTTTCCCCTAAAGTACAGTTTGTAGAAATTCCTTTGGGGCAACTAGTGGGTTTTGTATATCTGAAAAGATCTATTTGACCCTCATTCTTGCAAGATATACTACTCTAGGTTGAAGTTACCTTTTAGAAGCACTTCACAATACTCTCCTACCTTATTCCATTTTTGCTGTTTAAGAAGTTTGCGGAATATGAAAATTTTATGTATTGTATTGGCTGAGCCACAGGATTCCAGGTATTTGTTTAAACAATATTCAGGGTGTCTGTGAGGGTGGTTCTGGGAAGTATTTGTATCAGTAGACTGAATAAAGAAGACTGCCTTCCCCAGTGTGGATGGTCATTGTCCAACCCACTGAATACCTGAATATAACAAAAGACTAAGCAAGGAAGAATTTGGTCTCTCTGCCTGACTGTCTCAAGGCTGGGGCATTAGTCTCTACCCTGCTTCAGACTCAGACTGAGACTGAAACTTACACCCTCAGCTCTTCTGCTTCTCAGACCCTCAGACTTAGAATGGAACTTACCATTGTCTCATCTAAGTCCCCAGCTTGCTGACTACAGATCTGGGAATTTCTCATTCTCCATAACAGCATGAGTCAATTCTTTATAATAAATAAATATATATCCTTTTGGTTCTGTTTTTCTAGAGAACCCTGACTAATACACTGTTGATATTATTGTCATTGTCATTCTTTGTGGTTCATGGAGTCTTTTTTTTTTTCTGACTTATTTTCAGGATTTATCTCTTTGGTGTTCTAAAATGTCATCACAAAATGACTAGTTACCTTTTTGTTTTTCCTTCTTTTTTTAATATGTTTTTTTTTTTTTAATTTCTGAGAGAGAGAGAGGCAACGTGAACAAGGGAGGGTCAGAGAGAGAGGGAGATACAGAATCTGAAACAGGCTCCAGGCTCTGAGCTGTCAGCACAGAGCCCGATGAGGGCTCGAACCCATGAGCCATGAGATCATGACCTGAGCTGAATGAAGTCAGACACTTAACTGATGAGCCACCCAGGCGCCCCTTGTTTTTCCTTCTTAAGATTTGTTAGGATTCCTAAATTTGAGACTTTCATCAATTTGGGAAAATTTTCAGGTATTATTTCTTTGCATATTACTTTTATCCTTTATTACTTCCTTGGGAATTCCAATTAGACACATAAGAAAGAGACTCTATTTCCTTGCATGTTTTATGATTTTTGGTGTGAATTCATGTTTTATAAAACCTTTTCCTTGAAATTACCCAAGGCCCAAATTAAAGTGTTTTCCTTTATATAGGCTCTGACTTTGCCTTTAGTGGGGTCAGGGAGCACTATCAAATTGGTTAGCTTTAAATTAAATTTAAATTAAATTTAAATTTAACATGGAATTTTTCAGACCACAAAGTTGTAAACTTCTGCAAGGTTCCACTTTTGGTAATAAATGATCAGGAGAATTCCACACCCCTCCTTTTCCACCCAACCCAAATCAGGACAAGACTGGCAAGTATCCTTGCTGTCTTCCTTTGAAGGTTAGGGTGTTGCCACATTACTCTTGGGCTGAGCATGTTACACTCTTCAGCAGCCTAAGCCTTATGCTGGGGACCCAATTTGATATTCCAACTTGAGCGGTTCCTAAGTTTCTTTCGTTGTCCCCAGAACATGGCTTTTTAAAACAAAAGATGTGAATTGCTGGGGAACTCAGGGAAGTAAGTACACCACTTGCATGCTTTTAGATTTGTGATTTCTCATTGTTCTGGGCTTATGAAGTATTCTCTTATTTGCCAACCTGAACATTCATTAAAAAAAGTTTTGAGAATATGTTCTACATTTTAAAGTATTGTTTACTAGGGCTTTCTAAAGGACATTAAGTCTTCCTTTATACCATAAAAGGAAGTTCTAGCTAAGTTTTAATAATTTCTTTCTTTTTTATAAATAATGTTTACTTTCTTGTTTCATGGGATAGTGGTGGAGACAAAGGGGTTTATTTTATTTTTTTAATATAATCTCTACACCTAACATGAGGCTCCAACTTACACTGCCAAAAACAAAGGTTGGATACTCTATGCACCGATCCAGCCAGGAGCCCCTCAGCAGTTTCTTATCCATGTATCAGGAAGATATGCATTTTGCTCAGTCAAAAAAAAAGATATGCAATAATGCAAATGCATTATTCTTTAATAGAACTTATTTTAACTCATAAATCCCCATTTTTCCTTCATAGAATAAAATAGTCTTGTGATTCCAAGTATAATCATTCACTTCCACATTAGAATTTATTCTCTCTGGGGTAAATTTCCAACTGAGTCACAATCATACACAGAATTCATTTCTCCATGGTGTAAGGCCTAAATTAAGGCTCAATATTAAATGCTGCCCTGACATCTGGTAAAACTGGGAGAGTTCAAATGGCCTAAGCATAAGTTTCCCTCTACACTCTGCTTTCATGGATAGGGTACCCTAGCCAAACACTCCTCCTTATCAAAGGGACCAGGCACAGTCCCTACTTATCCCTAGATAGTGGTTTTGCCAGCATGTGGAATTATTCAAACAAACCAGTCATATCCCCTTGTGAGAACCAAGAGGCATCACACACTCTTGTTACTACAAGTCTGCCTCCTATAGCTCTTGGTTGTTCACACTGTTCCTGACTATAATCCCTATGAGGCCCAGCATAGCCTACAACATCCTTTTCCTTGAGCTGTAAATATATGCGACTAATAATTTGTTGTTGATCTAATCTGTTCAGTGTCAAATACTGTGTGTTTAGCCATCCCCATATCCCCAGGACAGGAATCTCTCCCTTACCAAAGGGTGAATAAGACACTTTAAATAAAAACCACTAGTGCTACAAACTGCACAATATGCTCCACCATGACTGAAGACTCCTGGTCAGTCTTAATTAATTATTCTTGGCTAAGTTAACTGATTTTGTGATATGATAAGTCTGCCTGAGATAGGACAGCTAATTGCTGGTAGGCTTGGGCTATGTCCTGTGTGGTATTCTGTTGTCTTTGTCAGCCCATTGCCCTCACTCTCCACCCTAAAACTCTCTTGCCCCCACTATAAAAACTGTTGTTGTTTGACCATACACTGGCATAATCTGGTGGTATCAGGTTTGGTCTGTTTGGCAGGTGATCTCTGCTCACCAAGGATCAATCTACCTTACCACATTTGGCCTGATGACTATCACTGGTTGCTTGGGAAAGCTATACAGACATTGTAATTGTGCACCTCTGGGACAGGCCCATAGATAGCCTTTTGTGAGGTTTGTGGAAATAAAGATCACCACCTATCAGGGAATTTAGCATGGCATCCCACTTGTAGTTGTTCATGCAAGGGTAGTGACCTTGCTGGTTTCCTGTGCCGCTGCTTCCCTTGCCACTGTTGCTTGCATTCTCCTGACCCTCAGGAGTATCGAGGTGCACATCCGTCATGGCCTGTGGCCCAGGGGCTGGTGAAAAAAAAAAAAAAAAGGTAGGGGGAGGAAGGAACATTGGTAGTCAACTGGTCTACCAAAGCAAAACTCATAGCCAATGTACCTAGGCTTTGTTCAGTTATTGCTACCTGCTAGCACACCAAAGGGCTAATCTTGTAATCATTGGCCATATAGTCTCCATCCAAGCCATCGACAAAATGACTTTATTGGATGTGGACCTGGATTCCAGGAAGACTGGCATTCCCTGGACAAAGAGGCAACCACCTACAAGGGAGGCTACCAAGTTCCTAAACTTTTACCCAAACACCCAGAAGGTCTGTATTACAGGTGATTGTGCAGACAGAAACTGAAAGCTACAACTTTATGTGGCTAAAAACCTAAAATATTCTCAGGGAATCGGAATAGAGAGAGAGAGAGAGAGAGAAAGGAAGTCCACATGACAGAAGACGTGGGGCTATAGTGGAAGAGGGTTTTGATCAAGTCTGGTGATGGGCCCAGGACATTCCCCTGCTCCACTTTGTCTCCATGTCTCTGTTGAAGCAAAGATCCTAATCCTCAGCAAAACACCCATGATATCCTTGTGGCACAATGAAGGGGTTAATTCAAACCTAACCTGAGCCCATGGTCTTTAAACCATATAAACCAACCATTGCTATGAGGGAGGCCTCCAACTCTGATGATACTGATTTAAGGTTCTCTCGAGGAAGAAACTTATAAATATGATAGGAGTAGAGAACACCACTCCCCCACACCCCAGGTATATCCAGTGACCAACAACAATAACCAGACAAACAAAAAATGGAAAGAAAGAAAGGAACCTGAATATAAGGAAAGAAAACAAACAAAAAAAAACAACTTAAAGAAAAGGCCTATAATTTGGCCTAATTGGAAATCCAAAATTTACTAGAAAAATGTATATAGCAAAAGATAAAAGGACATTGATTGGCTTGTGTGAATTACAACCTGGGGTCTGAATTAACTTTAATATCTGCAGAAATTCACTAATTGGCAAACCTTCATGGTCTTAACCAATACTATGGCTAAAATTACAGTTATATCTTGGAATCCCACTAAAGTTAAACATGGTATCCTCCATAATCAGGGATTCAGTTAAGGGAGTTGCTGAATATAAAGTAGAAGGTAAATAGGTATGCCTCACCTTAACTATAAGAGTTTTTGTCAAGCTTAAATCCCTTATGGTTATAGCACTCATTGCCCTAAAATATCCCATAATGGGCATGGACACTCTGACCCAATAAAAGATAAGTGAAGATTTAAGTTAAGTCTTTAATACTTATATATTGGCTTAACAAAATAAGAACTCATGACCCATCCTTCCATTCCCTAACCCCTCAACCCCATTAAAATAGTTAACATGATTCAGTGTAATCTAAAACAAGGTCTTCAAGTATTAAAAACTTGTTATATAACAGGTAATGAGTGAGCCCTTCCCTGATCCCACTGCTATTTCATTTAACAGCCTTATTTGGCCTGTTCCCTAAATCTGGATTAAATGAATGGTGGCCTATACTGGATTGCTGTGACCATAATGCCATGGTTCCATCCCAATAAGGCCTCTATACCCAACAACCTAATAACTTAAATTGCTGACTCCATCCAATCAGCAACTGGTAAATATTTTGCTACTATAAATTTGGCTAATATGTTCTATTCAATGCCTATTTCAACAGCCTCTCAGCCATAGTTAGCCTTTACCACTAAAGGGACACAATATACCTTTACAAGGAATAGTCACAGGATACCTCCACAGCCTTGCTATTGTACACAGTCTTTACAGGCAAAATCTTAACTACAGTAACCTTTCTCCAGGAGCATAGGTATGACATTATTTGCTTGACACACTCATTAAAGACACGAGTCACAAAAGACTCACAAAAAGGGGATATGCTGTTGTCCCACACATAGTGCAAGGCTCTGCCACCTCCATTAAATTCCTTAAAGTGGGGTGCCTGGGTGGCTCAGTTAGTTGAGTGTCCAACTGCAGCTCGGGTCATGATCTCACAGTTCGTGAGTTTGAGCCCCATGTCTGACTTTGTGCTAACAGCTAGAGCCTGGAACCTGCTTCAGATTCTGTGTCTCCCTCTCTTTCTGTCTCTCCCCTGTTCACACTCTGTGTGTGTGTGTGTGTGTGTGTGTGTGTGTCTCAAAAATAAATAAAACATTAAAAAAAAAAGAATCTGACTCTTGGTTTTGGCTCAGGTCATGATCTCACGGTTTGTGGGTTCAAGCCCCACTCTGTGCTGACAAGAAGAAGCCCGCTTGGGATTCTCTTTCTCTCCCTCCCTCTGTACCTCCCGTGCTCACTCTTTCTCAAATAAATAAACATTAAAAAATTTAGTATGATTGCAATAATATTTGCAAGTTTGAATAAAAATTAATTTTTTGCTCTCTTTATCCTTCTTATTAACTATCACATAATATGTGTATATATATATACATATATATATGCACAGTATAATTGTATAATCTGTGAACACACATATTCAGATGTTTTAAAATTTTCATGGTAGAATGAAAGCAAATTTCTATTACTGGTATAATCTCTATAATTACTTTTATTTTCAGGTGTGTTACTTTTACCTTCCAACTTATCTTACATCACAACAATTAGCAGAAGTCACTGAAAATAGTAAGAGGTCAATATAAACTTTATTTAAAGACCATAAGACTTTTTTTAGGGGAGGGGTATAATTTTAGACTATGTATCTATTTGTTTATTTTTGTTGTACTCTATCTTTGTAGCTTTAGTTTGCATTTTGTGGAAAGACATTTTCTGATTTCAGAGAAGGAAAGCCCCAAAGAATGCAACAAAGGAAACCCACTATTAGATTTCCTTGGAATAATTGAGAATTGACTGCAAATGTACTTACTCGGCTTTTTAGTCATTTTTATAAAGTAAGACAAATAAATATGCATTTTACTATAGAATTCTGAACTCTCCCCTTGAAAGCTATAATTATGATTTGATGACCTTCTCCACACTGCTCTAGCTATGTACACCTTGGCTCAAATATCCTTTAGCTCAGTAGTGGCTAAATGATCAGGCACTCTGCTTAATCCATCTGTTTTAACAGTGACCTCTTTGGAATTTTTTTTTTATAAGCTTTGGATATTTTCTTTTTATAGCTTTGCCAACATAATCATAATGCATCCTGACACCAGACAGTGTAAATTAATTCCTCTTCTGTCTTATGAGCCACAGAGAAGAACCAGATTTTTCACCTTAACACTTGATTAAATTCTGGAAAGAAAGGAGACCAAAAAATGAGGTCCTTGGGAAAACTGTATCTCACCAATGCCAGCCTGGAGACTAAAAGTAAAAGTAAATTTAAAGCAAATTAGCTCTTCCTAAGATTTTTTTTAAAATCTTAACAGGAAGAGACATAGAGGAGGAGAGAGAGCAAGGGCAGGTAAAAAGCCTATTTATCTTAAAATCAATCTTAAGCCAGATGAACTAGACCAGTGCTTCCCAAACTTATCTGCTCATTAGACTCACCTGGGTAGTCTGTTAACAATACAGACTAGAGCCTCCAATTCGGTGTGTCTGATACCATATGAATTGCAAGCCCCCAAAGAGATTCATGTTGTCACACAAATTTGGGAATGACTGAATTAGAGTAAAGGTTTGAGGTCAGATTTCCTAATAATACACTGAAAAAACCACAAACACAAATCCATATCCAAATTATTGGGAGCTATGAGCTAACAGCATGTATTACCCAAAAGAATAGTTGTTTTAGCAAAGGATATCAATGGCACATGCACAGCCTTAGAGAGCTATTCATCCAATTTCAGAGCTTATTAAGAATTTTCTTGGAGTAGATTAAAAATTAAATAAATCATAAAATTAACTTTTCCCAGAGCTGCTCTATCAGAACATATAATGATGGTCTTGGCTACATCAGCAAACCTCTGGGCTTTTTCACCGTTCACTCTAACAGTCAACCCTGAAGGCCACCACTAAAGAAGTTTAATATGTTTTTCAATAAATGTTCTGCAGGGGTGACTTGTTTTGGTCATCGGGTGACTTGTTTTGCCCCTAGATGACCATTTGTTCCTGGGAGGCAGGAACAAATAGGTTCTAGGTGTAGACAGTAGGTAGTAGTTGTTCAATGAGTGCTTTCTAAATGAACTCTACATTGATCTGATCTACAAATCCACATGATTTGTAGATCCTGTCTGAGCAGCTGAGAAGCTTATGTTATTGAACCTAAAAGCACTCTGTTGGAATTTTAAGTATTGCATATTTAAACCCTAGACCTAGAAATATTTCTGAAGAAAGACATTTCAAGTCACCTTGCCACTCTGATCCATTTCACATCAGATTTCTCATTGTTGTCCTTTGACATTTGATTAAGGATGCTGAAGAATTTTATATAGAAAAATTTAGGGTGCCTGGGTGGCTCAGTTGGTTAAGCATCTGACTTCAGCTCAGGTTGTGGTCTCACAGCTAGCTCATGGGTTCGTGCCCTGTGTCAGACTGTGTGGAGCCTGCTTCAGATTCTGAAGTCTCCCTCTCTCTCTCTCTGCCCTTCCCCCACTTGTACTCTGTCTCTCTCTGTCTTAAAAATAAAGATTAAAAGAAAAATTCCCCCAAATCTTTCGTAATTAAAATAACTGAAGAAATTACTAAAATGCTGACTCATTTGTAATAATCTGAAAATTAGTATAATTACAGACAGTTCTAAAGATCTTCACTGTAGGGGAAGCTGAGGAGAAAGGAAGTATAGAAACATGGATGCATTGAAAATAGAAGACACAATTGCTCACTAAAGCTTCTTTATCCTGAGGGGCCAGAACATTCTGGATGATATTAACCAAGATATCTTTGGGTCTTTTAAAGAGATCATAAAAAACAATGGACTAAGAAAAAAGGCAGGATTGAAGATCTCACTTAATTCAACTAATATTTGAGTGGTATCATTTATAGATGTTCATCTTCTGAATAAAAAAATCAGAAACAATCTTTTGAAATGTGATCAATCTAAAACAGCTGTTTGTAAGAGGGCAAGTACTGAGAATGAATAAATGAAGATAGTGAAGCACAGGAGATATTGCACGATCCCATTAGAATACATCCAGCACACAATCTCATTACAATAGTCAGTATAGCCTCTAGGCAATTGCAGGCTCTCCCAGACCAACTGCTCTTCACCCTTCACAGTTGTTCTTCATCAATTTTCTCTTGTTCTTCCTAGCCCCTGATCCTGCCATAGATCTTCCCAGTGTGCTCTTCCTCTTCATCCTATTCACACTAGCTCCTGGAAAATACTTGCTTAATTCACTCACAGAACTATGCTGTATGCGTGACTCCCTACAAGAAAAACTCCAGTCTTAGACCAAAGAAGCAAATCATTAATGGTGGCACTTCTGCAAATTAGTTAATAGAAAAAGAGTGCTTTTTGGGAAAGATGGGGGAAAGGCTTTCCTGAATTATCAGCACTTTATCTTCTGCTTATATTTTAGGTTGGGGCAGTGGGGGTGGAGTCACACCTGGATTTTCAGCACCAACCAATTACATAACATTGGGAAGATTCCTCAACCGCTTTGAGCCTCAGTTTCCCTAGACCCTGCTCTGTAATGCTTCCTCAATGATTAAACCCCTTTATTTTCCATTTGCAGTAGGCAAGAGAACCCAGATTTTTAGAGCTTTCTTTCTGGTAATTAAATAGCTTTTAGCTGTCACCTCTTTCGCTCCTCTTGCTTATACAGAAATCTGCTTAAACCCATCTAAACTTCCCAATCACTCAGTAAAAAATAGCCAGGAACTAAAGAGGAAAGTAGTGGTTAGAGCATATTCTAATTCACTTATAAGCATTTATTAGCCAATCTGTTTCACTTTTAAGACCTATGGACTAGATACATTTGTTGCAATGAACTCAAAACTTGGAATTTTTTAAGCTAGAGTAAACTTTCTTCATTTTAACTATATTTTACCTGCACTAAAGAGTGTGAGCTTAGAGGAAAAACTAATCAGTATATATATGAAAGCTCTTGTTTCATTAAATGAAGAATGTTCTCGTTTAAGTCACTCTTGTGTCACCAGGAGACTGCCCTTGGGTCTTTCAGTCTCAGAAGAGACGACTCAAGTTTCAAGCTACTCACTCCACCCTTGGGTACCGAGGTTCCTGAAAAGCTTGAAGTCTTGCATGTTGGGGACTGCAGGACACTGACAATAATCATACATCACATTGTGTGGAGAGAGGAACACTCTAGCATTTTCAGAAGCCCCTATTACAGGTTTGGAAATAATAAAGACAATACAAATGTTCATGGGTTTGTTTTTTTTTATACCTACCTATGTGTGTCACTTTCTCCAGCAAATCCTCTATGAAGCATAGAGGGAAAGCAGAGCTGCCTATCTTCTGTTAACTTAAATAGTCTTCGTATTTTAAAATATTAATCGCCGAGATTAAAATTCAAAAGTTGTTTCCCAGTAAATTCTAGATCAGTACGCTTCATGTAGTCTGAAACACCATCTGTCTTTGATGTGTTTTTAATTTAAGCTAGCCCAGTCATAACAAAGTATTTTCACTGAGTATTTTTTTCATAGTCATTTATTCAATTGAGGTCAAGTTGAGTGGCCATCTTGCTGCTATGTTAATGCATGAGGTAAGCTCTTTCGAGTCTAAGAATTCTCTTTTTCTTTTAATCCTTTCTGTAACTTGCTTCAAGATTTATCTGGGGAACATACATTGAGACATTCTCATCTCTATTTCTCATATACATAATAGTAATTATAATTGTAAATAGAATTTTTGGTCTTTTTAAAACTGCATTTCTAAAATATTATCTGCACTCTGACAAATCTCTCCCTTTAATTTATTGTAATGGTAACTCTCATTTTTAAAATTAAAGGTAGTGATAGAAACATATGATTCAGTTCCTAATTCTATCACCATATATAACTGGGGGCAAGTGACTAATTTCTCATAACACATTTTAAATGACCTGTGAAGTTTAGTAGCTGGGTGAAAATTAATGTGTGCTTTCTGCATTTTAGGATATATAGAAATATTTCAATAGGTTAATTTTTAAATTTGAGATCTAACATTGTGCACAAGATACTCAAATGTCTATCTGACTTTTACCACAGCACATCTAACTCATTTTTTTTCTATTTTACAATTTCATAGAATTGATGCAAAACTAAATTAATCAATGCTACTAAAGACAGCAAGAAAAAAAAAACAATTGGCAATCCATAAGTAATTTGGAGAGACCTGAGAATTTTGGAGCTGGAAGGAACTTTAGTCATCAGCAAATTAATAAACAAAAATTAATCAAACTAACAAAAAAGAAATCCTGATTTCAAAAATGAGGAAAAGGGGGCACACCTGGCTGGCTCAGTTGGAAAAGCACACGATCCTTGATCTAGGGGTTGTGAGTCTGAGCCTCAGGTTGTGTAGAGATTACTTAAAAATTAAAAAATTAAAAAACAAAGAGGAGGAAAAGGAAACCAAATTGTTGGTATGAAAAAGATCTCATTAATTTCAGAATCAAGTCTAAATGGCATGTCACTGGATCTCTGGGCTAGTACTTTTCCCACAATAATGATGGCTTTTAATTGTTTCAAGGATAAAACAATTTTTTAAACATCAGATCATCAATGGACACAGTGAATATAGTTTGCAGTAGGAAAAGGCTGAGACTTTGGGTGTATGTGGGAGAAAAATGTAGACCTTTTGCTATCCCATTCTATGAAGGTCAGACCTTCATGTGCTTAGGGTGAGGTTTCTGATTGTAAAGTCTGTATGGAAAGACATGTCCATATCTTGACCTGTGTTGTGCTTAGAAGTCAATCTATGTTCTTCCAAGGCTCTGTGAAAAAAATCATTCTCTCCTTTGATTGAAAAAAGCCCTCTTGCTTGGAAGCATACTGTTAGGGTAGAGGAAGCTTGTTAAATAATAATCCTACCTTGGACTGATGAGATTCAGACAATAACAGTTACTTACTGGTGTAATTTTAAAATTGTATTCATTGAAGTCTGAATTGCACAATAACTTCCAAGATATAAAATCATAACATACTGATTTCTTTATGTGCAGGGAGAGGGATTCTAGCCTAGAGTCTAGGCAGGACAGGATTGAAGCAACCTTGCCTATGGAAGGAAGGTAGACACCTACAACAAGGCTGGACACTAAAGAGAGAGCCAACCAGTAGGGACCCCCACAAATAGGCACAATTAATGGACCCTAGTAGTAATGATGTTAAATATCTAATGCTAGGTTGCCCATTTCTGCACTATAATTCTCTCATATCATTCTCCAGTCTTTGGCAAAGTTTACAATGCAACACAACCATCTTAGTGATATCTCTGCTTCAGGCAACAGAGAGAGGACCCTGAGGACAATCTTAGTGTGATTTTGACCAGAGAGGGATGTAACAGCATCAAAAAGTTTTAGGAAACAGCAGGAAGTGGTGAGCAGAGAGACCAGAATATCAGACAAGAAAAACTTACAGGTAACACTTAGGATGGAGTCTTAGAATCTGAAGATTCTTAGAAATACTAGGTGTGGGGGGGAAAAAGTTTGTATATCATGTAGTATGGGAGATACAACTAGTTTATTGAGGTTTAATGCAAGATGATGCTTCAAGGTTGTAGAATCTACATTTTTTTAGATAGCTGTTGATTGAGAAAATATAGAACAGATGAAAAGATACTATGAAATAAATATTGCAAAGCAATCAATTCTCATTTTTATAAGAATACTCTACGTACATTTGGAAAATGGTAATATATATGATATGTGACAGTATTTATTTAGACACAGATACATATATATGGCTTATGGACCCATCTAATAATTCTGTAGAATCCTAGCAGACCAGGATCTCCATGTTGATAAGCACTGCACTGCATCATAAACCATTGCTTTGATGGCCAACAACCTGTTTCCTCTAACAACAAGAACTTTAATATCTAATATGTAAGACTTCTTCCACCTAATTTACTTCCTCCCTTTGTTCATTTAGAATTATAAGTTATTCAAACTAAAGAATTTTGTTGACTGCTCATGTAACCTAATCCTTTCAGCTACCTTTTTGAGATTGAAAGCCTAGATAATCATGACCGTCAATGTTCATAGATAAGTCCAGGGAGATTCACCGATACGTCTGTAGAATAGATTAGAAAAATTTCTCATACTAGATTCCATTCCACAGCCCAATCTTCAGTCCAGAATCCTGGTAGCCTGTTTTGAGCATTGAAAACTCACCACCACTGGAGAGCTATGGGCTCACACAGTAATGGCTTTCTTCACTTAGCCTTATCTAAACCTCAGTTGTTAGACTATGATAATCAAATGGCAGAGAATAATTCTAGAGTGAAAAAAATAAAATATCACTCTTGAAAATTCCAAATTATTTTCAGCAAGGCTGGGATGGAAAAATCTCATTTAACTAGCAAGTGCAATAAAAATGTGACATTTACAAACTAATTATAACACATTTCCATTCTTCATTGGTACACTCAGTGATGACATATTGTTCTTTTATAGTTGCCATTTCCAAGTTTTAATTGCTTTGGTTTAATTGGTTTAATCCAAAAAAAATGTCAATTCAGTAATTACCACTATGCTGTTGGAATTAGTTTCATTTATTGTGCAAAAGAAAATTTGACTTCAGAAAGGGAAAAACAATTATAATATAATACCAGGAGAAATACTATATCATCAAGGTATTTAAAAACAGTATTGTATAAACTCAAACTCGGTTTATTTTACAGGAATAAAGAAAATGTTCTTTTTTCCATTTTAAATGATAATAATCAAATAAATAATCAAATACAAATTAATTAATCCAGAATCACATTCATTCCTTTATAAATTTATTACTTTGTTTGGAAAATAACTGCTGAATGCCAATTATATGCTTGGCAAAACAGTTATAGAACAACTTCATGGAATCTAATGTGTGAGAAAAAAAAACAACACAAATCCATGTATAAATATAATATGATTTAGATGAAAAATTAGTTTGTTTTGTGAGTGTATCAGAACCTGATTCATTGACAATATGAGCCTTGCGGAAAAGGAGCTAGCTAGTTGGTATAGAGGTGAAAGAAGAGTATTTCATGCACAGAAGAAAAGCATAGCACATTTCAGAAACTGAGGAATGACCAGTGTGGCCTAAGCACAGAGAAGAAGGTGGAAAATGGCACAAGATGAAGTGGGTCAGTAAACAGGGGCTGTGTCATTGGGGCATGTTAAGAATTTGGTCTATCCTTATAACAAAGGGGAGTCATCAACGTGTTTGAAGCAAAGCATGATGATCAAAATTAAACTTTAAAAAGATCACTTTGGTGGCAGCAAATGGAACATATTGGAAAAGAAGAGTGGATTCAAGAGATGAGTTTGGAGACAATTGCAGTATTCCAGGTAAGAGATAATGATCAATTATAAGATAGAGTTTATGCCTTCAATTTAACAATCTATAAAGTCTAAAGTTATTTGTGTTCTTCAAGTGACCTATTTTCACAGAATTACACATCAGACTCAAAGGGAAAGCAGAGTGATACAATAGAAGGTATTAATGCTTTAGAATGAAATACACCTGGTTTAGCTCTGGTTTGAACTTTTGGCTTCACGACTTATTAGCTAAGGGACCTCATACAAAGCATTAAGCTCTCTGAGCCTCAGCTTTCACATCTTTTGAGCACATAATACAATCTCCCACAGCTGAGAAGACTAAGTGTGACAACCCATGTGATATTCCCAGCATGTGGAAGGCCGGTTGGTAGGAAGAGCCCTAGGAGAGATGGTTTCATCCCCTCATGTTAGAGGTTCTTGAATTCCTTTGAAATCTGTTCCTCCTTCTGGGTTTCTTTCTCAGTGAGAAGGACTAAAATCCACCTAGTTGCACAAATCAGAGCCCAGCAGGCATCCTTTTCCTTCACCTCCATGACCATCTAGTCATATAAACTCTATTCTCTGAATAGCTCCTCAATTTATGGACCAACTGCTTTGCTCACTCTCTTTCACTAACCTAGTTAAGGTCATAAGCATCTAGAGCTTGGATTATCCCCTTCACTAATTATCCTGCCTGAGTTTTGTTTCCTCTTCCATTCTTCACACCAGCCACACAAACCTTACTACCTTAGCTCTTTCACCACTCTCAAAAGTCACCTAGTTCCTTAGTATGACTAACAACACCCTGCATGATCTACATTCTGCTTACATCCCAGCCTCACCTCTTGCTGCTCCTATGCCTATGGTCCAGCAGCTGGAGGAAATTGCTCCTCACTTAGGACTTGGAGCTCTCAGAAATATACTCCCTTCACCTTGAGACTCAGGCCAAAGGATGGATGCAGTTCTTCCTGGTTGGAGCACTCTTCTCTCAAAGCTTCTCTTCGCTGGATCAATACCTACTCAAAACTGAAGCCTTGGCTCAGATTGGGGCTTTGAGAGGCACTTTCCCCTCACCTGAGTGTACCCTAAAAGTGTAGGACAGCCTATAACCTGAATTTCATTATTTGAATGAATTGAGTGAGCAGTCAAGTGGGGCATGAGGAGTCTCACTAGATTGGCGAAGGTCACATAAGTTGTGGTTGGTAGTGTGAGCAGAGGACCCATTTCCTGCTATAGGTTGTAGTGTGCCTTTCTCTCCATCATGCCGACACCTNACCCATGAACCGTGAGATCATGACCTGAGCCGAAGTCAGATGCTTAACAGACTGAACCACCCAGGCGCCCCTGACACCTACCTTATTAATTTCTGTTTACATTACCTCTCTTCATTAAACCTTAGAAACATTCTCTTCATGTGGTTGCAAAATGTTGCACATTTATACTGCGAGTTATGATTTTTTCATTCAAAACAGACCATCGTCACTTCCTTTCCCAAGATTTCTTTGACTTTCCAGAAGTGGTAGCCATAGTTCACATAACACTCTCAAGCACTCCTGCAGATTTTTTACAGTCATCTCCATCCTCATGATACTATAAACTCTCTGAAACTAAAACCATTCTATTCATTTTACATCTCTGGTACCCAAGGCTGTTCTTGGAATTCAATAGTACTTAATATTTGTTTAACATAATGGCACTCCAGAGCTAAATGGTGTCCAAACAAGTACAACTAATATGAGATAAGGTATGCCAAGAAAAACATGATGCAAGAGTAAGAAGACAGGCTAAAACAATGATGGCTCTGCCATCTAGAGATAGAGAGTGTGAGAAAAAGCAGATGGCTCTGGCTAAGATAAAGAATTAGGAAGGCAGCTGGGAAGGTGGTGCCACTGCCAGAACAGGCTGTCTCCCCTGTGGAGTACCTTCACTCATGCAGTGGCCTTCCTGCCTCTTTGTAGTCAAGAGAGAGAACTGGAGATGGAAAGGAAGAAGCTGTCACTTTCAGAGAGTGAGCAGTTAAGTAGGAAAGCTGTCTCATATGGCACTTTCTACGCCTCCAGGGAAGCCAAAAGCCAACACTAGAGTAGCTGGTTTCACAGGTTTGAAATGACAGAATCAAAGTCAACTAATTGCAAAGGAAATGGAACTGAGCTGGGGGCAGAAATCCAAGTGTTAGTTCTAATCTTGCCCTGTGGCCTCAGGCAGACTTCTGAGCCTCATTTTTCTCCTCTGTGAAACAAAAGATTTAAACTAGATGGTCTCCAACAGCCTTTTCTCATTTAGGGGTTGTGCAACTTATAGGACCGGCTCCTGGATTTATTTAAAGCAGCTACATAACCAAGGTAGAGCAGACTGTCACTCTGATTAATGTATGCAAATGCAGACATTCAAGCTCATCCCTTCACCCCTGAAACTTGAACTAGACCAGTTGAAGCATTGACACATGATGATATCCCCTCATCCACATATGGTAAGCACAGTCATAAGCTTTATCAATAAAAAGTTACAGATGTGTTGGAGCTGTAAAGCAGTGGTTTGCAAATACCAAACTCAGTGTGGCAACTTGTTTAAAACATAAGTTCCAAAGCCTTGCTCCATATCTGCCAAATCAGAATCTCCAAGATGGAGTCCAAGAATATGTTTATATTTTTATATACCTTTTTTACTTTTTATAAACCTCACATATGATTTGATAATTAGCTAGTTTGTGGCTCATTTTTAAAGGAAAATTAGTGTTTCTCAATGGGTAGCCTATAGATCATTTTCATGTGAATTATCTGAGATACCTGTTAAAAATATCTGGGAATGTGACCAACAATCTGTATTCTAACAATTCTTTCAGTGATTTTATAACTGAAAGATTTTACAAGCTGACAAATCAAATCAATATGTGGGCAAAACCTCAAAGTCTATGAAACAATATAGTAAAGATAGGAAATTATGATTGCAGTATAGGTTTATTTCAGTATTATTATTAATATTTGTATTGTTTCATCTCATCTAATCCCCATAACAAGCCTATAATATAAGCATTTTAACCTCATGTTACTTATACATTGAAGCATTAGAGAATTCAGGTAACCTGCTCCACACACAAGATTCATAATATGGATGCTTTGGAACTGAAAATTAATGCCCTGTAACTAGGAAACAACTTATATTGCAACAGAATGTGTAATTAAGATTTCAGTACACCTTTTAATTAAACAATTTGCTGAGATCTTATCTTACGAGGCAAGTTAGAAATATGTCTCAGTTCCTACTGGCTGGACTTACTAGCTACCACACAAATGTTAATGTCATTCTAGTAATCATAGATTACCCAAGATAAAATGACTATTAACTACTAAGCAACAACGTTTCAGGGATGTCCTAGAATCATAAAATGATCTAAGGTAGTCATCATTTCTAGTCAATAACCTTCAAACGCAAATACGTACAGTTGAGAAGTCCAGAAGTATGCTAAGGTCTTATTCACCTAGGAAAGAACCCACCCAGCTCTAGACCTTAGTTGCCTAACTGCTTCATGAATCTGTCTTTGCTCCACAGGCCCTACACTCTGTGCTGCTCGACTCAGTATATCAACTACTTGCCTTAATGTTAGAATAGGATTACATTAGATTTCAAATGTCTTTCAAAGAATAAAATATTAAATGCTGTTACTACAGATATGTTGAGACAAAGCTTGTTTTTTTTTTCATTGAGTCTCCTCAGTTTATCTAAGAAAATAAGTGCCTGTGAAAAGATGTGTTTGTCTTTATCTCTTGGTAAATTGAAGCAGAAAGGGTCTCCCAGATTCCCTCTTCCTGAGTTGGCCAATTTTGAGTCAAGCACAATAGTAGGCATTTCAGAAACTGAAGGAACCTTAGCTATTATGAGACCTAGCTTTGATTTTACAAAAAAAATCACTGGAAGTGTAAATATAAAATACAAATTCATCCAAAGCCATGTAACTTTTAACAGAATACAAATTTTACTCCTTTCCTGTGTTCACACCCTATGCTTTTCCTCTTCCTTCCCATTGATGTTACACAGTTTCTAAAAGATGTGGATACATAGGTATTTTCACAAAGGGGAAAAAATAATGAAAATCACATCAAAAAAGAGAAATTGCCAAAATAAACAAATCAAACTCTTACTAACTATAGATAGACTTGATGAAGATACACTGATTAAGATTTTGGTGATTGTGTGCTTTACTTTCATTCAAATTTTGCATGTCAACTCAGATTGCATAGCTATTTCCTGTCAAGGGTTTTCCTGAAGGAGCCATTTCTTCTACAAAATCAATATCTAATTTTCTAAATAAAGAAGAAAAAGATACTTACAAGTCTCAGATTAAGATATGCTGTTATTTCTAAGAGGTTTAGGAAGAAGCTCTGATAAACTTTCTTTCCTGTAAATTAATTTTAAAAAAAGCTATAAGAACCAGAAAAGGTATAAATTCAGTTAGACTAATAAATTTTAAAGATTTTGTCAGTGCTTTATTTTTTTTAAACGGAGCTACAACCGGTAAACACCATGACTTGCTTGACTTTTTTGAGAAAAGCAGAACTCCCGATTCTGCAATAAAATGTTCTATTAAAAATCAAAATGGCTTCATTTCAAACAACAGATATTAGTACCTAAGACTGCCAGCTACAATTACTGCATCAGTGCTATTAGGAATTAATGTCAAATTGAGAAATTCATCATCTAAAAAGGACAGGCCATTATAGCAAATACTTGAAGGCATAGAAACATGACTGTAAGAAAATACTTGGCATGACCACACTTTTGGGAAATTGTAAAACATATGACACTTTTCCAACATGACTGTAGAAATATTTTTTTCATTTCTTAAGTGCCCTGAAAAATTGGACCAATTTTCCCACTACCTAAATGGAGACCACGTGGAAAGAATTCAACCATCTTGCTCCTAGAAACAAAGATAAGCAGTGTACATTCTTGTTCACAGAATGGGGCCTGTATCTCAAGATTGAGCACCTGACACAAGAAGGGTGAAAAATAACTGGGGCATGAACTATCAGTATTCACACTGGCCATTGATAGCAAGAGGCAACTTTGCAAATACCCTCTGCCACACTCCAACTGCCCTCAGCCAGCCTGCCATTCATTCTTCCTCGACTACTACAACAACATCCTAAATGACTCTTCACATTCTTGCTTCCTAAAACTCTGTTCTTTACACAGATGTCAGATGGAATTATGTCAAAGTAAATGTGCTCATAATCATTCTGGAATTAATCCTTCACAGCCTTCCCATCAGCTATGGGATCAAGTCCACGCCCTTTCACAGAGTGTATGGTGCTCCCTGGGAGTTGGCCCCAATCTACCTCTCCTTGCTTTACACCCAGGACCAACCTGCATGAATCCTGAAGCTCTGAAGTCATACCCAGCCTTGTTTATTTTGCCCCCATGACTGAGGTTCTTTGCCCTCACTCTCCTCCCCATCCAATGCTAGCATATATTCATCCGTTCAGGGTTAACTTGGGCACCTCTTTTCCAGAAAACTTCTATGTTCCCTCCCCTTTGCTCCAAAACACTCTGGTGTATCTCTTTTATTAAACTTACAAATTCCGGATTAGTGCCTTCCCATCTCCACCTCACAGTTTTTTAAAGCCTTTTGAGGACATGGGCTGTGACTCATTCCTCTTGCACACGATTTTGCACATGGTAAGAGGAATGAAATAAATATCTGTTGAATGTCAAGGTGCATGAGGTACTTTTCAGACTCAGAGCTTCCTGAATGCGTTCTTTTATCACTGTGAAAGAATTTGAAAATCTGAAACGGACATCTTTTAAACTTGTTCCTATACCCAGCTTCCCATGTTGTTTTCACTGTTCCTCTCACTCTGCATCTGAGACTGTTTCCCTTCAATTGAGCCCAATTTGTACAGACTAAATAAAGAAGAACTGAGAAGAGGAAGAGAAAAATACATGAAAACATGATCATGGGGGAAGTAGCAATAAAATTCAATTTTAAAAACATCAAAATTTATGTAATATAGTGTAAATATTATGCCTAAAAACCAAGATTAAGAAAACATACTTCTGTAGCCCTAATTTTTTCAAAAACCTGTCAATAGCTCTTGACAAAAATCTAGTAGAAACTACAAATAGGAACCCAGCTTAAGGTAAGTTTGATAAAAACTAAACAATGTTGTTTGTGTCCATAGCATGCATGTTTTTAAAAATCCTTATTTTAGGGATTGCAGTGAGGGAAGCTTGCTTTGGCAGCTGAGAGATCTTTCTTCTGCCACTGATTGGTGCAGAGGTTGTCTGTTCCTCTCCAACCCAGGATTCTGGGCTCATCCATGTGACTTCTCTGGCCAAGAAAATATCAAGAGAACCTGCCCCAAGCAGCGGCTTGAAAAGTGCTTTTACACTGGGCCTGCCACCTTTTGCTGACCACCTCTGTGTGAATAAGCCCAGGCCGGTCTGCTGGAGACATCAGGCCCAGCAACAGCTAGCATGAACTATCTAGAGGGGAAAGAAGACAGAGAAGTAGGGAGCTCAGTGCATTTCACTTGCAACCTTCTCTCAAACAGAGAAGACCTGAAGCCATAGGACAATGAGACACAGGAGTTTGGGAAGAGAAAGAGACAGAATACACTGGGAAGGAAACCGCATAAAGGTACCTCAAGATACAAGCCAAGTACACATGGTGGTGAATCCCAAATACTGCTACAAGCAGGGAAACAAAATAATCAAACTCTCAACAAGAGAAACCAAGAGACACCATTCAAAGAACACTTCCTGAACGGACAAGCCTGCACAGTCAAAGAGCCCTCACTAATACAGCAGAACTCGCAGGGGCAGGGTGTACAACAAACTTTTAAAATTAACAAGAGATAGAAAACTAACCAAAATGACGAAACGGAAGAACTCTCCTCCAAAGAAATTCCAGGAAGAAATGACAGCTAAAGAACTGCTCAAAACAGATATAAGCAACATGACTGTACAACAATTTAGAACAATACTCATAAAACTAATCCCTGGGATTGAAAAAAGCATGGAAGACATCAGAAAAACTATTGCTACAAACACTATGGAGCTCAAAAATAGTTATGATGAATTAAAAATGCTATAAATGAGATACATAATAAAAGGGAGGCGTCTAATGCACGGATTGAAGAGGCAGAAAGGAGAATAAGTGATTTAGAAGACACAATTATAGAAAAAGAGGAAGGTGAGAAAGAGAGAGATAAATTGATCCAGGAACATGAAAGAAGAGTTTGAGAGCTCAGCGATACAATCAAACGGAACAATATCCATATCATAGGAATTCCAGAAGAGGAAGAGAGAGGGAAAGGGGCTGAAGGAGTCCTTGAACAAATTATAGCAGAGAACTACCCCAACTTGGGGAGGAAAGTAGATGTTGCAATTCAAGTGGCAGAGAGAACTCCCCTCAGACATAACTTGAATCGATCTTCTGCACTATATATCATAGTGAAACTGGCAAAATATAAGGACAAAGAGAGAATTTTGAAAACAGCTAGGGAGAAAAGGGCCCTAACATACAAAGAGAAACGTATCAGATGGTTACAGACCTATCTACTGAAACTTGGCAGGCCAAAAAGGAATGGCAGGAAATCTTCATGTGATGAATGGAAAAAATATGCAGCCAAAAAGCCTCTATCCAACAAGCCTGTCATTCAGAATAGGAGGAGAGATAAAAGTCTTTCAAAAAAAAAAAAAAGAAAGAATTGGTCACCACTAAACCAGCCCTAAAGAAATCCTGAGGGAACTCTCTGAAGGAAATGTTCCAAGGAACACAAGATACTACAGACACCACCACAAGCATGAATCCCACAAACGACGCAATGACTCTAAACCCATATATTTTAATAATAACACAGAATGTAAATGGGCTGAATGCTTCAATCAAAAGACATAGGGTAGGAGAATGGATAAAGAAACAAAATCCATTTATTTGCTGTCCACAAGAAACGCATTTTAGACTGGAGGACACCTTCAGATTTAAAGTAAGGGGATGGAGAAATATCTATCATGCTACTGAAAGTCAAAAGAAAGCTAGAGTAGCTATACTTATATCAGACAAACTGGACTTTAAAGACAGTAACAAGGGATGAAGAAGGGCATTATATAATAATTACAGGATCTGTCCATCAGGAAGAACTAACAATTATAAAGGTCTTGGCACCAAATATGGGAGCACCTAAATATATAAAAATTAATCACAAACAGAAACAATCTTATAAATAAGAGTGTGCTAATAGGGGGCTTTAATATTTCACTTACAGCAATGGATAGATCAACTAGACAGAAAATCACTAAAGAAACAATGGACTTGAAAGACACATTGGACCAGATGGAACTGACAGATATATTTAGAATTCTACATCCTGAGGCCATGGAATTCACTTTCTTCTCAAGTGCGCATGGCACATTCTCCAAGATAGATCACACACTGGGACATAAAGCAGCCCTCCATAAATATAAAGGAATTAAGATCATACCATGCACACTTTCAGATCACAATGCTATGAAACTTGAAATCAATCACAGGAAGAAGTCTGGAAAACNAAGAAATTCCAGGAAGAAATGACAGCTAAAGAACTGCTCAAAACAGATATAAGCAACATGACTGTACAACAATTTAGAACAATACTCATAAAACTAATCCCTGGGATTGAAAAAAGCATGGAAGACATCAGAAAAACTATTGCTACAAACACTATGGAGCTCAAAAATAGTTATGATGAATTAAAAATGCTATAAATGAGATACATAATAAAAGGGAGGCGTCTAATGCACGGATTGAAGAGGCAGAAAGGAGAATAAGTGATTTAGAAGACACAATTATAGAAAAAGAGGAAGGTGAGAAAGAGAGAGATAAATTGATCCAGGAACATGAAAGAAGAGTTTGAGAGCTCAGCGATACAATCAAACGGAACAATATCCATATCATAGGAATTCCAGAAGAGGAAGAGAGAGGGAAAGGGGCTGAAGGAGTCCTTGAACAAATTATAGCAGAGAACTACCCCAACTTGGGGAGGAAAGTAGATGTTGCAATTCAAGTGGCAGAGAGAACTCCCCTCAGACATAACTTGAATCGATCTTCTGCACTATATATCATAGTGAAACTGGCAAAATATAAGGACAAAGAGAGAATTTTGAAAACAGCTAGGGAGAAAAGGGCCCTAACATACAAAGAGAAACGTATCAGATGGTTACAGACCTATCTACTGAAACTTGGCAGGCCAAAAAGGAATGGCAGGAAATCTTCATGTGATGAATGGAAAAAATATGCAGCCAAAAAGCCTCTATCCAACAAGCCTGTCATTCAGAATAGGAGGAGAGATAAAAGTCTTTCAAAAAAAAAAAAAAGAAAGAATTGGTCACCACTAAACCAGCCCTAAAGAAATCCTGAGGGAACTCTCTGAAGGAAATGTTCCAAGGAACACAAGATACTACAGACACCACCACAAGCATGAATCCCACAAACGACGCAATGACTCTAAACCCATATATTTTAATAATAACACAGAATGTAAATGGGCTGAATGCTTCAATCAAAAGACATAGGGTAGGAGAATGGATAAAGAAACAAAATCCATTTATTTGCTGTCCACAAGAAACGCATTTTAGACTGGAGGACACCTTCAGATTTAAAGTAAGGGGATGGAGAAATATCTATCATGCTACTGAAAGTCAAAAGAAAGCTAGAGTAGCTATACTTATATCAGACAAACTGGACTTTAAAGACAGTAACAAGGGATGAAGAAGGGCATTATATAATAATTACAGGATCTGTCCATCAGGAAGAACTAACAATTATAAAGGTCTTGGCACCAAATATGGGAGCACCTAAATATATAAAAATTAATCACAAACAGAAACAATCTTATAAATAAGAGTGTGCTAATAGGGGGCTTTAATATTTCACTTACAGCAATGGATAGATCAACTAGACAGAAAATCACTAAAGAAACAATGGACTTGAAAGACACATTGGACCAGATGGAACTGACAGATATATTTAGAATTCTACATCCTGAGGCCATGGAATTCACTTTCTTCTCAAGTGCGCATGGCACATTCTCCAAGATAGATCACACACTGGGACATAAAGCAGCCCTCCATAAATATAAAGGAATTAAGATCATACCATGCACACTTTCAGATCACAATGCTATGAAACTTGAAATCAATCACAGGAAGAAGTCTGGAAAACCTCCAAAAACATGGAGGTTAAAGAACACCCTACTAAAGAACGAATGGGCCAATCAGGCAACTAGAGAAAAAATTTAAAAATATGTGGAAACAAATGAAAACGAAAATACGAGAATCCAAACTCTGTGGGATGTGGCAAAGGCAGTCCTAAAAGGAAAGCACATTGCACTCCAGGCCTATTCAAGAAATTAGAAAAAGTGCAAGTGCAAAATCTAACAGCGCACCTAAAGGAACTAGAGGTAGAGCAAGAAGAGCACCCCAAATTCAGTAGGAGAAAAGAAATAATAAAAATCAGAACAGATATAAACAATATAGAAACCAAAGAAACAGTTGAACAGATGAAACCAAGAGTTGGTTTTTTGAAAAAATAAAATTGACAAACCTCTAGCCAAGCTTCTCAAAAAGAAAAGAGAGAGCATTCAAAAAGACAAAATCATGAATGGAAATGGACTTATTACAACCAACCCCTCAGAAATACAAGCACTTACCAGGAAATACTATGAAAAATTATATGCCAACAAATTGGACAACTTAGAAGATATGGACAAATTCCTAAACACACACTCACTATCAAAATTCACACGGGAAGAGATAGAAAATCTGAAGTGAAGAAATCAGTGTGAAGAAATAACTAGTGAAGAAATCAAGTAAGTTATCAAAAATTTCCCAAAAAATAAGAGCCCTGGGGCATATGGCTTCCCTTGGGAATTCTACCAGACATTTAAAACAGAATCAATACCATTCTTCTCAAGCTATTCCAAAAAATAGAAATCGAAGGAAAACTTCCGGACTCATTCTACAAAGCCAGCATCACTTTGGTTCCCAAACCAGACAGAGACCCAGCAAAAAAAAGAGAACTGCTGACCAATATTCGTGATGAATGCAGATGCAAAACATCCTCAAGATACTTGCAAATCGAATCTAACAGCACATAAAAAGAATTATCCACAAAGATCAAGTGGGATTCATTCCTGGGTTACAGGGCTGGTTCAATATTCACAAATCAATCAATGTGATACATCACAGTAACAAAAGAAAAGATAAAAACCATATAATCCTGTCGATAGATGCAGAAGAAGCATTTGACAAAATACAGCATCCCTTCTTAATAAAGACCTTCGAGAAAGTTGGGATAGAAGGAACTTAAACTACATCAAAGCCATCTATGAGAAGCCTTCGGCTAACATCATCCTCAACGGGGAAAAACTGAGAGCTTTCCCCCTGAGATCAGGAACACGACAGGGGATGTCCACTCTCACCACTGTTGTTTAACATAGTGCTGGAAGTCCTAGCATCAGCCATCAGACAACAAAAGGAAATCAAAGGCATCAAAATTGGCAAAGAAGAAGTCAAACTTTCACT
>NW_027527393.1:0-123003 GCF_008692635.1 Crocuta crocuta | reverse complement strand
TCTACATCCTGAGGCCATGGAATTCACTTTCTTCTCAAGTGCGCATGGCACATTCTCCAAGATAGATCACACACTGGGACATAAAGCAGCCCTCCATAAATATAAAGGAATTAAGATCATACCATGCACACTTTCAGATCACAATGCTATGAAACTTGAAATCAATCACAGGAAGAAGTCTGGAAAACCTCCAAAAACATGGAGGTTAAAGAACACCCTACTAAAGAACGAATGGGCCAATCAGGCAACTAGAGAAAAAATTTAAAAATATGTGGAAACAAATGAAAACGAAAATACGAGAATCCAAACTCTGTGGGATGTGGCAAAGGCAGTCCTAAAAGGAAAGCACATTGCACTCCAGGCCTATTCAAGAAATTAGAAAAAGTGCAAGTGCAAAATCTAACAGCGCACCTAAAGGAACTAGAGGTAGAGCAAGAAGAGCACCCCAAATTCAGTAGGAGAAAAGAAATAATAAAAATCAGAACAGATATAAACAATATAGAAACCAAAGAAACAGTTGAACAGATGAAACCAAGAGTTGGTTTTTTGAAAAAGTAAACAAAATTGACAAACCTCTAGCCAGACTTATCAAAAAGAAAAGAGAGAGCACCCAAATAGACAAAATTATGAATGAAAATGGACTTATTACAACCAACCCCTCAGAAATACAAGCACTTACCAGGAAATACTATGAAAAATTATATGCCAACAAATTGGACAACTTAGAAGATATGGACAAATTCCTAAACACACACTCACTATCAAAATTCACACGGGAAGAGATAGAAAATCTGAAGTGAAGAAATCAGTGTGAAGAAATAACTAGTGAAGAAATCAAGTAAGTTATCAAAAATTTCCCAAAAAATAAGAGCCCTGGGGCATATGGCTTCCCTTGGGAATTCTACCAGACATTTAAAACAGAATCAATACCATTCTTCTCAAGCTATTCCAAAAAATAGAAATCGAAGGAAAACTTCCGGACTCATTCTACAAAGCCAGCATCACTTTGGTTCCCAAACCAGACAGAGACCCAGCAAAAAAAAGAGAACTGCTGACCAATATTCGTGATGAATGCAGATGCAAAACATCCTCAAGATACTTGCAAATCGAATCTAACAGCACATAAAAAGAATTATCCACAAAGATCAAGTGGGATTCATTCCTGGGTTACAGGGCTGGTTCAATATTCACAAATCAATCAATGTGATACATCACAGTAACAAAAGAAAAGATAAAAACCATATAATCCTGTCGATAGATGCAGAAGAAGCATTTGACAAAATACAGCATCCCTTCTTAATAAAGACCTTCGAGAAAGTTGGGATAGAAGGAACTTAAACTACATCAAAGCCATCTATGAGAAGCCTTCGGCTAACATCATCCTCAACGGGGAAAAACTGAGAGCTTTCCCCCTGAGATCAGGAACACGACAGGGGATGTCCACTCTCACCACTGTTGTTTAACATAGTGCTGGAAGTCCTAGCATCAGCCATCAGACAACAAAAGGAAATCAAAGGCATCAAAATTGGCAAAGAAGAAGTCAAACTTTCACTTTTCGAAGACGACATGATACTCTACATAGAAAGCCCAACAGACTCCACCAGAAGCCTACTAGAACTGATTCATGAATTCAACAAAGTTGTAGGGTACAAAAATCAACGTACAGAAATCAATTGCATTTTTATACACCAATAATGAAGCAACAGAAAGAGAAATCAAGAAACTGATCCCATTCACAATTGCACAAAAAACCATAAAATACCTAGGAATAAACCTAACCAAAGATATAAGAGATGTGTATGATGAAAATTATGGAAATCTTATGAAGGAAATTGAAGAAGACACAAAAATTGGAAAAACATTTCATGCTCATGGATTGAAAGAATAAATATAGTAAAAATGTCATTACTACCCAAAGCAATCTACACATTCAATGCAATCCCAATCAAAATTGCAACAGCATTCTTCTCAAAACTAAAACAAACTATCCTAAAATTTGTATGGATTCACAAAAGACCCCGAATAGCCAAAGTAATATTGAAGAAGAAAACCAAAATGGGAGGCATCACCATCCCAGACTTTAGCATCTACTACAAAGCTGTCATCATCAAGGTAGTGTGGTATTGGCACAAAAACAGACACATAGACCAATGGAATAGAATAGAGAACTCAGAATTGGACCCAAAAATGTACAGCCAACTAATCTTTGACAAAGGAGGAAAGAGTATCCAATGGAAAAAAGACAGCCTCTTTAACAGATGGTGCTGGGAGAACTGGACAGCAACATGCAGAAGAATGAAACTAGATCCTTTTCTCACACCATACACAAAAACAAACTCAAAATGGATAAAGGACCTGAATGTAAGACAGGAAATCATCAAAACCCTAGAGGACAAAGCAGGAAACAACCTCCTTGACCTCCACCACAGCAACTTCTTACTTGACACATCCCCAAAAGCAAGGGAATCAAGAGCAAAAATGAACTATTGGGACCTAATCAAGAAAAAAGCTTCTGCACAGCAAAGGAAATAATCAACAAAACTAATAGGCAACCGATGGAATGGGAAAAGGTAGTTGCAAATGACATATCAGATAAAGGGCTAGTATCCAAAATCTATAAGGAACTCACCAAACTCCACACCCAAAAAACAAACAATCCAGTGAAGAAATGGGCAGAAGATATGAACAGACACTTCTCCAAAGAGGACATCCAGATGGCCAACAGACACATGAAACGATGCTCAGCATCCCTCCTCATCAGGGAAATACAAATCAAAACCACACTGAGATACCATGCCACAGTAGTCAGAGTGGCTAAAATGAGCAAATCAGAGGACTTCAGATGTGGCGAGGATGTGGAGAAATGGGCACCCTCTTACACTGTGGGTGGGAATGTAAACTGGTGCAGCCCCTACTGAAAACAGTGTGGAGGTTCCTCAAAAAATTAACAATAGAATTCCCCTGTGACTCTGCAATAGCACTGCTAGGAATTTACTGAAGGGATACAGGAGTGCTGATGCTAGGGGCACATGTACCCCAATGTTCATAGCAGCACTCTCAACAATAGCCATAACATGGAAAGAGCCTAAGTGTCCATCAACTGATGAATGGATCAAGAAGATGTGGTTCATCTATACAATGAAATACTACATCGCAATGAGAAAGAATGAAATCTGGCCTTGTGTAGCAACATAGATGGAACTTGATGGTGTTATGCTGAGCGAAATAAGTCAGGGAGAGAAGGACAGTTACCATATGTTTGTATGTATAGGAGGATTAGGAGGAACTTAATGGAGGACCACAGAGGAGAAGAAGAGAAAAAATAGTGGGGGAGAGGGAGGAAGGCAAACCATGAGAGACTCTGGAATGCCGAGAACAAACTGAGGGCTGTTGGGGGTGGGGGGAGGCAGTGGGGGGAATGGGCATGGAGAAGGGCACTTGTGGGGATAAGCACTGGGTGTTATAAGGAAACCAACTTGACAAACTATTAATAAATATCTAAAATTTTTAAAAATCCCTATTTTAGACCTTTTCTATAGTAGCATTTTCATTTTTATTAATTTCTACGATTTCTACTCTTCATAATAGAACCAAGAGACAAGATAAAGAAAGAATATGGTGACATGGTTATTTTTTCCTCTCTACCTATTTGAGGTTGTGTTACATCTAAATATACTTTGGAATGGAATTTGAAAGTAATATTCCATACATATTTTTGATTATTCACACACACATCAAAATTTAGATTAATGAGTGGTGCCTGGGTGGGTCTTTCAGTGAAGTGTCCGACATCTGCTCAGATCATGATCTCACATTCGCAGGTTCGAGCCCCGCATGGGGCTCTGTGCTGGAGCTCAGAGCCTGGAGCTTGCTTTGGATTCTGTGTCCCCTTCTTTCTCTGCCCCCGCCCCTGCTCATGTGCTTTCTCTCTCTGTCACTCTTCTCTCTAAATAAATAAATAAATAAATAAGACATTAAAAAAAATTTTAAATTTAGATTTATGAGGGATATGCTAAAGTTTAAGAGACTGAGTTTCTACTTATCCTAAGTTATCAACTATCAAAATTTTTACTAACAAAAGAGCAGTCATTTCTGAAAAGGTTTCACGAATAGTGGCATGCCCCTACCAACAACAAAAAATATCCTTTTGAGCACACATTTCCTATTTATGAATAGTTTTAAAAATTGTTTAATGTTTTATTTATTTTAGAAAGAGAGAGAGAGAGACAGTGTGAGCAAGGGAGGATCAGAGAGAGAGGGAGATACAGAATCTGAAATAGGCTCTAGGCCCTGAGCTGTCAGCACAGAGCCTGATGCGGGGGTCAAACCCACGAACTGTGAGATCATGACCTGAGCCAAAGTCGGACACTTAACCAGGTGAGCCACCCAGGTGCCCCATGAATATTTATTTTTATAATTTATAAATATCATTATACTAATAGATTAATTGAAGTCATGTTATATTACAATTATCATATATATTAAATATATTAACAGAAATTTAAAATCGAATCAAAATAATAAAACTGGGAATTCTACTATGTTCTTCCTGAACTTCAATATAAGATATAGAATCTGTTTGATTCGGCAAGGTCTAATTAGACCTCTACAAGGTCTAATTCTCTACTATCTCTCTTGAAGCTACAATTAAATCTATAGAAAACATAGTGATATATATGACAGTTAAGAGATACCAAGGCAAGAAGGCAGTGGTCTCACCAGAGTGTTTGTTGTACGCCTTACAAGAGGAGCAGACTGAGGTGTGGGTAAGTCAGCAACAATCCATCCTATTAGAATTACATGCACACCCAGAATTGTGAATCATCTAGTCCAGTGATTTTCAAACTATTAAAAATTTTTTTTTCCAAACGAACTCTTTAGCCGATAGCAAATATGGAAGACAGATACAAGCAGCACTTCTCAGGTGAAAGCAGCTTCAGGCTCTACCCACTCTCTCCCTCCTTCCAAAGATGTAGTTTGACAGTTATATGACCACACTCCCAGTTCAGAGATAAGGCTACCAGGCTGGACATGGAACAAGAGCAGCCACTTCAAGACAGAATGTAATATTTTAATGCAATTTTTAAAAAAATCAAAATTAGCTCAAAAACTTTGATGAAAAAAACATCAAGAATTTAAAAAAGATTTGACCCTGTGTTTGTGCAACTCGTCACATACATCACCCTAGACCTCAACCTGGTTCAGCAACTTCTCTGAAAGAATAAAGTACTAATGTCATATTGGTTGTATTAAGTAAATGTCTCTACATTATTTAGGACTATAGAAAAAGAAGAAAATGTAGTCTGGAAAACAAAGCCCAGACAAGGTGTGTTCTGTGATATACACCTTCACACCTCAGTCTGCAGAACTGAGGATGTTATTTGGGAACAAATAAGCAACTAGACAACTATAATACATGAGGTAATGCTCAGATAATGCATGCACTTGAGCTATTTTACAATTTCAATGAGCTACTAAATCTAGTTACAGCTGCTTCAATAAGCATTCGTCTATTTTTGTTTTGTTTTTAAAAGCAAATCATTCTAAAATGCATAAAAACCTGCCAGTGAAATGTGTCAAGAGAACATCAGCTGATTCCTAAAAGCAAATGAACCACTTCAACTGCAAGACCTAGTTTGAAAAAGCTGTTCTTAAAATGTACATAACGTCTCAAGCATTACAACAGTGAAAACAAGCTTCAAAGAAATGAATCGTTGTGACATTAGAAAGTATATAGATTCATGAGAATGTTTTCTATCCACAGAACCCATGTGAACTAGTTTAGGAAAACAAATGACTACATGTCTGACACAGAGTAGGCACTTAACACATATTTACTAGATAAATATATGAATCAATGAATGAATGAAAGTTGAAAAAAGATTAGAAACAGGTAGAATAGGACCAGATTATATGTTGTGGGCTACTGAGCACAGATTTAACAAGCAGGGAAAAAAAGTAGCTTTTTAAAAGAAAGAATTGATGGTTTTATAGGGAGCCAACGGTAAATCCAGTTAAATGTCTCTAGAAATAATCTTGGCAATGGGCAATAAAGACCCATCCAAAGCGTAAAAACAATAAAATTGGAGTGAGGAAGGTGTGCCAGATGCAGCTGGTTGGCTCCCAAGCTCCTCTCTTTGTCTTCTGTGGAAACAGGAAGCTTAGCTGGGGACATAGCTAAGGACCATATATGCAAACCTCCCATGCTGCTAAATATGACCATGCAACTGGATTTTTGTCATTTAAACGTGGCTATAAGCAGAAGTAATGTATTTCATTTCTAGGTCATATCCTGAAAGAGAAGGAATTGTGACCTCTGCCTTTTGAACACTGGTTTGTACCTGTGGTGCTATGAACCATCATTCACCAAGAAGACAAGGACAATCAAGACTCTGGGGATGATGACAAAGAAACAAAATGGAAGGAGCCTGCATCCCTATAATGGCCATGCCACTATTCCACCTCTGTACCATCTACCTGAGCTGTCCGTAACACAGAATTAAATTTACATTGTGTTTAATCCATTGTTATATTTGTACTTTGTGATAATTGGAAGACTGATCTCTTAAATAATACAGGTGAATATAAAAAACATTCCACGGGGCACCTGGGTGGCTCAGTTGGTTAAAGCATCTGACTTCAGCTCAGGTCATGATCTTGCAGTTGGTAAGTTCAAGCCCTGCATTGGGCTCTGTGCTGACAGTTCAGAGTGTCTGAAGACTGCGGTTGGGTTCTGTGTCTCCCTCTCGCTCTCTCTGTCCCTCCCCTGCTCGTGCACTGTCCCCCCCAAAAATAAACATTTAAACAATAAAAAATTTAAAAAACATTTCTAAATGAAAAAATCCATGGAATGTGGTGATAGTTACAGTGAAAGAAGGAAAGAAGTGAACTGAAACAATTCCAAGGTTTTATGTTTAAGGAGCTGGAATAACAGAACCAGTAACAAAATAACAGATGAGGGGGAGAGCTGATGAAGTTCAAATGGTGGCATTAGAGCCAAAGGGCTATTCAGGGTAAGTCACTGGAACAATGTGTCTGAAACCCCAGCAAGAAGAGAAAATTGAAAATGGAAATTGCAGCAATTTTGTATAGAATATATAGTTGAAAAGATGCAAATTGACAGAATCTCAGACTCAGAGAGATCAGTGTGTTAAAAACTGAACAATAGTTTCTCCTCCAAGAAGGCAGGAGAAAGAAGCAATAATCAGCAAAGGCAAAAAAAAAAAAAAAAAGTTCTTATCTTAATAAGAGAAGGGTAATGATTGAAATCATGGAATAATAGAATCAACATTAGTCCAAGAAGACAAACAAATTTAAAAGGGATTTGATGTAGTCTAAACTTCTTAAATCTGTTTAAAGTTCTCATGAAAAATTAAAGCAAACATTTCTTGAGATAAAAAAGCATTAAGCAGGGTTCTAAATAAGCCAGGTCTCAATCATGCGTTAGTTTCCATTTAGATGTCTAGAATCCCAAGACAGAAAAGAATAAGCAACAGGTACTTATATTATTCTCTCTTCTTTTTTCTCACAGTAGAGGAAGGAATGAGGAGAAAGGAGTAAAGGGAAATGGAAACAGAAGTGTTTTGCTACGTTCTTCATCCTCTGTAGGAGGCTGATGTCTGTAAGTGGAAATGACAAAATGAAACAAAAGCCACCTCCCCAACTTTTATTAAGTTACATTCAAAGATGCAGTGGATATAAATTTCACTTTGGATCTACATTTACTTCACAGTGGATCTAAATTTATGCTTTGGAGTTTATACAAGGTCGCCTACATGCAAGTCAACTATGACATAAAGGAGTTTGGGAATCTATATCACTTGCCAGATGTGTTCCAATTACTGGAAGGTTACCAGCATTCCAGAATATTCAGGCAATGTTGTGTGCCATGCTCTTCAACAGTTCTTCCTCCCCACTTGGCCCATGCCATCCACCCAGGAGAACACTTTTTAAGGAGCAGTCAGACCAAAGATTTCTGTTTTTCATTCCACTGTCTACTTCAGAGTGAAGAAGATAACCATATTAGCTTTTTCTTAAGATTATTTTCTCTCCAGGTTTTGACTACAGAATGTACATTATAATTACCCAAGGGACATCAAAATTCCAGGGTTCTTTAGCATTATATTTTCATTGAAACCAATCATAACAATTCACTTTGTCTGAGGAACTGATATTCCCCCTTCTTTCCTTTGAAGGGAAGTCTGTTAGTAATCTTTTCCTCTTCACATAGTGATTGCATTATCCATGGTCTTTAAACTGTTTAGGGGGTAGTTTTTGTCCTTATTGTTTCTAGCATTATACTTGAGTTTCATAATCAATCTTTCTTAAGTTCTTAATGATGGTTCAAATTGTGGGATTCCACACACACCCCATTTTTTAATGTAATGACCAGAGTTACTATTCATTTCCTTTAAGTAAATCAGGGTATAAAGGCCCACCCTAAAATGATCTCTCATTTATAAATAGTCATAAAATACCTGAACAAAAGTTACTATACACCATCAAATTAGCTTGGGGAAAAAAAGTTTTTTTTCTAATTTTGAATTGATATAAGGTCAGAATATATGTGTATTGGGGTGGGGGCAGAAGGGAGGATTGTATTTCATGAGACTTAGCCTAAAGCATGCAATATTGTCATGCTTCACTCCCACCTGATCTGCCTCTCTCCTCAGGTGTGGCATGTGTGGTTCTAAAATTCCTGGCGTTGAACACATATAAAGTGAAAGCCACTCTGATCATTTAGGAAAGCCCCTTTCTCTACTATCTTACCACATGTCATAGAAAAACCACATCACTGAAACATCAGATCACATCTATTATAAACTACTCACTGTTTCTTAATGTTGCTTACAAAGCTTCAATAAAGGGAGTTATGTTTTAAAGTTTTCCAATAACATTAAACTTCTTAGCCTAGATTACTTTCCTGCTTATATCACAATCCACAAACACGAGGAAATCATCTCATAAGCCTCAGATGTGTTCCATATGACTTACACCATTTTAATAGGTATAACTGGGGCTAACAAGAAAACTGTTAGGCATCACAGTTAATAATAAAATAGACTTAAAATTTTAAGCACTAATCCCAATATTCTTATATTCATACTAGTATACTTAGATCTGGCATTTATGTTCACAAAGAAAGCCAATGAAAACCATTTTATATATGAAAGTGAATATACCAACTTGGGAGGGAAGGGAGCTAACAATTCCTGAGTGTTCATGATTTTCCAGATGTCTTAAACATTCTCTCACTTAATCTTCACAAAAGCCCTTAAAAGTAGATATTGATACTATTGAATACCAAAAAGATCCTGAGGTTATAATAGAGCCAACACCAAAAAGTGTCAAGATTTGACCCCAGGTCTGCCGGACACCAAGTCATACTCTGAAGAACAGCAGTTTGATTAAATCAACTCACTGAAGCAGCACAAAGTAAATATGTGGGAAAGAAGGGTTGATCAACTCTACTTTAGAGGATATTTTGGATATGCCACATTTCTTTTCAAAGTGGCTTTTAGGGGCGCCTGGGTGGCTCAGTCAGTTAAACGTCCAACTTCAGCTCAGGTCATGATCTCATAGTGCATGTGTTCAAGCATATTGGGCTCTGTGCTGACAGCTCGGAGCCTGGAGCCTGCTTTGGATTCTGTGTCTCCTTCTCTCTCTGCCCCTCCCTTGCTCATGCTCTGTCTCAAAAATAAATAAACATTTAAAATTTTTCTTTAAAAAAGTGGCTTTCATAGGACATTCTATTACCGTTGGATTTTAATACCAGATGCTTCATCCTCACCTTGATGAGATCAGTAGCTTGTTTAAAGGAGTCAGCTCTGTTTTTTTAGAAGCAGAGCTATATCCCTGAAGGCAATTTGGGACAATAGTAAATGTGTTATCAACTTCTATATCTACTAGAAAATGATTTAACAGACTCTTAGGTTAACAGGGAGGCAAAGTGGGAGAGGAGTACCAAAACCCATAGAACCTTAATTTTAAATAATATATATTATATTAAATATAATAATAATATTACAATATATACTATTATTATATACAAATTCATCATCATCATCATCATCATCATCATCATCATCATTATTATTATTTAGTGTCCTTATGGGTAGCCAAGATGCTTTTATAAAATAGACATAAATAATGACCTCTTACAAAACAGTAAACATTTCAGACTTTAGTTTCGTCTATATGTACACAGATAGCCTGTAGAAACTTTAAGGGCTTTTGCAATGTAAACCTTCTTGAGCCTTTTTGAGGGGCAGTGTCAAAGGCAAGAACACTGGGCAAATGAAGTCAGACACTCCTAAAGGTTTGGTCAGAGAAGGCTAAAGCTGGGAGAGATTCTAATACTAAAGACAGTATAATGTTATGCACATGAGGTTTGGAGCCAGACTGTCTCTAGAACTTAATAGCTATAACTTGGATAACTTCAGCCCAGTTTTATTTATAATGTGGAAAGAAAACTTCTGCCTCACAGAAAAAATGTGTTATGAACATTAAGTAAGACAGTGTCTGAAAAGTACTTAGTATAATGCCTAACACATAGTAAGTGCTAAATAAATAATAGTCATTATTCTGACATTCCTTGTACCAAAGGAGAAACTGTACTTTTGAAGAGTAAATGACTAGCACAAGATCATAGACCATTTCTTCATTGGGTGGGAGAGGGGCCAGAGGGAATATAAATTCAGCTTCATCTAAAACCAAATTGCCTCTAAATAACCAATTACCAACATGGAAGAAAAGGTCCTAGGAAATTTCAAATGCACTTTATTTTTTTTTTCATTAACAAAACTGACTTTATATCCAACTCTTTTACCTCTTCCTGACCCTCATTTCATTTTAAAACTAACTCTGTATGAATTCCTGTGTAATTTTGATTCTCTTAGTATTTGGGCTAGTGGTCTCCTTCTTGAATCTACTTTGTCCTGATATTCTCAGTTATTGCTATTTCTTTCTCCTATAGTCTAGGGAAAGCATATATAAAAGAGACATATATTAGAGGAACCTTATTCAAAAGGCGTATATCTTTGTTAGCTATTTAACATGCTGCAAATTTAGATATTTCTACCTAAAGAAGATACAGAATGCTAGTTTCAGATTTTAGATTAATATTAAGAAAAGGAAAACACCCTGGAATAGTATTTTGAGATAAATCCATTCTTAAAGGGTCTTTTAAGAGTACCTCTTGAGCACCAAATGTAAGAATAATATCTAAAAAGTAAACTGACCAAGAAAGACTTCATACTCAGTTCATCAGCGAGGAGACTTAGGCTAAAATGTTCATTTCTGGTTTTCCTACTTATCTTTGCTAAAAGATGTAGCCTAGTCTTGTTTCTTTTTGTCAGTTGTTTGTTGTCCCTTTGAAGATTTTTTAAATCCAGGTATATGGGTCAACCAAAAAAAAACCTTCACTTTTCTAATTTATGATCTGTCTGGAACTGGAGAGGGATTTGTAGCAGGTTACTGCGTTAGGCCATATGGACTCCACTTCATGTCTACCACTCACAGAGTAGTCCCACGCTCATGGCTAAATTTAAAACTCTTTATGCCATTGAAGTACAATTTTAGAATAAAGAAAAATCTTAATACACTTTTTCTAAAGATTTCTTTTCCCTGAGCGCTGTTTACTATACACACTAAATTCTTTATATTAAATATACTTGCTTTTGAAATGAATTAACTTATTTTTTACCTTATTTTTATTTTATTATTTTTAAAAATTTAAATCCAACTTAGGTAACATACAGTGTAATAATGATTTCAGGAATAGAGCTTAATGATTCATCACTTACATATAATACCCCAAGTGTCCTCCTTAATGCCCCTCACCTCGGTAGCCCATCCCCCACCCAACACCCTGCCAGCAACCCTCAAGTTTGGTCTCTGTATTTAAGAGTCTCCTAGGGTTGACTCCCTCCCTGTTTTTATATTACTTCTGCTCCCCTTTCCCTATGTTCATCTGTTTTCTTTCCTAAATTCCACATGAGTGAAATCATATGATGTCTTTCTCTGACTGACTCATTTTGCTTAGCATAATACATTCTACTGCCATTCATGATGTTGCATATGTCAAGATTTCATTCTTTTTGATCACTGAGTAATATTCTAGTACTGAGTGTGTGTGTGTGTGTGTGTGTGTGTGTGTGTGTGTATCTTCTTTATCCATTCATCAGTCCATGATGGATATTTGAGTTCTTTCTATACTTAGGCTATCATCAATAGTGCTGCTATAAACATTGAGGTACATGTGCCCTTTTGAATCAGCACTCCTATATCCTTTGGATAAATAACTAGTAGTGCAATTGCTGGGTGGTAGGGTAGTTCCATTTTTAACTTTTTGAGGAAGAGAAGATGAATTAACTTGTTTAGAGAGCCTTCACTTTAACTTATTCAGATATACTTCACATTAAGACCTTAAATTCAGAGGTGCCTGAATTTAAGTNGTGTGTGTGTGTGTGTGTGTGTGTGTGTGTGTGTGTGTCTTCTTTATCCATTCATCAGTCCATGATGGATATTTGAGTTCTTTCTATACTTAGGCTATCATCAATAGTGCTGCTATAAACATTGAGGTACATGTGCCCTTTTGAATCAGCACTCCTATATCCTTTGGATAAATAACTAGTAGTGCAATTGCTGGGTGGTAGGGTAGTTCCATTTTTAACTTTTTGAGGAAGAGAAGATGAATTAACTTGTTTAGAGAGCCTTCACTTTAACTTATTCAGATATACTTCACATTAAGACCTTAAATTCAGAGGTGCCTGAATTTAAGTCAGTTGAGCATCTTGACTTCGGCTCAGGTGGTGATTTCGTGGTTTGTGAGTCCAAGCCCCACATCAGGCTCATTGCTATCAGCACAGAGCTTGCTTCTGATCCTCTGTCCCCCTCTCTTTCTCAAAAATAAAAATAAAAATACAGGCACTTCGTTAATCAATGAAAAATTATGGACAGACCAAGAAAAGAGGCAAAATCAACAAAAATAGATATAATGCCAAAATTACCTCCTTTCTTGAATTTAAGAGTGACTGCATGTCTCAGACTTAGGCCTGTGGTATTTATTACTAGCTGAATTAACAGCTCCAATAACAGCACCTTATTCATGTCAGGATTTATCTGGCTCAGAGAAGATGGCAGCTGCAGTGGTGACTCACTAAAACTGATTCTCAGGGAAGCAGCTGCTGCAGAAAGCTGTGCTTCTCACATCAATCATGTGCTGATTGCCACAGCGAGTTGAGTCACATCATCTGCTCAGTGGATTGATTTCATGGTTGTTGATATTTGCATTGCATTGTAGTACAACTGTTGTCATATCATGCCGCACTAGTTGAAATAACATCATCTGGGGGACACTTCAAATATGAGAAAATCCACATAATCATGAAAATACAGCCATTTTGTGAAGGAGGTGCTGAAAGTCCAATCAATCTAACTGCTAAGAGACTAACTTTTTTTTAGTACAGTCCACCCACTTCCGTGTTCCTCTGTGGAATTGGCCTCAGTCAGTCACACTCCAGCAGTGTCACAAATACCAGATTTGGTGTCATAGGTTGGATCGTGTCCCCTAAAAAGACATGTGAAAGTCCTAACTCCAGTACCTGTGAATGTGATTTTATCTGGAAATAGAATCTTTGTAGATAAAACCAAGTTAAGATGAGGTTACACTGAATTAGGGTAGGACTTTAATCCAATAGGACTGTGTATTCTTATAAAAAGATGGGCGACAATGTGAAGACACAAACATACAGGGAAAATGTCAAGGAAAGATGGAAGCAGAGGTTGGAGTAATGCATCTACAGGCCAAGGAATACCTGGTGCTACCAGAAGCTGGAAGAGACCAGGAAGGATCCTCCCCGAGAGGCTTTGAAGGGAGCATAGTCTTGTCAACAGTTTGGCTTCAGACTTCTGGCTTCCAGACTGTGGAAGAATAAATTTCTGTTCTCTTTAAGCCATTCAGTTTGTGGCACTTTGTAATGGCAGCCCTTTTGGAATCCACCTGGAGATGGCAAAAGGGTATCAGCTGCTCCTACAGAGCACGCGTATACAGTGTTGACCCAGGGAACCATAGTGCCTAAAGAGACTTTTCTTACAGACCGTGTTTACTCAGATTAGAGATTTTTCTTAAGTTAAAGTATCCTTAAGTATATAGATAACTCTGAGGATAGACAAAATCAAGATCAGACTGAAGGTCTTAGATTTTAAAATATGTAAAAATAGCTTGAGGTGAACCAAATATCCCATAACACCGTGTGTTTTTAGTGCTTCCTGTCAGGATTAACAAATGTCAAGCTCTCACCGTATTTACTCCTGCCTGAAAGTTTCAACACACTCAAAAGAACAAACAGATGTATGAAAGTAACTGAGTACCTATTTCCATGAAGACTTTCAAAGCAAAGGAAGTGCAGAAGAAATGGTATAGTCAGGATAAGTAAAACAGGAATAGGTTTAGGGGATTAATGCATTAAACTAAAACTTCATGATTCTTGCTTAAGCTTTTTTGTTTTTATGGTTTTTTTTGTTTTGTTTTGTTTTGTTTTGCAAGGTAGAAAAGCATAGCAGCTACATTCAGACATCCTTGAGTTATGCTAGCTCTACCACTAGTGAGGTCTATGTCTTTGGGCAAGTTATATATCCTCTCTAAATTTCAACTCACTCATTAGTAAATGAAACTAATAATCCCACAAACTTTATAAAGAAAGTATTTGATAATTATTAGCCATCATTATTATTACTATCTCCATGTTAGCCTAAGTTGCCACGTCACTCATGGAAGAGGTGTGCCTCCACACCTCTGCTTTCTATTTTTAAGCCAGAAAGAAATAAAGTCAGCTGCAAAATGGTTCAACTCTAAAAATGTACCAATAGTGCTTTGCCTCGCTGTGGAATACATGCAATTGGACAGAAAAAGTAAGTCTTTTGCAAACCTTGTTAAGAATTCTTCTAAAGTATTCTAATCTTTTTCTCCTGTTTGGTAAATGGAAGATACTGGACATAACACTATCATTCTAATCACTGAGCCTCTCGCAGTTTTTGATGGTCATTATATATACTGAATATCAAATATTATTAGATAATCTTTCTTACATAATGCTTCAAACTAGTAAATATATCAAAATGGCTTTCTATAATGTACAAAGCATGCTCATAGTGCTGTTTATCCCCTTATAATGTCATCCTATTTTTTTCCTTCATTTTGTTTCATCTTCCATAAGTAGAATTTCAGATATCTAAAAAGCCAGTTATCGTGCCCTCACTCTTTTCTTCGCAAACTAAACTATCAACTATATGTAATTTGATATTTTTAAAACTTCTTCCAACATGTTGTTGAACAGTTAAGTTTTTGAACCCAAATATAGTTATTTGCTTTAAAGGCTGACAACTTTAATATTGTTGATTTCAGTTCACCAATCTAGTCTGAGGTATGTAGCAAATCTACCACAAGCTACCCCTCCCAGTATTGTGTCATCAGAAAAGTTGGAAAAAAAAAGACACAGGGAAATATTCTGGTATTAAACAAAGCTTCTCCAAGAACAGTGCTAAGAATGTCACTAAATATTTTTCTCCACCTTGAATTGGATCCATTCAAGAATGGAATACAGAATTTATAGATAGATTTTGGATCTGAAGGCTAAGATGGCAATACTCCCCAATCTTCATATTCAAATACAAGCAACATCAAAATCACAGCTTCCTTTTCTGCATAAGTTGACACACTGATCTAAAATTCAGCAAGAAAGTAAGAAATGTAAAACAGCGAAAACAATCTTGAAAAAGAACAATGTTGGAGTCACACATCTCGATTTCAAAACTTCACACAAAGCTGTAGTAATCAAGATAGTGTGTCACTGACATAAGTCCGCACTTGTAGAATTGAGAGTCTAGGAAAAACTCATACATTTATAGTCATTTGATTTTCAACAAGAGTGTCAAGGTAACTAAATTGGGGAAAGAATTGTCTTTTCAACAAATGGTGCCAGGACATCTGGATACCCAACTGCAAAAGAATGAAGTTGGACCCATTTCATACCATACACAAGAATTAATTCAAAATGTACCACAGAGCTAATTATGAGAGCTAAGACTGTAAAACTTTTTAGAAGATGAATAAGAATAAATTTTCATGACCTTGGGATAGGCAATAATTTCTTAGATATAACACCAGAATCACAAATAACAAACCAACAAAAAATAGATAAAACTGAACTTTGCTAAAATTAAAAACTTTTCTTCAAAAAGTTTCTTCTTCAAAAGTTTTCTTCAAAAGTTTCTTTTCAAAAGTTTTCTTCAAAAAACACTTTCAAAAAAGTGAAAAGGTTATTCACAGAAGTGAAGAAACTATTTGCCAATCATGTACCTGATTAGAAACTTGTGTCTAGAGTATATAAGAACTATTACAATTAAATAATGAAAGATAAATAACCCAATTTAGAAAATAGACAACAGATATTAATAGAATTTTCTCCAAAGAAGGCACACAAATAGTCAATAAGTACATGAAAAGATGTGCAACATCATTATCCAATAGGAAAATGCAAATTAAAACCACAATGAAATACCACTTTACACTAGGATGGCTTTGGACAAGTATTGGCTAGGTTATGGAGAAACTGAAAGCCTCATTTAGTGCTGGTTAGAATGTAAAGTAAAGCAGTGCAGCCTCATTGGAAAGTACTTTAACAATTCCTCAAATTGTTAGACACAGTTACTATATAACCCAGCCTTTCTACTCCTAGGATATACCCAAGAGAAATAAAAGGATATATTCATAGGAAAATATGCTAATTTATAGAAACAAAGTAGATTTGTAGTTTCCTGAGGCTGGTATGTGTGGGGGGGTTGGTTTGGGGAGAACTGCATAGTCACAACTAATGGCTTTAGGGTTTCTCTTTGTGATGATGAAAATGATCTAAAGTTGATGGTGGTGAGATGCATGAATATACCAGAAACCACTGAACTGAATACTCTAAATGGGTCATTTTATGGTATGTTAATTACATCTCAACAAAGATTTTTATTAAGTTAAATAAATTTATTTCAAAACATCCACAAAGGATGTTAATGTTCAGCATGAATATTGATATGAGGGAGAATTTATGTACAATGTACAAGTAGTGTACAATGTGCCACTCAAGATTATCCATACAGCCATTTATTCTTAAAGAATTTTGAAAAACACAAATCTCAACTTGAACTTCATTCTTTTTTTGAAAAAGAGACCATAGAGTTAGGATACCAGCTTGTAACATTTAACATATCTTTCATATTTTATCTGTTGATTAGTTTTCTAAAATAGTAAGAAATGTCTAATATGAATATTCAATCTACAAATAGAAATGTTTCTATATAGAAAGGATTATTAAAGGGGTGAGTGTTTTAGATAAGTGGTACTAGTGATTGCAGAAATATGCAAGTCCCTGAGATAGTCTCCATTTACAGCTCAGTTCCAAATCCGTTTTCCTGAAGAAGCCACACATTTCCATACGCAAGCATGCATTCTTTGGTCTCTTAATAACAGACACAGTCATCCTTCAGACTATAAAATAGTAAGGGAAGGGGGTTGCCTTATTTTATTTTGACCAAGAATTTATGCTTGATGGAACAGGAATTTTTTGGTGTAAGTAAACATATACTTATTTAATTCTAAGATATTCATGTCTTTCATGCTTTCCAGTGATTACCATTCTAAACATATTGTAAGCTCTCTTGGCCATGAAGTCTATGCGAGGAGGACGTGACTATATCTATGGTTTAGCTTCTGAGAGAACAACTGATCACAAAGCTACAGAATGCTAGAGATGGAAGGAGCCTTAGAGAAAAATATATTTAAATCATTAACCTCCATTCTCTAATTTCAGAACAGAGGTCCTATATACCAGAGCTCTTGAACGAGTTGCCAAAATGAAGAGCAGAGGCAGAGATAGAACTCATATCTTCTGAGACCTTCCCCTAGTATGACCTTTTCACCACATCATACTATCTTTCAATGCATAACACAACATGGGCTTCTTTGCTCTTGACCATGTTGTCAACAAGAATGAATGTGCATACAAGTAACCCACCATGTTCTGTGGGGCTTTTCTTATGCATGTCAGAATCCTCTGGATTCTGCTGTGTTCAAAAAACACCTGCAAATGATTCAGTGTTTAGATTTCTCATTCAACCAGAAATTTGACATTTCTAACTCATTTGTAAAGGCAAACTGAAGTACATAATTAATTTTCATGTTCTTTCAGAATATTTTAATATCATGCCGCACAGGATAAATGTTTTTCTTTTCTCTATTTCTTTTGTGCAGTGCTTTCTATTCACACAGCCATTCTTTGTGTCTTTTTATATAAAAGCTTCTTGATTTTACATTTTTTCCTTATTTGTGTTCTCTAAAGATAGCATGAGCAGAAATCTCCTGGCTAATAGATTTTCAAATTACTTCATTTTTACATTTACAAATTCACCTCTTGCTAATTCATTTAACCCATGCCAGTCCATGCATAGACAACTTTACCCCCCCCCGCAAAAAAAATCTGAGGTAGTTTACTAAATTAAAATTTTAGATGCTAGTTAAGAATATGACTTCTTTCAAACAGTGAAATTCTTGCCTGAGCCTTAAGAACAACAGAATAATATTCTCCTCCACTAAGTTAAAGCTTACTCAGTGCCTGAGTGGAAAAAACAAATAAATCAAGTACCAATAGATAAATCTTATAACAGCCAAATGGTTTTGCAGAATGATTTCACACTTTGTTTGATTTATCAATAGATTCAAATGATTCACAATGTCTTTTAAAAGCATAATTAAATTTTGCATCATCTCTGAGGGAAACAGCATGGTAAGGGCTAAATATTCTTGATGCTAACAATTTCGAAAATATGTAATAATTCGATGGTTTGAGATTTAAAACTACATTCAAGTATATTTTATGTGTATATATAAAGCCTCATTAATTTAGCTGTGTACATTTATAGAGTAAATAAAATTCTAATGAGAAGTAGAGATCCTCAAACTTGTCAATAAAGCAAATTAAAGTATTTAGAAGGAATCTATTGCTATGTAAATAATATGCAAATGAAAACATTTTACTCATTTAAATAGTCCATATGACTTCTATTTGGTGAATTTTAGTTTTTGTTTCTCATGAAAAAATTGCTTTGATTTAAAATATTAAATAGAACTTACTATTTAATATTATTATAAAATGTTAGTAGCATTAAGCTATGATTCTATTGTACTCAACACTATATTCCCAGTGTTTAGAAGAGTGCCTGGCAGATGGTAAGTAGGGACTTAATAAAAATTTATCAGGGCACTTGGGTGGCTCAGTCGGTTGCATGTCTGACTCTTGATTTTGGCTCAGGTCATGATCTCATGGTTGTGGGATCGAGCCCACATTGAGCTATGTGCTGAGCATAGAGCCTGCCTAAGATTCTCTCTCTCTCCCTCTAACCTTCTCCCTTGCTCACACTCTCTCTCTCTCAAAAAAAAAAATTGTCAAATGAACACTAAATAAATGAATAAGTATCATTGTTAATATAAACATCTAACATTACCAAGTGCTTTGAATGTGCCAGGAGCTATGCTAAACTATAAACAGCTTGATTTTGTTTCTGTCATCTTCAAACAACTCCACTTTAGATGATCTACTGCCATCTCCATTTTATATATGAGGCTGTTAATTTTTTAATGCTTATTTTTTTCATTATTTAGATTTATTTTAATTAATTGATTATTTTTAAAATTTACACCCAAGTTAGTTGTGCAACAACGATTTCAAGAGTAGATTTCTTAATGCCCTTTACCCACTTAGCCCATCACCCCACCCACAACCCCTCCAGTAACTCTCTGTGTGTTCTCTATATTTAAAAGTATTTTATGTTTTGTCTCTCTCCCTGTTTTTATATTATTTTTGCTTCCCTTCCCTCATGTTCATCTGTTTTGTATCTTAAATTCTTCATATGAGTGAAGTAATGATATTTGTCTTTCTCTGACTGACTAATTTCGCTTAGCATAATACCCTCCAGTTCTATCCACGTAGTTGCAAATAGCAAGATTTCATTCTTTTTGATTGCCAAGTAATACTCCATTGTATATATACATATACACATATATATATATATGTATATATACCACATCTTCTTTACTCATTTATCTGTCAATAGACATTTGGGCTCGTTCCATACTTTGGCTATTATCGATAGCACTGCTATAAACATTGAGGGGCATATGCCCCTTCAAAACAGCACACCTGTATCTCTTGGATAAAAACGAAGTAGTGCAATTCTATTTTTAATTTTTTGAGGAAACACCATACTGTTTTCCAGAGTGGCTGTACCAGTTTGCATTCCCACCAGCAGTGCAAAAGAGATCCTCTTTCTCCACATCCTTGCCAACGTCTGTTGTTGCCTGAGTTATTAATGTTAGGCATTCTTACAGATATGAGGTGGTATCTCATTGTGGTTTTGATTTGTATTTCCCTGATGATGAGTGATGTTGAGCATCTTTTCTTGTGCTTATCAGAAATCTGGATGTCTTCTTTGGAGAAGTGTCTTTTCATGTCTTTTGCCTATCTCTTCACTGGATCATTTGTTTTTGGGGGGTGTTGAGTTTGGTAAGTTTTCTATAGATTTTAGATATTAACCTTTTATCTGATATGCCTAATATGTCATTTGCAAATATCTTCTCCTATTCCATCGGTTATCTTTTAGTTTTGCTGATTGTTCCCTTCACTGTGCAGAAGCTTTTTATTTTGATGAGGTCCCAACTGTTCATTTTTACTTTTGTTTCCCTTGCCTCCAGAGACGTGTTGAGTAAGAAGTTGCTGTGGTCAAGGTCAAAGAGGCTTTTTGCCTACTTTCTCCTCTAGGATTTTGATGTCTTCCTGTCTTACTTTTAGGTCTTTCATCCATTTTGAGTTTATTTTTGTGTGTGATGTAAGAAAGTGGTCCAGATTCATTTTTCTGCATGCCACTGTCCAGTTTTCCCAGCACCATTTCCTGAAGAAACTGTCTTTATTCCATTGGATACTCTTTCCTGCTTTGTCAAAGATGAGTTGGCCATATGTTTGTGGGTCCATTTCTGGGTTCTCTATTTTGTTCCATTGATCTGAGTGTCTGTTTTTGTGCCAGTACCATACTATCTTGATGATTACAGCTTTGTAATACATCTTTAAGTCTGGGATTGTGATACCTCCTGCTTTGGTTTTTTTTTCAAGACTGCTTTGGCTATTCAGAGTCTTTTCTGGTTCTATACAAATTTTAGGATCATTTGTTCTAGCTCTATGAAGAATGCTGGTGTTATTTTAATAGAGATTATTAATGTTTATTTATTTTTGAGAGAGAGAGAGACAGAGACAGAGAGAAAGAGAGAGAGAGAGAATGAGTGGGGAAGGGGCAGAGAGGGGGGAGACACAGAATCTGAAGTAGGCTCTAGGCTCTGAGATGTCAGTACAAAGCCTGATGTGGGGTTCGAACTCATGAACCATGAGATCATGACCTGAGCTGAAGTCAGATGCTTAACTGACTGAGCCACCTAGGTACCCCTACATGAGGCTAAGTTTAGAAGGCTAAGTAAATCCCCAAAGCTGCCCATTGAGCAAGTTTAACAGCATTAACAACATTCTTATAAATCAGATACTACAATCCTCAATTTATAGATAAGCACACAGAGTCTGTTATTCTGGTTTCCCTTCAATTATCAGGCATTTTTATTATGGCCTTTTTTGAGTCATAAGCCAAAAAAACTAAGTTTAGTTACAGTCTTTCCATACTTTGTTCCAAGTCCTGTTTTGGGTGGGACTTTGGCTAAGGCATAAACACATAATAAAAGTAACTTCTACCAAGCAACTAATAAATGCTATATAACTAATGTGAATTATTATCATAGTCTGCCTAACATTCTGAAGCTAGATATGCTTTGATTATCCTTATTACATTGATGAGAAAACTGAGGCTAGTGGAGGTTGCCTAAACCACAAGCTAGTTAGTGCTGGGGTCAAGATTCAACCTCAGGTTTTGTGTCTAATCCAAACACACTTACCAAATTATTGGTACTTCTCATCTTCTGGGGATAAAAACTTTCCTAGGACTTTGGCAAACTAGAATTGCCCCGTGCCTGACCTGATTCCAGAAAGCAGCCTCTTCTCTATGAGCTTCGTAGATTTCAATGATGCATCAAAGCAATAAAGACAGAAGGGGCACAACATATTACTAGAATCCTTCCATAGTATACCCAGAGTAGTTCCTGGACAAGAAATCCATTGATGGTAATCTGATTTATTTTCACTCCACCTTCCATGGAATATAAACTCTTTCACTTGTCTTTAGTCATATTAGTCCCTTATGCTTGTGATACTGCATTTTTCAGGTTTTATCACATTCAAACCTGACCAAATCTATTAATAAAAGTATCTCATTAATTTCACAGATTTTCTGAGCTAACAATACAATCTTAATTTTGTGATAAAGTACAGAGGGAAAGGCACACTTAGAATGAATGCTGAGAACTTCCCTATTGCAGAGACCCATGTTTCCTTCAGAACCTTCAGTGACCCCTGGTTCAGATTTAAGATAAAAAGATGTAGCAGCCAGTGATGTTCCTGAGGCAGATCTGCTCTTGTTAACAACATGAGTCTCTCCTCTGGCCATAATTTAGAAAGAGTTCTACACAGAGTGTCCCTACAACTAAGGAAAAATCAAACTTGAACTTCAACCTTGTTTAACTTCTATAGCAATGTGCACTTTACACCATCATGAGAGCAATAATTGCAAATTTGAAAAAAAAAAAGAGTAAATGAGTACATACATGAATGAAGGCAATTAGTGAAAAGTTAAAAGTCAGGCAATTTGATTTATTGCACTTCAAGGGATAATATTTAAGTCATAATCTTAAAGGACTCAACAACCTATACTAATACATTTCATACTCCATGAGTAATATATGTACCCTAAAATTTATATATATGCATATAACTTATATATAAAATAGTTACATATTATAATGATATTGATTATATAATTATATAAATTATATAAACAAATATATAAAAATAATTACTTTTCTGAATTTATAAATCAAATCTGACTCATAATTTACTAAAGACTATTCAATTATCATAATTACATGGTAACTTATCCAGTGCCCATATGTGCAGGTGTTGTCAAGGTATAATATAAATGACTTCACCCAAACCACTTCTGCAAATATAAGTTATATACAATNTACTAATTTTTTCAGAACTAGCATAAAACTCTTCCAAAAATATTTTAGGGACCCCCCCCAGAAGATTAAAATACATAATATTTTTAATTATTCTTAGTTCATAAACTAAGGTTCCAGGCAGGAATTTCTTTGAAATTTGTATGAAAGATTAGTAAATTTAATGAATATCCTAATCAACATGATACAAAATACTTAATCTAGAGATTCAGGACATTAGCAAAGAATTATAATTTATGAGTATTTCGTTAGGGTTATGATATACATCACCATATATGTAATATTTGACAAACCCCATATCTTTAGTGCATCGCTTACATCTAGCAAGAGCTGCAGATTCCTGCCTCCATGGGGGTGGACCGAGAGAACTTTTATTGGTGGTTTGAGTATGCTGAGATGTAGCTGCAAGTCAGTGTTTAAGCTGACTTACTCCCGAATCTTTCAAAGCTTAGAAACACACAGCTGAAGAAGAGCTCAATAAATATCAATGCAGTTTGCTGAAAACATCCATGTAAGATCCCAAGAAGCTCTTGTTTAACTATGACGAAGAAGAAAGTAGCATGCAGATATGCCCCAAACAAGAGGCAATCCAAATACTTCTGTAATCCTTCACTTATAAATTCCCCTCATTACCAACTCTACAAATTACCCTCAAAACAAAGTTTAATTAGCTCCAAAATATCATCTTAATATCAGTCATTGGTATCATTAAAAGTAAGTAACAGTATTAATGTAAATGGTGATACTAAGTTGGATGAATAGCCGCATTTTAGATGTAAACAATCACCAACATCTAATTGCAAGCCAACCAAATAATCACTCTGAAGAAAAACAAAATACTAACATTTTCAAACACCTTGGTGATGTTCATTAGAGCCTCAAATAAAGAATAGCTAAGAGCAGCAATTTAGACTCAAGTTCTAGTGGATAAAGGAAGAAGCTGAGAGCCATCTCTTGAAAGCTTTATCATTCATTCATTTAACAATGTATTGAATAACTAAAACCTAGAGGTGGGTAAAGTAGTAAACAAGAAAGACAATATCCTACTAATTTACAATTTTGAGAAGTGATATGAAGGGGAAAATGAGAACTCAAGGACAATCTAAATTAGAGGGGGGGGGATCAGAGACAGCACCCTGAGGCAAACTTGGTAGAGCTGTCTGTGGCAAATATACCAACTGTACTGTAGAGCAAATATGGGGATCACCGGTGACCTTGTCTTCGCTAATAAAATGATTTACTTTTACCTACATGCCAGTTCTGCCTCTGCACCCTCATATCGCATCTACAATTTAAGGATAACCTCATTTCTCTTCTCTTCTAGTCCTCCCTCCACCTCCTTTCTCCTTTACCTCCTCCCAGCTGGTATTCTCTTGGCTGGCTGTGTGTTTAAAGCTCTAGCTCTGAGGTCCTGCTATGTTATGAGGCCAGGGTCAAAAGAATGAGAACCAGCCAGTTGATGTGTACACATGGAGACAAATCTCAACACTGATAAATCAGTGTGACTAAAAACCTTTCCCTCATGTAATAGGAAAAATTCCTTACCACAATTGCTAGGCAAAATGTGTTTTTCTCAAATTCAAGCACAACATTTAAAAATCTAAGTAAACACATTTCACTTAATTCCCTATAAATTGAGTCTTTCCAATTATTTAGGAATATGCTTTAAGGTCTTAGTGTTCAGTGTACCTAAAATAAAAATGAGGTTTATGCTATTATTACTAATCTTTAAAAGAACATTTAAAATTTGATATTATAGGAGCATCTGGGTGGCTCAGTCAGTTGAGCATCTGATTTCAGCTCAGGTCATGGTCTCATGGTTTGTGGGTTTGAACTCCGTGTTGGATTCTGTGCTGACAGCTCAGAACCTAGAGCCTGCTTCGGATTCTGTGTCTCCCTCTCTGCCCCAACCCCACTTGCACTCTGTCTCTCTCTCTCTCAAAAACATTAAATTTAAAAATTTATTTAAAAAAATTTAATGAGGGGCACCTGGGTGGCCCAGTCAGTTAAGCGTCCGACTTTAGCTCAGGTCATGATCTCACAGTTCGTGGGTTCGAGCCCCACTTCAGGCTCTGTGCTGACAGCTCAGAGCCTGGAGCCTGCTTCCGATTCTGTATCTCCCTCTCTCTCTGACCCTCTCCTGCTCACACTGTCTCTCTCTCTCAGAAATAAATAAAACGTTAAAAAAGTTTTTTAAAAAATTTAATGATATAATGTCTACAACACAATAGTGTTTTAAATAACAGATTTACCAGATCTGTTATTTAATGGAGATAAATGTTACCCTGGTCAGATTCTACTAGCACACACAATGGCCCAATAACCAACTGTTGTTTTTAGGTATAAACATTTGCATGTGTTAAATCTGAAGATTCTTAGCAAGAAAAAATAAATCTAAAAATATTACATATCCAGGCAAACAAACCTCATAATACCATGGAAGATACATTACTATCACGGGTAGAAAAAACTAAAATACGCACCTTCTTAGGTTTCTAAGTTTCAACTTAGGAACTTTCTTATACAGGCTAACTTTTTAAAAATTAAGTTACTTTCATTAGCACTATAAATATTAAGCCTATTCTCTCTAGTGATTTACATTTTTTCCATAATTCTCATCACAATTAGTACCTGTATATTTGCATGTTTGTTTGTCTGTCTTCTCTGCTAGACTATTACTTCCACCATGAAGGTAGCTACCATTTCCACTTCTCTTCCATGTTCTTAGGTCCTGGTAGATGATCTACATTTCTTTATCAAGTATATGGTACTTACATATAAGAATTTAAAATTCCTGAGTGGAATGCAGAAAAGGAAACATGAAGACTAAAAGTTATTTAAACTCCAACCATATTAGCAGGATAAACTGAAAGGTAAACTGACAGGAGCTTTTTTTTTTTTTGTACATGAGGAAAATAAATTTAAAGTATTTAGATGTCAAAATTTCTCTTCCCAATACCAAAATTGTGAGATAATATAAAAATTTTAAAAAGATAATGTAATATATTCCATCAGGTTATGAATAAATCAATACAGAAAAATTTAACAACTAATGATTAGGAATAAGGCTTATATCTGTTTGTAGAGTTTGAGGATAGAATACCAAAATGTAGGTTACATTCTTAAAGTCTACAATCACACAATAATGCCAGTTGGTATTTTTATAGTTCTCCTTAGTCTTGGTTAACAATCCTGAACATAGTAGACTTTCAATAAATGTCTATTTATTTTAATGATTTTTATTTATTTCTGAGAGAGACAGCATGAGTGGGGGAGGGGGAGCCAGAGAGAGAGGGAGACACAGAATCTGAAGCAGGCTCCAGGCTCTGAGCTGACTGTCAGCAGAGAGCCCAATACGGGGCTTGAACCCATGAACCGTGAGATCATGACTTGAGCCAAAGTTGTACGTTTAACTGACTGAGCCACCCAGGTGCCCCAATAAATGTCTATTAATACAATGCTATTCTAGAGGTAAATGGTAATTATTATGGGTTTGCCTTTAGAATATAAATTATGCAGGTACAGTTGAAGGACTGGAGGAAATGTCTGGAATGACAATTCTCATCTCCACGTTAAATGTTATTTGTGTACACATTTTTATGTTCAGGAAGTAGAGAGGGAGCAGCAAGAAAAATAGTTTGTTAAGTGCCTCCCTGTACCATGCACATGATCTTATTACAATATAATATTCTGAATTATGTCCATTTTTCTTTATGAGGAAACCACAGTTTAGAAAATTTAACTTGGAACACATAGGTGGCTCAGCTGGTTAAGCCTCTGACTCTTTATTTTGGCTCAGGTCATGATCTCACAACTCATGAGATGGAGCCTCACATGGGGCTCTGTGCTGACAGTGTGGGGTCTGCTTGGGATTTTCTGTCTCCCTCTCTCTCTCCCACTCCCTTGCTTACATGCTTACACACACACTCTCTCTCTCAATAAATAAATAAACATAAAAAAAATTTTCTGTAGACCTACATTCCTCATCATGTGATCCATGTATTTGCATAATCAGGTCAGGTCAGGGAGCCATTTAGACCTTACTATACCATACCCTTCTCATGCCAAGGAAAAGTCCTGGGGACCTGCAGACACAAGAAGACAACCTATTCTATCTGCCAACTGGAGAGTCACTACACTTGCTTTGACCCACAATACTCCCCCACTGGAGACTGCTTAGAAGTTTGATCCTACATCTGACTTATTTTGCTCAGCATAACACCCTCAAGGTCCATCCATGTTGCTACACATGGCCAGATTTCATTGTTTCTCATTGCCATGTAGTATTCCATGGTATAACAGAGAAGGACAAATATCATATGTTTGCATGTATAGGAGGATTAGGAGGAACTTAACTGAGGAACAAGGGGGAGAAGAAGGGGGGAAATGGTGGGGGAAAGGGAGAGAGGCAAACCATGAGAGACTCTTGAATGTTGACTAAAACTGAGGACTGATGGATGTGGGGGGGAGGGGGGGTGGGCATGGAGGAGGACACTTGTGGGGATGAGCACTGGGTGTTATGTGGAAACTAATTTGACAATAAACTATTTGTAAAAAAAAAAAAAAAGAGAGACGTTTGATCCTACGAAAGGGGGGCGGGGTTGGTCAGTCAGACACAAATTACTAGCCGAAAATGACTGGTGATGAATATGTGGTTATAGATATTATCATATGAAAAAAGTGGGCACTTGTCGTAGAAGGCCCAAGGACTCTTGATATACCATGTAGAGGCTTAGAATAGGTACAGGAATACTGACTCAATGACAAATACATGTGTGAGGAAAACATTTTATGTGCCTATACACCTGAGTTTTTATGTTCCAACTGGAGCTCTGTTTCATGAGCTACTTGGGAAAAAGAAGGCACAACAGCGCTCCTTCAGAAGGGGGCTGTTACATCAGGTTGTCAATCAAAGGGCTGTAACCCTGTTAATTTTACCATCATTAACTCAGGAGATTCCAAATGGCAATGGTGTACCTGAATCGGCATGTGATCCATGGGTAAGGCAGAGACCCAGGGTTTGTGCAATATTTCAAGAAGAGTCACTACTGCCCATCCAACCACGTCCCATCAAGTCTTCCACTCCTTCTATGAAGAAATAAGAAGTAGTCCCCTCCCATTTCAGTCACTGCAAGGAACTTGTTTCTAGGCCTAGTAGAAACTATAGTCCAGACTCTAAAGATCTCTTCTTACTATGCATGTGGGGGAACCAACATGGGGGGATCAATGGCCATGGGAAGCTAGAGAATTAGATCCCCACAAACCTTATAATGGAACAGAATACCCCACTCCTACTACTGGGGTTTGGCTCCTCGAAACTTCAATTATTGGGAAAAACTGCATTGCCCGTTGGGGAAGAAAGTCCACCCCTCTCTTGGAAGCTTAATGTGCCTAAGCCAAAGATTTTATAACTCAACCGCCCAGGAAACCCAATGGTCCCCAACAGCACCACAGATCACCTTGAGCCAGGTCCCTACCCCTTGTCTAAAGAATTAATTTATTGCTGTGAGATCACTAAGCAGAGATTCTGGATTCAATGTTTTCATTCAAGGGTTAGAAAAAAGTCTAACAATTTGGCTGGTTGGTTGAAACATGGACCAACATTAAATAAATTAAAAAGTCAAATTCTACAGAATTCTCTTTCTACAGAAGAAATGAGTAAATGTTAAAGTGACTTATTATGTATACCTGTTTACCTACCCCAGGAGGGTCCAATGGACACACCTTTCATTATGATGTGAGAAACAGATTTGTGAGGGGATCCCCAGTGTCCTTAAAGAAATCTGTGGTCACTCTTTATAGGTCAGAAATTATAGTGGGAATTGCTGCCACTAAACTGGCATCCCTAAATATGATGAGGAAAATTCGATGCCAGGGCCAATGTTTAATCACCAGAGAAAAAGCAGATGTGGTTACCATAATGGACAGCAGAACAAAAACAATAATTAGAATAGCCTGACTTGCAGAGAGAAACCGATGGCATTGGGTAATTGATCATGGTGTCTCTGGAAAATAGATGGGCAATTTAACTCTTACTTGATCTGTATAAGCAGAAGAGTTCTAGGACTAGTGAATCATCAAAATAGAGTCATAACTTCTCAATCAATTCCTCATCTTAACCTAGTTTACATACCCCGAACCCTTTGAATGAAGGGGATGCCACTCCCCTTGAGAAACCTGCTGTACTGACAAAAATTCATATTGTTGATCTTTCTCCCAGCCTATGAGCACCAGAGGCAGGCAGAGATATTATTTGGAGATTTGGTAGGCCCTGTTGGTGAATCACAATGCAAACCTTGAGGGTTTTGGAAGAAAGCTTTACTTTCCTCCGCAGATACCTACTCTCCTTTTGAGAAACAACTTTTGGCTTACTATAAGCCTTAGCAAAAAATGAACATCTAATCACAGGCTACCAAATTATCATGAAGTCTGAGGTTCTTATCATGAATTGGTTACTATCTGATCCAGCAAGCCATAAAGCTGGGCATGCACAGCAACACTCCAGTATCAACTGGAAGGAGTATATATAAATTAGGGTCAAGCAAGCCCTAAAGGTGTAAATAAATTACAGGATGAAGTGACCCAAATGCCCATGGCCTTTACTCCTGCTACATTACCTAATCTCTACCCATCCATAGCTACTGGCTCAAGAAGAGCCAGCTAGCTAGTTGATTGTAGAAAAGAAACCTTGGGCTTGGTTTACAGGTTGTTTTCTCTGATATACAGGTACCACTTGAAAGTGGACAACTATTGTACTATACCCCCTTTCTCATACATCTTGGAAGTTCAATGGTGAAGGGAAATCCTCCCAAGAGGCAGAATATTGAAAGTGATGTTAGGTGTCCATACTGCTTAGAGGGAGAAATGGCCAGAGGTATAAAACTGTCCTAATACATAGGCTGTGGCAAATGATTTGATGGAATAGTGAGTAATTCAGAAAAAAAAAAGATTAGAAAATTGATGACAAAAAAAATTGATTATTGTCGGTAGACCATTCTGAATGGGCAACAAATGTGAAGATATTTCTGTCCCATGTGTATGTTTACCAAAAGGTGCCCCAGCAGAGGAAGATTTCAATAATCAAATGGATACAATGACCCTTTTTGTGGATACTATGCCTCTTTCCTCAGCCACTGCTGTCATTGCCCAATGGATTCATGAACAGTGGCCATGGTAGCAGAGGTGAAGATTATACATGGACTCAGCAACATGAGAATGCACTCACTAGACTGACCTGGCTATAGCCACTGCTGAGTATCCAATCAACCAGCAGCAGATACACACTGAGTTCCCAATACGGCAGCATTCCTCAGACACACTGTTAGCTATCTGTTTCCATCATGAAAGGGGCAGTGCTTTCTTCTTACCACAAAAGATACTTTGGATATAAAGCTTCTTTCCCTATGGGCAATATTTTTGTCCAAATTACCATCCATGGATTTATAAAATCCTTTATCTATTGTCATGATATTCCACACAACAATGTTTCTGGTCAAGGATTTCATAGCAAATGAAGACCAACAATGCTCACTCACTGGTAATACCATATTGTCCATCACTCTGAAACAGATGGCATGAAACAACAGTAGAATGGCCTTTGAAAACTCTGTCACAGGGCTAGTGAGGTGGCAGTATCAGGCTGGGCTCTGGCAATATCCTCCAAGAGGCTATCTATGCTCTAAATCAACACCCGATTTATAATACCCCATCTCTCATGGATAGGATTCATGAGTCCAGCAATCAAGGGGTGGAAATGGGTGTGGCACCACTCACAATTATCCCTAGCAATCAACTACCAATCTCGTTTGGTAAATGCACAGTTTCTCTAGACAATATTCATCATTATAAAGAAAATCTGTTAGAAAGAAGCTTGGATTTTCTTTTTGAAAATGGTACTTGGAGAAACAATCATTGAAGCTTTGGAATTTCATAACAGCCAAGTTAACCAAAAAGAAATGAACATCAACCCAAGATTTACTTCAAAATGTAAGGAACAGGAAACTTTAACAGAACGCTGTTAAAAGCTAAGACATAGACAAAAGATTCAATTTTCAATTTTCTCAGAGGTAGAGGCTCTCAGAGGTAGAGGTCCTGTTTGATGTAGAATATTCTCAAGTAACATAAGTTGGCCAGATATTCCCCTAAATAATGATTATCAGGGAAATGGCCGGTTAACACTTGTCAGTGTAAGGAAATTAATTTCAGCAACTTCTACACTATCTTCTCCTCCATTTCAAGTTAAGTGCACCAAAAACAACCACCTACTTGCTAATCCTCTCACTTTATACTTTCTTCTCTGGTACATGACCTCTTCCTTAGGATAAATCCAAGGAGAGGAAGGAATAACAATACCTCTATACTGTATGTTTCACTTAACTTAGGCCCATGTGAGTGGGTTCAACTGCGTGGAATTCAATCTGATCTGAAGGTTACACAAGACTTAAAGAAAAAAATGGCAAGGTTCATTACATCAAAGTTGCCTCCTAACCCATTAGAAATAAAGCACAGTTTAGTAATTAACATGCTTACGTTTTTCGGACTGTCAAAAGACAGTCACATGAGTCTATCAAAGTCAGCATCTATAAAGATCTGCCTGACTCCCTATACTAGCTTCCCTCCCGGCCACAAAACTCCCAAAGTGAGGATGTCACAAGTTCTGTTTTCTCTGAGGCCTCCCCTCTCTACCTCTCACCCCCATAAAGAATCTCTGTTTTAATGTCCTGGATGGTACCCCATTCCCTCCAAAATGGGCCTCTGCACTAGTCAGTCCAGTTTTCCCAGGGCCTGAATTTCAGGCCCCAGCCCCAGCCCTAACCCTGGGGCCCCACTATCTGTGATCAGACCTTTCTGTTTATCTACTTAGATATCACCTGCTTCCAGACTCTGTGTCACCGTGGCACGCCCACCTGCTGGGACACCATCTGCTGCACCTTGCTGGTCTTCCCGGACTCCAAACCCCTGCCTGTCTGGACAGCCTCCTGTAGCTGTCATCATCCGCCCTAGATAAGAAGCCCACTAGCTTGACTGAACGTTCTCCCATCAACTGAAACAAATTCCATTTGCAATAGCCTCTTTCACTCTGGTAGGCATGTCTGTCCTGTCTTTAAAAAACAAATTGATCCATCCTTCTACCAACAAGCTCTTATTCTGATGTTAGGCTCCTCTGTGCCCTACAAAATATTTCAATTTAACAGGCTTGAAGAGATTGCATGTTTTTTAACAAAGAGTTGTGCGTGTCATAAGCTTAAAAAAATTGAAGCCATGTACTAACCTGAACTAAAACAACCTGAGAGACAGGATTTTCACTGATATTCCAGAGGTAAACAGCAATCATCAAAGACAGAAATTGAAAAATGAAAAAAATGACATTAACCCTTAAAAGGTAAACAAAAGATCTATACAGCACAAAAAATGTTATAGAGGTTGTCACAGTCTATACAACTATGAGATGGATAGATATTTTGCCTAGATTTTAAAGCAGTTCTTCAGTTATGCATATGTGCTTTAATTTAAAACAAATGACAGGGCACTGGCTGGCTCAGTGGGTGGAGTGTGTCACTCTTGATCTCGACGTTGTGGGTTCAAGCCTCACATTGGGTATAGAGACTACCTTAAAAAATCTTTAAAATCATGAGAGACTCTTGAATGCTGACAAAAACTGAGGACTGATGGATGTGGGGGAGGGGGGGATGGGCATGGAGGAGGACACTTGTGGGGATGAGCACTGAGTGTTATGTGGAAACTAATTTGACAATAAACTATTAAAAAAAAAAAATCTTTAAAATCTTAAAAGTGACCAAGAAAATGATCAATGTTAGACCACATAGCCACTAATACTCTCTGTAGAAACAATGTTTTCAATAGTATAAGTCAAATGAGTTAAAGGTATGATGAAAACAAAGGCAAGAAACAAAACCTTAGAACAATACAATCTTCAAATTGGAAATACTCTTGTAGAAATCAAACCCAATGAAGTTCAACTACATGAAAACTGTATTAAACAGTCATACAGGCATTAAGAACTTTATAAATACCAGTTAATTTAATCTTCTTTTTTTTAATTTTTTAAATATTTTTATTTATTTCTAGGAGAGAGAGAGACAGCGTGAGCAGGGGAGGGTCAGAGAGAGAGGGAGATACAGACTCTGAAACAGGCTCCAGGCTCTGAGCTGGCAGTCAGCACAGAGCCCGACGCAGGGCTCGAACCCACGAACCGCGAGATCATGACCTAAGCGAAAGTCGGACGCTTAACTGACTAAGCCACCCAGGCGCCCCAATTTAATCTTCTTAATAACTCTCTAGGATAGGTACTATTCTATACGTGAGAACTCTGAAACACAGAGAGGTTAAGCAACTTGCCCCAGAATAAACAGCTAATAAATGGCACAAGCAGGACTGAAATCTGGCAGTCAAGGATTTGATCCACTGCACGTGTTCTCTCTCTGACTTATGAAGACTTATGCAGCTAGATGGTGTCAAAGCAAGGTATCAAATAGAGATTTCACTTCCTATGTTCAGTGCTCTTTCCATCAAATTTTTTATGTTGTTCAAATGTTCACCTAGTGTCCAAGAGACACAAAATCACATATGGTAGGCTAGCACATTGCCACAAACAAAATAGCCAAATAATATTATAATGTACTACTGAAATTACAATTGATGTGATGTGATTAAGCTATGAAATGTGTTTAAATACTAAGAACAGGCTCTTCAAAGTGACATATAGAAGAATTTTAAATGAAGTGGCTCATTTTAGGGGGCCCTTTGGCAATTAGCTCACAAAGTTGAGCCATGTTCCACATAATGTACAAATCGCGTATAACCAGAAACCAGACTAAACCAAAGAGGAGACTTCATAGGTATTCACTGTGGGTATGACTGAAGGATACTGTACTTTTAGCTGCCCTGCAGCAGCCATGCCCACACATAAGGAACTGTTATACCCCCAAGACTTTAATAATAATCAGCAGCTAATATATTCATGAAGTCTTTCAACAGTGGGAAGATATGTCATCTGAGACAAGTCATAATCAGGTCATGTGCAGCTTTTGGTCAATGATTTCATCTTTTCAAAAGTTATATCCTTGACGTTTAGGGTTGTGTTTTAAAACAACCATAATCCTGGGGTGCTTGGGTGGCTCAGTCGTTTAAGCGTCCGACTTTGGCTCAGGTCATGATCTCACGGTTTATGAGTTTGAGCCCTCTATCGGGCTCTGTGCTGACAGCTCAGAGCCTGGAGCCTGCTTCAGATTCTGTATCTCCCTCTCTCTCTGACCCTCCCCTGTTCACACTGTCTCTCTCTCTCTCTCTCTCTCAAAAATAAATAAAACAGTAAAAAAAACAACCATAATCCTTACCAATGGATTTTTAATTTTTTTTATTATTATTTTTTTTAATTTATTTCTAGGAGAGAGAGAGAGAGAACGTGAACAGGGGAGGGTTAGAGAGAGAGAGGGAGACACAGACTCTGAAATAGGCTCCAGGCTCTGAGCTGGCAGTCAGCACAGAGCCCGACGCGGGGCTCGAACCCACGAACCACGAGACCATGACCTAAGCGAAAGTCGGCCGCCTAACCGACTAAACCACCCAGGCTCCCCTGGATTTTTTATTTTTTATGACTATAGTTATAATTTCTATGCTATTTACAAGGCAGTATAATAGACTGATGTTAAATTAATAAAATATACGCTATGTTCTCAAACATCTGTAAATTAGAATTTTTCAGGCTGAACTTATTTTGTAAAATAATCAAATTACCATAATTTTATTAAGAATATACTTAGGTGAAACTTGATACCTAACGTATGATAAATCTTCACTTTCAGAATATCATTTAACTTATAGAGTACATTAGCCCTTAAATTTTACTTCCAGCAGGTAGTTAATAGGTTTTATTTATCTTACAATTGTATAAAACATCTTGGAAAAACAAAAACAAATTTAAAACAAGTAAAATTTAAAAACGACTTGCAAGCCTTTAATCCCAGTTATATTAGTTTAGAAGTTTAAAATGAAATGATGAATTACTTGTCCTCACTCCATGTGCTATAAGTGATCTGATTCGGTACCAGCTTACTATGAACAGCACCTGAGATTAAGCCTGCTTAAAAGAAACCGCAGACCTGAGTTGGAACTGAAAACCCTTGGCTAATTGGAGAGTTAGTTCTGTCTCCTCTATAATCTTGGCACACCCAAATCTTGCAGAAACAGACATGTCATATTCATTAACTTGCCAGCTATTAACGAGAAAACTATAGGGCAAAGCAAAGCTGACAAGTAACTGGAAAATAAATGACCTCTGATCACCAGTGAAACCTGATTTACCTGGCCACATTCTGCTACCTATCGGGACAAAAGGAACAGAGTGCTAATCCAGTGGAAAGAGGCAATAATTAGGTTTACCTGGGCAGGGAGAAAGCAATCTTAGAGAAAACATGACAGATTAAAGTCATAGTGTAATCAGCCATTCTAAAGGCAGGATATCAGGCATTTTCCTGATGAGGTGGCCCTAAGAATCCATTATCTTCTATTTTTTAATTTTTAAAATGTTTTATTTATTTCTGAGAGAGAGAGGTAGTGTGAGCAGGGGAGGGTCAGAGAAAGGGGGACACACAGAATCTGAAACAGGCTCCAGGCTCTGAGCTAGCTATCAGCACAGAGCCTGAACCGGGGCTAGAACCCACGAACCTTGAGATCATGACCTGAGCCGAAGTTGGACGCTCAACCGACTGAGCCACCCAGGCACACCTACTTTTTTTTTTTAAACATAACAACCTGATGAAAAGAACAGTGGGTTGGCAAGTTTTGTCTATTTTACCCCACACAATTGTTTCTGATTTGGGCTGGGTATTTTGAGGGATTCCATTAATCAGCTGTGCAACTCAGAAAGTCATTTCACCTCTCACAGCATTGTTTTTTGTTGGTTTTGTTTTGTTTTGTTTTTCATTTGCAGGCTAATTCTTCATTGTGATTTGCCTGGGAAAGTCCTAATTTATTTACATTTTCCTGACTTCGCATCCGGCTTGGGTTTTGTCATTTTCAAAAGGTCTCAGTGTTGACAACATATTAAGACGTTAGTTATTATGATGCTTTTCCCTAACCTGTCCAGCAATAACATCCTGTCATCCATGAGCCTGATTTAGGAGCTAGGGAGGCCACTAGATGTGAATAGAAAATATCGTATCAAGGAAAATAAAAATTTCACCAGGGAGAAGAGAGCTAGAACTATGTCACTACAAAGATGTCAAAAACCGTGTTGTGAAAAGTAGTGTGAAATTATTTTTGTAAATTTTAAAAACACAAACCAGTACTAAATATTGAAGTGGTTGCATAAATATGTGCGTGAAAGTATAAAATAGATTGGAACAATAGACACTAATTCATAGATGCTTCTGAAAGGAGATTTAATGAATTGGAGCTTTTTATTTCTTTAAAAAGAAAGGTGAAGCAAATATAAAATGAAATGCGATAATTCCGAGATATAGGGGTTGATTTTATTCTTTGTTGATTTTATTCTCTGCCTTGTTTAAATCTCTCAATACAGAAATTACAGAACATTGGCTACTGGAACAAAAGAAGGCAGAGCTAATCAAAGACAGGCCTGGAAAAGTAAACATATAGAAATGGCTCCTTAATTGCAGCTGGTGTAAAGCATAACTTGCAGTCAACCAGTCTGCTAAGCTGGTGTTATAGGCAATCACTAATTGCTTTATTGGTTCATGTTGGTCATAACCTAGCTATAGCACAACCATCTAAAGTTCCTTTGGCCTTCCTATGGTTAAATCAAACTATTCAATGGTTGATACCAGCTGCATGACTGAAACACAGGAACTGATTGCAACACAGATACTTAGCGATAAATAAAGCCCCAGCAACTTTCAAAGTCATCTCCAACATGCATAAGCAAGCTCTTTTTGAACACGTCATAACATTGTCCAAGATCCTTTTTGATATAATTGACATAGGTTGACAATATAGGTCCCTTAGCATAATTCAAAGAGCAGGAGACTAAGCTAAAAAAGGAATCATTCCAGCATCTAAGAAAATATAAATACTAAGCAAATGCTAACAAAGTGGAACAACTGACCCAATGTGTTTTGTAATGTTGTATGTGTTTCCTATTTCTCACTGCACATTTTAGAAAGATTTTGTTTTTATAAATGCCAGGATTGGGCAAGGGGACTTTCTACATTAACGGGTATCATTTTTATTTTCTGGATGGTTTAAGACAGTCCAAGTGTTTCCCGAGATAAGACTCTAGGTCCCCATTATAACACTACCAGTTATCAAGTGTCCTGTTATAGGGTAAACATTTTAAATTAGTTCATGTATACTTATTTTATTTAATTCTCAGTGCAGCCCTAGGAGACATATGCTATTACTTATCCCCATTTCTCTGATGTTGGAATTAGGCCTCGGAGATGGGAAATTTTGCCAAGGTCTAGGAGTTAAGTGCAAAGTTGGTGGGCTTGATTCCAAAGAGTCCTTAGAGTCCCTTACTGTATTGTCTTCATGGGGAGCCCCTACTTTATCAATGATATCAATAACAGATCCTAAAACTCTTGTCCTCAGAGAGAAGTTAACTACCAACCCTCCATCCCCAGGTTCTTACCATCCCATAAATGAATTCCTTGTGCCGCATTCTTTCCTAATGGTACCCAGCTTCTAGAACTCTCTCAATTACCAGAGATAGCTTATTATCATTTCAGGTAGCTATTTCTTTGATTAAATAAAAATAGGTCTTCCTCTGATTCACATCCACTCAAACGAGTTTTCCTTCTTTTTTTTTTAAATATTTTATTTATTTTTGAGAGAGAGATAGAGACAGCATGAGCAGGGGAGGATCAGAGAGAGAGGGAGGCACAGAATCTGAAACAGGCTCCAGGCTCTGAGCTGTCAGCACAGAGCCCAATGCGGGGCTCGAACCCATGAACCGTGAGACCATGACCTGAGCCGAAGTCGGACGCTCAACCGACTGAGCCACCCAGGCGCCCCTAGTTTTCCTTTTAATCATATGGAACAGATGATATTCCTGACATAACTGAAGAAAGTTCAAACTACTAAATGTCAGCCACTCCTCATACAGCTCTCTGTGGGGACTCCTCAAGTTCTGGCAGTTCACAAACCCTGGGGAATTGCAACATGTCTTCAGCTCTGTATCCTCAGTGCTCACAACAGTGCCTGGGACAGGGTAAATGGGGTAAGTGCTCAATAAATAATAAATGAATGAGAAAATGAGTTTTGCAAACACTACAGACATTAAAAGACTATTATTTTAACCACTAACAATTAGTGCTAAACTGTCTTTCCTCCCCTTTACAGGGGTGTCTGTTTGTTCTGCTCTTCCATTTTTTAATTTGTTTTGTTGCCCATTTTCCCCTGTAGAACTGACTGCTTCACAAATAGTTTTCTAACAATCTGCAAAGATGACAGTCTGGCTAGCATGAAATCGACAAGATTTATTTCTTTATCTTTAAGGTTGTACATGTTCAGTTTTGTTACTCTAACATGAAATGGCTAAGCCTCTCATTTGCTTTTATTATGAGAAGAGAATATTCTAGGGGCACCTGAGTGGCTCAGTAGGTTAAGGATCTGACTTCAGCTCAGGTCATGATCTCACAGTGTGTGGGTTCAAGCGCCACATCGTGCTGTCTGCTGTCAGCATGGAGCTTGCTTCAGATCCTCTGTCTGCCCCCCACCCCCGTGCCCCTCTCCCACTTGTGTTTTCTTTCCTTCCCTCTCAAAATAAATAAATAAATTTTTTAAAAAAGAAAGAAAACATTCTATGTATTTCTTTTGCCTATTTCCAGGCCTTTTTCTGAGGACAGTAGATAATATAAACATATTAAGTGCATATCTATGAACAACGACAAAAAAATATAAATGTATCCTTAAACCAATATTTGCTTAGGAGGGGTATTAGAGCTAGAGTATAAGCTGAATTAATCTTTTTTTTCTTTCTTCTTCTTCTTCTATTTTTTTTAAGATTCAGACATTTCCAGTCATGTCTCATGAGCCAACATGAAGATCCAAGGGTGAATCTGCAAGGGTATAACTTCATAAGTACCTAAAATGTTTTATAGGAAGGACACTGATAATGGCTGTTAGCCAGTCCCCAGGACAAAGACCTCTAAGAGAAAAAGCCACCTATTAATAGTTCTGGCCCATGGATAAGAGAAGGAGAAAACTCTTTAGAATTGGTAGGTAAAGAGGGTTAAAGAAAGAAACCTGATCCAAGAGCAATGGTCAGGATAGAAAAGAGGGGAAAGGTGGATAAATGCAGAACATTGGACAATTTGACCATAGAGTCAAAAGGCCACCACAGATGGAGAAGAGGCAGAGGTGGGGGGTCCATATCAGTTGAGGAACCATTACAGAAAGACATGCAGCAGGGGCAGTGGCCTCAGGAGGAATATCAGTGGCCAGGAATCAACACATTGACCAGACACATTGAGGACTAGTAGAGAACAGAAAAACATTAGGAGGATCATGGGTCTACTGATTACTCTTTGTCATGAGATATTTGGGGCTTGGAGTTTAGCAATTTTTCTAATAGGGTCCAGGATAGAATATTACTGTTTTGTTAGTGTTAGTGTGAATTGTCATAGTGCAAGCTGATATTACCTGGGATATTTAAAATAAAGTAAAACTTTTTTCCTTAATTTCATTGTCCATTGCTGACAATGAAATTTGTTTTCCCACTTGTTCTAGGGCCCCAGCATTGAAGGAGCAAAGGCTACTCTAGAGGGAGGTGAAGAAAACAATCTTTCTTGTACCATACTCTACAATAAAATAAGAACTACTCTTTCCACATTTGATCATCGTGACCTTCCTCTGCAACTATCCACTATGGCATAACCCAAGACAGGAAACTGGAATGACTTCATTTTTATTAGAGATAGCATTTTAACATATTACATAAATTCAAACATTACTCAATGATGTTGTAAATAACTTCTATTGAAATGAAATGCTTTGGGGCTCCTGGGTAACTCAGTCAGTTGAGCATCCGGCTTCGGCTCAGGTCATGATCTCACAGTTCATGGATTCGAGCCCCGCATCGGGCTCTGCACTGACAGTCAGCTCAGAGCCTGGAGCCTGTTTCAGATTCTGTATCTCCCTCTCTCTCTGACCCTCCCCTGCTCACGCTGTCTGTCTCTCAGAAATTAATTAAAAAACATTAAAAACTTTTAAAAAGAAATAAAATGCTTTGGAATCTGTAAGAATTATAAAACTGTCTAGCTGAAATCCCTTACTCTCTTGGATAGTTTAATTCAAATTTAGTTGACCTTTTTAGGTGGAATAATCCTAATTTCTATGTCATTATTTGGTTATCTCTAGAATCCCATCTTTATTTTTAGCTAAGACATAGTATATACTCACTCTACAAAATGTCTGTAATGCTTTGTGCCTACATCAGATACGACACCAAATGACCAGTATGCCAGGTTGGGCTCTGCTTTATTAAGCCCTCAGACAGTAGTGCATTTGGAATATTAGTCAGAACTTGCTGATTTATTAATTCAAAAAATTTCAAGAAAAAAGAATTTTCAAATTTCACATTATTAGGCATGCTGCTTGAATCTTTTTTCTTTTTATATGTACAGAAGTTTTAAGATGTTCATATTCAATTCCATCAAGCTTCAATTATAGTTGCTGCCTTTGATGTCATATTAGACAAGATTATAAAACTATTTACCAATCCATTTTCCTCTAGTTATGTCTCACTTTAATTTGATAGATATTTGTATCTGATGTGAATAGAACATCCATATTTACAGGTTTTCCTAACATTAACCAATTACTCGAAATGTGTTTACATAATAATTGGTATTTCTTCCCCTAACATGAAATGCTGTCTTTATTATTTATACATTTACCTTTATGTGCTTAAATCTCTTTGGAGAATTTTCAAGCTCACTTAGTTCCTCTAAGTCTCTGTTTTAGTTAAACTATACCATCTTAGTAATTGTAACTTTATAATACTTTTTTAACTTGAAAATAAAACTCCTTCTTCGTTATTCTTTCTCAAAAAAGTGCTTTCCCACGCTGTGCATTCTTCCACATGAATTTTAATAATCATTTTGTCAACATCTCCCTAAAAATCCATTTTATTTTGTTTATTTTAATATATATTTATTTTTGAGAGATAGTGTGAGCAGGGGAGGGGCAGAGAGAGAGGGAGACAGAGAATCTGAAGCAGGCTCCACATTGTCAGTGCATGGGGCTTGAACCCATGAACCATGAGATCATGACCTGAGCCAAAGTTGGATGCTCAACAGACTGAGCCATTCAGGTGCCCCAAAATCTCTGTGTTTTTAAATGGAATTTCATTAACTTTATAAGCTAATCTGGGGAAGCCAACACCATTACAACACTTGCTGTTCTTATCCAGGAATACAGTATTATCTCCATTATTGCTAATCTTATTTTGTGTTTCTCAATAAAATATTACTGTCTTCATTTAAGCCTTACACATTTCTTATACAGTTTACTCATAGGTATATAATATTTTGTTGCTATTATAAGTGAGATTTTCTCATCACGTTTTAGTTGTTATAGAAAAGTCGATGGATTTATTCACATTTATCTTTTGTATGACCACTTAACAAAGTTTCTTATTCTAATAGTTCTTCAGTTAATTTTCTGGGGATTTTTAGTAAAACAAAATCATTTTTAAGTAAAAACGATGTCACTTCTTTTCTAATAATTAAAACCTTTGAGAGTCAGCATACCCTATAATTTGAGATTAAAGAAACATGAGCTAAACCATTTGGGTTCTAATCACTTATTAGCTGTGTGACGTTGGCCAAGTTACTTAGCTTCTCTGAGCCTTAGTTTCCTGATTTATAAAATGAAGATAATAATAGTTCATATGCTAGGATTGTTGTGAAGATTAAATGAGTTAATATTTGTGTAGTATTTAGAACAGTTTCTAGCGTATATAATTAGAGCTTTAAAAATGTTAGTCATTTAAAAAATTTGTTGTATTGGCTAGAATTTATAGAATGATGTTAATTGTAATTGATGAAATTGGGCACCCCGTAAGCCTCTAACATTTTTTTTCTTGAAATTGCTTTTTCACAATTTAATAATATCCTTATATTCCTAAATTACTATGATGTTTGTATGTGTTTTTTCTTAAGAGAAATACAGTTGCATTTTATCAAATGCTATTTGAAATTCTACTAAGAAATAAAAAGGATAGTCTATGACTATGAAATTATTTTAATAAATTTCCCAATATTGAACCACTTGTACATTCCTAGAATAAACATCCTTTGCTGTATTATTCTATTTTGTTGATTTCTACATTCCTATGTCCAGTGTCAATGAGTTTCTATGATTCTCTTTTTTGTCCTTTGTTATTAGTGTTTTGGGGGCATGTTTTGTTTTTTAGTGTTATGCTTTTTTATTAAATGAATCAGAAAATTGTTCATCTCTTTTGTAGAGTTCATAGAGTATGGGATCATGTGTTCCTGAAAAATGTGTATTTTCAACCACTGATTATAAATACCTAATGAAAACATGACCCTTTGCTCATCTAAAGAGAATATTTTAGCTCCTGCCAAATCTTGCTACCCAAGCTGGTTAAGAACATAGGCTTAAGCATCAGACAAAATTAGGCTCAAATCCTAACTTCACCACCCACTGGTTAAATGTGTGTACTTTGCAAGGTGCATTTTTACCACAGAGAAAAATCATACTTTCTTTACCTTCCTCACATGGAGTTTTTGTGAGGATTACAGAAGACTGTTTATAAACCGCTATATTCTTTACCCACAATAAAGACTCAATAAATTATTTTGTTAGTCTTAATTTTCCTTAAGTACAAAATTAATGTTTACAATTTTACTTGCTATATTTTCTTAGTATGGAGATTTTAGTTATTTATAGAGAAAGATAAGTGGTTTTGATAAAATTATTGGTGTGAAATTGCTTCATAATAAAAGGTAGCTTTCGTTTAAGACATGTTACTCTCTGCAGTCATAAATTTAAAAGTTGACATGGAAGTGAAAATACTCCAACAACACATGAAAATGAATGCATTGCCACTGTCTCCATGAAACTACTGTGGGTTATTAAAAAGAGTTGTACTGGTTTTGAGAAAACCAGGCAATGAGCCTAAACCAAATTTAATGTCTTCCACTCTTTCCTGTTCCCTTGGAGCTTTTTGTTCTCATGGGAATCTGAGAGTGGGAGATGTTAAAACCTTCACACAGGCTGATGCTTATTCCATGTTTACTGATCAGCTATTTGAAGCGCAACAGGAGGGATGTCTCTCTCTTTGGCTGGGAGAATGCACCACTAAGACAGTGAAGCGGCTTCAAATATAAGTCCTGACAACATAATAGAATTTTTGTGAAATATGAAGATTGAAAATGAATGTAGCCTCATTTTTAAAGGGCACACAATAGGTGAATAAAAGCATATACAGATATAAATACATATGATACATATTCTATATATATCTGAGTATATACAGAGATCTATATATATTCATACTCACCTACACAAATGGGTATCATTTATATATACATATATACATCATTATCATATAGATGTCATTTATAAATATGAAATACATGATATATATGGATATATAGCTACGTATCACCAGCACAAAGAAGTCTGTTTCTCAAAAAAAGAGTACTTCACATTTTGTCCACCAATCATTGTTATCAAGAAATATTTACTTGGGGTACCTGGGTGGCTCAGTCAGTAGAGCGTCTGTCTCTTGGCTCAGCTCAGGTCATGATCTCACAGTTAGTGAGTTCGAGCCCCGTGTCAGGCTCTGCACTATGCAGAGCTTGCTCGAGATTCTGTCTCTTTCTCTTTGTCCCTGTTGCACTGCGTCTCTCTCAAAACAAACAAACAAACAAACAAACTTTTAAGTAAATAAATAAATAAACTTTTAAAAAGAGAGAGAGGAATATTTGCTTGTATTTACTATGGTCTCTGAGGAGAACAGAATTGACCTGATATAATGAGTTTCTCTTCTGTTTTAAAAGCTATAAATTTTAAACATTATTTTGGTAGTCAGACTTCCACTGCTAAGAACAACTTAAACAAGCACACCTAAGAATGTAAATATCAAGCCAGGCTCAACCTCTGTACTAATCACTGGTATCCAGCAAACACAAGATGAAAATGTCAATCTCAAATTCTCAGCATGCATTATTTGCTATTAATCTGACATTAACAATAGATTCTAACAAGTTTCGATTAAACTGTATTGACTTTTTTTCTAAAATAAAGACCTACCACTGTACCTTTTCTTTGCTGTCCTCTTGCTTTATAGCAACAATGATATTTTTAGGGACATCTCAATAGCAGGATCGATGGATCAAAAGTGTACCTACTTCTTTTTTTTTTTTTTTTTACAAATAGTTTATTGTCAAATTAGTTACCACATAACACCCAGTGCTCATCCTCACAAGTGCCCTCCTCCATGCCCATCCCTCCTCCCCCCCACATCCATCAGTCCTCAGTTTTTGTCAGCATTCAAGAGTCTCTCATGGTTTGCCTCTCTCCCTTTCCCCCACCATTTCCCCCCTTCTTCTCCCCGTTGGTCCTCCGTCAAGTTCCTCCTAATCCTCCTATACGTGCAAACATATGATATTTGTCCTTCTCTGCCTGACTTATTTCGCTCAGCATAACACCCTCAAGGTCCATCCATGTTGCTACACATGGCCAGATTTCATTCTTTCTCATTGCTATGTAGTATTCCATGGTATAGAAGTGTACCTACTTCTATCTTTCCTGCCCCCTGTGTGGCCTCAATAACTTGATGGTTTCCAGCTTCCCCCAGATTTCTCTTAATTGAGTGCCTTTCAATATATTCTTGACCCCTGAATGAAACAAAGGGTGGAAAGGATTTATTAAGATTAACGTTTCTCATTCCTTGTCTCTTTTGGAAAAGAACAAATGGTTCCTTGGGCAATAACATTGTCTAACAACAAAATACCACACAATTTTAAAACAACATTCATTGTTATTTTTTCATTCCTCATCCTGATTTTTTAAATACTCTTCTGATTTATAGCAGGAATAGGATAAACTTCCTTGAGTAAGCAGCTCAATACTCCCTTATAAATGAGGAGTATGTTTCTTCTTATTATTTTGTTCACTGTTCAAACTCAACAATTGTGTTCTGAGCAATCTTTCTTCTGTTTTGCTTCTAAGGCTGTGTAACATGAGCAGTCACACACATTCTTACTGAATGGTAAAATCAACAATATAGCAAGATTTATATTTTTCATCAGCTTTTCAAATTTTCATTGAAAACAGATTCACTAGCTGAGTGACAACCTTTCTCAAATATGTGATTTTAAAGCAACAAATCCCTGCAGCAGTTCATCTTTGAATTCCAATCCCAAGGAGCAAGGACATTGTTTTCCCCATAATATTTGGAATTATGGAAGAGAAAACAAACTCAGTAAAATTCAGCCCACACATAATGCCTTGACATCGAGAAGTAGCTTGAAAATTTGCTGTGAATATGCATCTGATCCACTTGCTTGGTTTTCCTGTTCATACCTTTTAAGTATTTACATATCAAAATCTCCCATTTTTAAAACTAATTATACAGAACACAAATTGGTTATTTTCATTTCCACATATATTCTTGATAGATGTGGCTAAAACTGATCACTGGGAAACCAGGCCCCTTTTCATTTGGGCCGTCTACATATTTGAGCACGTGGTAAATGCTTAGTTGTCCTAAATGAGACCACCATGTTTCATATTAGGGAGATTACCTGTCCCTTTATCTACAAAGTGTGGGGTGAGTAATGTCAATATTCCTATGCTTATATGTGCTATCTAACTGTACAAAGGTTATTCAGAGCAGGAAAGAGTCTGCTGTTTTCTTCTCTCCCCTCTTCCTCATAAACCACCAAACTGTCAATTTCAGGCTCAGATTGTTCCTCAGCTCACTCTTCCAATTCCATTCCCATATGCCCACACCTTCCTCCACCTCATCAGTTCTTACAGATGTTATGACATTGCTCACTAGGCTTCCTGGTTTGCATCAGCCCCTTCCAGTCCATTTTCCACACACCATTCATGTTGGGACACTAAGTCTACTTTTAATTTGTATAAAACCCAAGAATTATACATAGTGGAAATATTTAACCATTATTCTCAAAGGAAGTGCCTTGTCCCTCAAATGCCAACACTATTATGCTAACCATCTTTTAAGGTGGTTTTCAAATAATTTCATTATTCTTCTTTTCCCTTCGCTTCTCATATTTCCTCATAGCTTACAAGTAATCCAGCATAAGAAAGTCCAAGGTCATTGTAATAAAGGGGCAGAAACAGTGACCTTAGTTCCAGTTCCAGCTCATCCATTTATCACCTGTTGACTTTGAGGAGTCATCTCCTTTCTTGTTAGGTAAATAGCAGAGCCTTGTTTATCAAGTGGGGATGGAAATATTTATCCTGCTTATCTCTCTAGGCTGTTCTGGGAATCAAGGGTGATCACATACAATAAAATACCAAATATGCAACACGGTTATTACCTCCCCTGAAGTACTGCAACAATAAAAAATATGCTTCTTGTGTGTTAACTCTAGACTCAGACTGGGATTCTAGAAAAGGTAGCTGTGATCACACTTTTAAGTCTTGCAGCTTCCCTTTGGGACTCTGATGCTCTAAAGTGTTTTGTTTAAGCTTCCAAAGGGGGGGAAATACCAAAAGAATCATACTCTAACATATTTGGATTTCTAAGACATGCTGAATCTAAAGAGGAAAGAAAAGGAAAAGGGGTGCAAACAGTGACAAATTTTACTTGGCTAAAACTACCGTAACTGAAATAACATTTGTGGCACAAATGTTAATGCAATCTCCGAAAAACCCAGATAATTACTCCATACATTACTGGACACTTTCAGATATGAAATATATGTCTATTCTCTATCATTCTGCTGTAGGTTTTAACTGGAGAATATGGAATATGTATAACAAGATGAGTTTGTTTTGCTTCTAAAGAGAAAATACAAAATATCAACCCAAATATCATTTCATATATAAACAGCATTGTAGCCTCAATTCAAGGAAGTGTATATTTTAGACTAAAAAAAAGGATGGGGGAATATATTTGAACTCATGCATCTAAACAAACCAAAGAAAGTGTAGAAATTAAATACAGAAATAGAAGGGCAGAGTGATACGAATAAAGACCACAGCTATATTTTCTTAAAATTTGGTGAAGTGAATGTTAACCAGAGTTCACAAAGTCTAAATTTTCCTTTGAGTTGCATAGATACAATCAAGTAAATAAAGTAACTCTCAATGAAGTATAATTATTTTATTTGAAATTATTGTCACATATTAAGAAGGATCTGGAAGTTTGTTTGTTTATTCATTTAGATGTTCAAAATCAATACTTGCTGAGTGCCTTCCATACATGAGACAATACACAAGATGCAACAAGATGTGCTAGTTTGAACCTGTTGGTCATAATGGGCTAGCAACAAATGCCGAAAGAATTGCACAAATAGGTCATATAGAAACCACCCTGTTCTGCCTACAATGTACATCATCCTTTGCTCTCAACTAGCAGTCTCTGGGCCATTCTTAAGGGATCCCAAGTCAAATGCTGCTTGCTTTGTAAAGCTCTTTGGAACTGCTCCAGTTTACAACTAATCATAATCCCTGCCACTAAATCACTTTGTTCATAACTCTCCGATGCACTAATCATGGCAGTTATGTATTGCAGCTTTGTGTATAACAATCTTCCTTAGTAGCCTGTGAACATCTTGAATGGCAATGTTTTATTCATCCATCCACAAGACTTAGCATGACATACTGTAAGTGCTCAATTAGTGATTACTGAATGGAAAATTCATACATCTTTACTTGCAGGAGCAAAAGATATATCATAACTTTAAAATATTTACAAATGTTTTATGTTCACTTTTGCTCTATGCATTTCTAAAAAAATGAATTTATACCATGAATTTCTCCTTTAATGAAAATATAAAAAACTCACGTATTCATGTATAAAAGTCTTCACAATAAGGTTATATTATTTTAGTCAAATTCTTTTATTTATTCTTGTTTCTCTCTCATTAACTCAACCTATTCTCTCCTATTTTTCCTACTATACATGCTTGATTTCTATAACAGAGTTTTTAAGCCAATCAATCAGCCAAATCCGTGACAACTACTATATTTTCAAAAGTTTTAGTAGCTACTATACATACATAAAATTGTAAATAAACTGTTTCATCCATGCAGCCAGTAAGAAAACAGTATTGTCTACCATGTAGTAGACACCACGGAGGAAACACAAACTGTTTCAGGAGACAGAAGCTTGCAGCTAGAGTAGCTGATAAGATAAAGTAGTTTGATAAATGACCAAAATCAAAATTCAACCTAAATGTCATATTTCTACTTTATCTGAAATTTTGAATGAAATCTTAGTAGCTGAAAAGTGAATTAAAAGGAACTGATGAAAATGACAAAGAATTAGAGATATATTCATGTTTCCCATTCAGTTAATATAAACAGTTAAACAGCCAGCTGTCTTCTTAGATTCAAGTCAATACCATAAACATTTGTAATAGGCAAAGTAAAAACAAGTTTTCTAATTAAAAATGTAATGCCGGCATTGTACAACTGCTTTTATTATAGGAATTTGGCAAAGTTGACCAACTTTGTCTTAAAAATATTGACAAACTTTGTCCCCATAATCCCACTGTGAAATTCTCTAGACTCATCAGGTCCTTAGGGTAATTCTCTTTTTTACTTTGCTGTCCGTATTGCTGCTGCTGAGATGAGGATGAGACAAAGAGACTTTAACATTTAATAAACACGTGTTCTATGTCATGAGTCTTGCTAGACACTTAGCATTTTATTCCATTTAATCATCACAATTAATCTACCACATAGCAGACTTTTTTCAACGCTTAGAGATAGTGAGATACCTCCCTAAGGTCACATAGCTAATAAGTCACAGAGACAGAATTCAAATTCAGCTCTGTCTGACTCTAAAGCCTGTGATTAATCCACTATGCCCCATGATGTCTCACAATATTCTTGCGACTACTGACCTAGCTTGTATATGTAACTTTTTCCCTATATTATTTTTCTCTTATGACTAAACAATAGTTATTGTTTTGCTTCAAACCTCTAGGAAATACGAATTTTTTGGAGAATTGATTCAAAAATAATTCACTTATTCATTCCCTCTCATTTTTCTTTTAAACACTTCCCATTCCTGCATATCTCATACCAAAGAGAAACAACTTTAATGCTAACTGCCAGCTGCATTTATTTTTCACATTCACAGAATTTGGGTGGATGTAAAGAAGCAAATTTAAAAAGCTCCCTACTATGGACTATAGGCCCAAAGAATAAAATAAAATAAGCAAACTTAGTCCTGTAAATGATTTCATAGTTTGCACACTCTTGCATAATATCATTAAAACCTAAAACAAGGCTGTTGTGAATACTGACTGGGCTGTCCTCATGAAATAACATGGTACTTAAAGAATTCTGTAGTGATCGAGAGCACAGATTCTAAAGACATACTTTCTGATTATAAATCTGTACTGTGTATATTTGGTCTGGTTACTTAAACTTTCTGGGCAGGCCTAGATTTCCCCACATGTGAAATATCCTTAATAATAGTACCTATCACATACAGTTATGGCAAGGTTTAAATGATACATGTACTTAATTGAAGCCACATAGAACAAAGGTCAGTACATTCTGTGCTTAATGTTTTAGATTTATTAATATTCTTTTTTAATTTTTAAATGTTTATTCATTTTTGAGAGAGACAGAGAGACAGAGCATGAGCGAGGGAGGGGGAGAGAGAGGAGACACAGAATCCAAAGCAGGCTCCCGACTCTGAACTGTCAGCACAGAGCCCAACATGGGGCTCAGACCCACAAATTGCAATATCATGACCTGAGCTGAAGTCAGACGCTTAACCAACTGAGCAACCCAGGTGCCCCTACATTTATTAACATTTTTATGTAACAAAAATAAGTAGAATACTCCTACCAATTATGCATATGATAAAAAGAGCAAAATGATCACTCTTAAATGGTAAGCAGGTATAAACAACAGGGCATCTGAGAAAACATTTAAATTTTCTATTACTATTGATATAAATATCCAAGGAGTCCTCTAACTGAACGGCTTAGACATAATAGCGAGTGTGTATGTATGGGTATAAAACAAAAATCTATGTGAAATTCTTGAGAGGAATTTTTATGCTTTTAAGTTGTTGTTGTTTTTTTAAAGAATATAGTTCCCTCCAAGAATATAGACCCTAATGCAACAAAGAAGCTTCCCCTTTGTACTGACAGCAGCAGGCAAACAGTTAAGGTCCAAGGCCAGAAGTATTAGATGAAAACAAAGTGAGAGGAAGGGAAATAAGGTTCCTATCACTTCTCTTTCACTGGTCAGTTCTAATTATTTCTCAAATCTAATAGCTGCATGTTCCTCTGCTTCACACTTTAGCCTCTGATGCAACTGTGTGTTATTCCAAGATATTGAAAGAGTTCAATTTTGGCCTTTAAAATAATGTGACTGGATCTTAAGGAGAAGCCATTGCTTAACACAGGCAACTTTCAATCCTAAAAGCAAAACTCAGCCTTCCTACGAAAGCTGATTAGTCTTGACATTTTATCGACTCTCCTGAAGAGTCATTTATGGACCATGTCAAATATTAAAAACAAAATAAGATGTGGGCCTGGAGAAATTATCTTCTGACTTGACCAGACCAGAATTAACTTGCTGAGTTTTCTCAAATGTAAATATTTTCTTTGGTTAAATAAAGTTAATAGGGAAAGTTACATATTCCATGAGGCATAAAGAAAAATTACTTTCCATTCATTACCCAGAAACCTTACCTTGCAAACTAAGCCTGAAAGAGAAAGAAACTGGAATGAACGTAGTTGAATGAGAATTTTAGCTGCGATAGCTACCTGACTTGCTCCCACTTCATGTTTAATTAAATTTACATCAATAATTCCACAAATTGCTTGCATGGTCATAGAACATAAGTTATCATCTTTGATTCTAAGGTCAAATACTTACTGCTAACAACCCTTGTGCCTCAGAGGGAGGCTTGGCCCCCTGTGAAACTGTACTGCTTCATCCATGGGGGCAGACCCACTACCATAACACCCCATGGGGGATGATGCGCCACCATGGCCCCTTGGTTGCTCAGCAACAGCCCCTTATGACTGCTCCTCTGGGACTGCTAGGCAACAGCACATAGTCTCCCCCAGCTGCTCCCAGTGTACTGCTTCTCAAGAGGGCCAGGTTAACAGGAGGCCAGGGGCCCTAAGTGACTAATTACATAATCTATACACATTTCTCAGAATGCTCTCCAACCGTTGCTAAATAGAAATCAGAGCAGAGCTAGGTCCTACCTTGAAGGGTACTCTTGAATGTATCCTTAATTTAAACTCTATCCTTGGATCTTTAGAGAAGATGACAGAAAACTAATGCATCAGAGCCAGAATCTGTGGTTAAAAAAAAGTCTATTTTAAAAAGCACACACACACACACACACACACACACACACAAAGGAGGTCATTCTTTTTTCAATCAGATTTAAAATGTGACTTTCAAAGCTTTGGTATTTCAAAGGACTTTGCTATTTAGATATTGTCTTTTAACAGAACCCCCAAAAAAGGGGAAAACATAAGAACTTTATGTCTATTCCTGAAATATTTTAGCACAGAACTTTATTTAATATAGCAATATCTAGGAAAGACCTTCAATTCTTATCAAGAGTTAAACCTACATTTACATATTCAGTTTCAATGTATCGGTTTTAGAGTCAACAAATCTAAATTAGTCATATTTTTCCCTTTATATCTGACCTACCTCTTGGGACAAAGGCAACGGCTCAATCAACCAATCTAAAAACTTGCTCACACATCAGAACAAGAGTACAGCCTTGCCCCATCTTCCCCCCGTCCTCTACCTCTCTGTTGTAGAGGAAGAGGCAGGTACCTGAGAGTCATGGTCTTGCAGCCAGTATACCACAGTACAAACAAGATTCTGGTACTCCACTACTTTAAAACCATCAGTCAAGTCTGAGCTATTTAGCATACGGAAGGCACTTCTCAAGCTACTTCCCATCAAACTTCCAGCCACACCTGTTGGGTCCACTATGTGATTTAATTGTAGCTCCCTAAACACACTACACACTTTAGGCCTCTTTCCTCTTTCTAGGACACATTCCCCTTTGCCTGGCAAACTATTGGTTATCTGTCAAGATTTAGTGATAACACCACCTCCTCTGAGAAACTGTCCCTGATTTTAGAATTACTTATAACCACCTCTGAGCTGATTCATCCTGCTGTAATGGCATTAGTCACACAGTTTTACACTTATTTACCTACTCAACATTAACCCCATGTTGTTCAAGGGCTAGAACCTTATTCTGTTCAACTGGTTTCCTCAGTGCCTGGCATATTCCTAGCATTAAGGAGGTGTTTATACTATCATTTATAACAATTACAAAATAATGCTCCTAGGCAAAATTGTAAAATACATGAGGATTGGACACTTTTAACCTCTTAATTAAACAGGGATGGGTAGCAAAACGATTTACTAAAAAATAAAATAAAAACTAATCTCCTGACTTTGGGGCTGGTGTTCTCTGTAAACTATGATGAATTATTCAGTGCAAATAAGCAGATATCTCTGCCGTGATACAACCAATCCAGTATTATGGCTAAAACAACCATGTTACCTGTGCCCCTTTTGTTATAATTATAGTAATATGAAACTCAAGGGAGCTACATGGCCTGGTAACCAAATCACTAAAAGCTAGTCTGGAGCTGGTCTTAGGGAAAATAAGTTCCCATTCAGTTTAGCGACTCTTAGAAGAGCTTTTGGGGGCGCCTAGGTGGCTCAGTTGGTTAAGTGTCCAACTTCGACTCAGGTCATGATCTCACAGTTTGTGGGTTCAAGCTCTGTGTTAGGCTCTGTGCTGACACATCAGAGCCTGGAGCCTGCTTCAGATTCTGTGTCTCCCCTCTCTCTCTGCTCCTCCCCTACTTGTGTGCGCTCTCTCTCTCTCTCTCTGTCTGTCAAAAATAAATAAACAAACATTTAAAAAAGAGTTTTTGAAGAAATCTTGGTGTAAGTAAAATAGAAAAAAGAGTATAAAAGAAACTAAATAACTAAAGGCTAAAAAAGCAAGATAACAATATTTTAATTTTAAAATTTCCTAAATAATAATTTGCAAAACTTTATTTATTCAACATCTGTCTCCCTCAAAGCACTAATTTAAAAAATAGGAACATGACCAAACAAAACACAAAAGCCCACAAATGTTGCAACGAAGTGTATAATATCTCAAAGCTGCTCAACGGTACCTCACCACCTCAGGAACTCCAAACACAGGCCTCCATTTTTTAATATAACAATGCTTTTATGATTTTTTTTATAATAAGTGTGCCGATATGTTTATGCAAAAATATTACCAAATACTTTGAATTAGCAGTAATATGATTGTTTAGGTTAATCCAGGCAATACAAACTCTAATCAATGGAAATCTGAATTGTGAGCCTATCTATGTTAAACTCAGAGATTCTTTAGTCTGGCCTAGATATTAGACTAGATTAGACTAGACTAGATGCTAGTCTAGATTCGACTAGACTAGATTCTTAGTCTAGTAAGAGCTTGTGGTGAGGGTGGTTGGGAGGCTCAGTCACTTAAGTGTCCGACTTCAGCTCAGGTCATGACCTCACTGCTCGTGGGTTTGAGCCCCACTTTGGGCTCTGTGCTGACAGCTCAGAGACTGGAGCCTGATTTGGATTCTGTGTCTCCCTCTCTCTCTGACCCTCCTCCACTCACACCCTTATCTGTCTCTCAAAAATGAATAAATGTTAAAAGAAAAAAAAAAGAGCTTGTGGGTTCCATATACTGCTAAGGCTGTGTGCTCCTTCAGCTAGGAAACCTTTATGCTTGGGAAGTATTTGACTGTATGCCAGAAGGTACTCACAACCATATGAAAAGTTTTAAGTATTAAAGCAGTCTTTCTTGATAGTATATATATTAAAGAATATTTATATATTAAAACAAAAGAAACACATTATAAATTAGAATGCAAGGGCACCTGGATGACTCAGTTGTTTCGGACTACAGAACCAGTCATTTCACCCTTCGTGAGTTCAAGCCCTGCATGCTCTGTCAGTGCAGTCTGCTTTCCTGTCTCCCTCTCTCTGCCCCACCCCTACTTGCACATGTGCTCTACTCAAAATAAATAAACTTCTTAAAAAAGTTGTTAAAATAAAAAGTAGAAAGCAAAATTCATAGTTACTTGTAAGATGAATATGAAATTTCATTGAAACTTTGCACTTTTCTATGGAGCACTTGAGTTATACCCTAGATTTCTGGGAATTTTTTTGGAAAAGAGGAAGAAAATTTGACCATGCATAACAGAGTTGGGCCATCATTTCTGTGGTTCTGGATAAGACACTGCTATTAATACAACTTAAAAATATACTATTTTTGTTTGATAACCACTTCACAATGCCACTTCATATTGAATTACCATAAGCCAAAAAATTTTAAACCAATTCTATTAATAACCATTTTTTCTCTATCTGGTTTCCCACCTTTATATTTATCCACATCTAATTAATCCTGTCAAAATAATTTTTGATTCATAGAGTACTGCACTGATTATATGACTTCCTACTTAAAAACTTTCAAGAATGCAAATTAGCTACAAATTTAAGTCCAAAGTCTTCATGCCAGCATTTAGAATTCTTCACTACAGGGACGACTGGCTGTCTTAGTCAGGTAAATGTCCGACTTCAGCTCAGGTCATGCTCCCTTGGTCCTTGGGTTTGAGCCCCGAGTTGGGCTCTGTGTTGACAGCTCAGAGCCTGAAGCTTACTTCAGATTCTGTCTCTCTCTCTCCCAAACATAAATAAACATTAAAAAAATTAAAATTATTCACCACAGTTCCAATGTATCTTTCCACCCAGTCCCTAAAATTATTTATTTTATTGTTATTTTTCTTTGAGAGAGAGAGAGAATGAGGGAGGGAGGGAGGGAGAATCTTAATTTGTGCTGAGCACAGAGCCTGACACAGGGTTCTCAGGACTTGACCCCACAACCCTGGGATCATGACCTGAGCCAAAATCAAAAGTCAGACAATTAACCAACTGATCCATCCAGGCACCCCTCAATTTTTTTAAAACTCCAAATATGCAAATAATTTTATAATTAATGGTAGAAATATAGGTAGAGCCTATTTTCTTCTTCATATAATTCTGAAACTTCTTGATTTTCACTGCAATGTAAATTATCTCAGAAACACTTCAAAAGTTTTAAAGTTTAAAACTTAGTGGTATTTTACTTTTTTTCTCAAATAGTTTATTGTCAAGCTGATTTCCATATAATACCAGTGCTCATCCCAACAAGTGCCCTCCTCCATGCCCATCACCCTCCTTCCCCTCTCCCCAGCCCCTATCAGACCTCAGTTTGTTCTCAGCATTCAAGAATCTCTCATGGTTTGCCTTCCTCCCTCTCCCCAACTATTTTTCCCTTTCTCCTCCCCCATGGTCCTCCTTTAAGTTCCTCCTAATCCATCTATACATGCAAACATATGGTATCTGTCCTTCTCTGCCTGACTTATTTCGCTCAGCATAACACACTCAAGTTCCATCCATGTTGCTACACATGGCCAGATTTCATTCTTCCTCATTGCAATGTAGTATTCCATTGTATAGATAAACCACATCTTCTTGATCCATTCGTCCGTTGATGGACACTTAGGCTCTTTCCATGAATTGGCTATTGTTGAGAGTGCTGCTATGAACATTGGGGTCCATGTGCCCCTATGTATCAGCACTCCTGTATCCCTTGGGTAAATTCTTAGCAGTGCTATTGCTGGGTCATAGGGGAGTTCTATTGTTAATTTTTTGAAGAACCTCCACACTGTAGTGGTATTTTAAATGGCAAATATTACCTGCTCTGGAAATAAAATGTAGACCAACTCATTACAATGTAACAAGGGAGAGTTGACAAAAAAGATCAAAAAAGATAAGTTTGAGTAAGGATCTGTGGTTCTTCATGAAGAATTTACAATATCAGGCACATATTGTTCTTGAAAAATCTGAATTCTACATTTGAATGTTGCCAATATTTAAAGCAATGTATTTTAATGGATTGGGTCTGTTTTTCATTTGTTTTCTCATTTCTCAAATCAAAGATTACCACAGGGTGCAGCAAAATTAGAATGTACTCTTTTGATAAAATGGAAAGTTCTCTGTTTCATACCCTTAAGATCTGAAAGTTTATCTAACCAAAAACTATTTTATGGGTTACTTTACATATGAAAGAAAAATGCTAGTTTTTTAAAAATTTGCAATAGAATATAAACTATACACCATCATTACATCAATATAAAAATATAACCTTACAAATGTACAAAAATTGGAAAATAGTATTGAATATTAAAATTAACCTTAAAAAGTCTTTAAATGTTCTTAATTTTGTGATGGCTTTATGATAAAAAATGTTTGAAAGAAGTTGAGAAAGTAAACCTTTAACAATATTTTTGTAAGATAATTTGAGATGTTTTCAGATAAAACCTAAATTGCTGTTATACAAAATTTTTATTTCATTAATCCACATTTCAAGTGGATCACGTTGACATAAAACAACAAAGAACTGAACGTTTTGACTATTAAGACTAATAATAATTATTGATAAGCAATATAAAAAGTTTTCAACAAATTAGGATAAATTAAGATACTTTATTTAAAGGGTTGGTAAAAATAAACATCTATGAGTAAAAATGTTCTTTGTTTCTCCCCATTTTGCATTTAAATTGGAAAGGTTTATTTGTCCTTTCAAATCATTCAAACTAGAACCAAAAACATGGACTCCTCAGAACTGGAACAACCTATGCTGGATTTTACTTGAAGCTTAATATTTTTATTAATATAAAATTCCACAGACATCTCAAGGAGATGACCCAGATCTACCCTGTGAGGAAAATATGCTCACTTCCCCTGAAAACGTGCTCACACTTCTCCTTGAGGCAAACAAATAAAAATTACACCCTCCCTGTTGTGCACTGGTCCCATTTCTGCACTGTCAAATCCATGTGGTACAAATGAATGGAAAACCCCAAATGACCTGGTTCAAACCAAATCTAGTTCAGTGGGTATAGGACTTTGACTGTGTCAGGATACAGTGGATGCACTGCCCAAGTGAACACATTGCTTTTTTTGTAGCCATCTTAACAACTAATACTGAGAATGAGCACAGGACATGTGTCATGCTCAGCAGTGACTGTTAAGAATGTCCAGTTGAGGGGTACCTAGCTGACTCAGTCAGTGGAGCAACACCCTTGAACTCGGGGTCAGGAGTTCAAGTCCCACATTGGGTATTGAGCTTAGATTAAAACAACAACAAAAAATAAACAAATAAAAATAAAATAAATAAAATAAAATAACAACATTAAAAAACTAACAGGTGGGGGGGCGCCTGGGTGGCTCAGTCGGTTAAGCATCCGACTTCAGCTCAGGTCATGATCTCACGGTTCGTGGGTTCGGGCCCCACGTCAGGCTCTGTGCTGACAGCTCAGAGCCTGGAGCCTGTTTCGGATTCTGTGTCTCCCTCTCTCTCTGACTCTCCCCTGCTCATGCTGTCTCTCTCTCTCAAAAATAAATAAAAAACATTTAAAATATTAAAAAAACCCTAACAGGTGGCTAATTTAAGTGGATGAAAAAATGAATAAATATATTAATGAATAAATAAATGTGTTTTAAAAAGACAATGTCCAATATGAGTGAATGAGCTGAGTATTTTGAGTTAGAATGGTAAGCTGTGAATTTAGACTCCAGTCAAACCTGGCTTTTGATTTCAAAGACTTTCCATTAAATGACTTTGAAGAGATATTCTCTTCAGCTAGTTATTTAGAAAATAGAACCATAAGAACAATTCCACAGTTTGGAGAGTAAATGTTAATATTTGAAAGCACCTAGTCTGGGCCTGGTATGTTGTTCAGTAAATAATAAATTTCCATTCCCTTAACATGTATGATCATTTCTACGTGAAGAAAAAATAACTATGGTCCCTTTGAAAAATTTCAAACCTCTGTTATATATTGAAAAATAGATTAACTGTTGAAGTCCTCTCCTTTTGCCCTAATCCCATTTCCTCCTTTGGAAATCAGCTCCATGAACTATCTTTACTGTGCCTTCGGCCTCTCCTACAGTAATCACCTCTTCATGGCATCTATAGAGAGAACCAAGGCCTTTCCTTGAAACATTAACTAAAAATTAATTTGACCCTATGTCCTGACCCCCACTACCCACCCACCTTTTCCTTCCATCTTTTGGCTACAATCCTAGGATAAGCACTCAACACTGGCTGATCCCATTCCTTAACTTTCCATTTTTTACCCAATAAAATCTGGCTTCCACCTCCCAATCATAAAGCTATTACTCTGACTTTCTACTCGCCAAATAAAAAAAGTCCTTTCAGCCCTTTTTCTATGAGGTCATCTCATGACCATGACCTACTGATCACGCCACACATTTTGATGCTCTACATACCCTTGTTGCTATAACAATTCCCTTTCCACCATCTCTTTTATGGACTCTCTGGAGAATTCACTTCCTCAGCTTCCATTTTCTCCCACTTCCCTTCTCATTCTACGTGCTTGCCATAAAAGTTGCATCATTATAGTTACTTCCTGTATGCTTCCTGAGCTTGTTAAAAATGTATGTCTTCTGAGCTTGTAAAAAATAGCCTCTTGGATGTCTTCATCTCTGATTCTTCTTTTACTCATCAACTTCTCCCATACCCACCATATTAGTTTTCTAGGGCTGCTATAACAAATTGCCACAAACCAAGTGCCTTAAAACAACATAAATTTCCTCCCACACAGTTTGGGAGGCCAGCAATCCAAAATCAAGGTGTCAGTATGGTTGGTTCTTTCTTGGGGACTCAGAAAGAGAATGCATTCTATGGCTCTCTCCTAGCTTCTGGTGGTTGCTAGCAAATCTTGGAATCCCTTGCATCTGCATAACTCCAGTCTCTGCCTCCATTGTCATATGTTTGTCTTTGTCTATGTGTCTTTTTTTTCTTATAAGGATAGTAGTTGTATTGGGTTAGGGGCCCACCCTGCTCAATATTAACTAATTACAACTGCAATGACCCACTTTCTAAATAAGCTTACATACTGAAAATCCAAGAAGTACATGAATTTTGAGGAGACATTATCCAACCCAGTAAATCTGCCAAATCTGCCCTCATTCTTATATTGCCTCAAACCTCAAGCCAAGACTCTGAAAAGCACTCTTTACTCCCACCTCTCGCTAACTTCATATCTCACTTGTCAAACCCGATCATCTTCAGCTTCTAATATTTCTAGACTTCATATTCTCTTGTTCATCTTTAATTCGTCATCCCAAATCCCCAACTTACTCTTTAGCATCTCTTTCTGGGGCTACTACATGAGTCTGTCCAACCTCCCTCAAATCCAACCTTGTCAGAGTTACGAGAGTATGTATAAATACATACATACAATCATGGCATATTAGAAGTAGAGTTGCTTTTATTATTTTTTTTACTGCTTCTTTACTGCAATGCACACAATTATGAAAGCTCTCCTTCAGGGAAGTAGGAACTAAGAGGCGAGTGGTTTCTGTGGAAGCTCTGGACTTTATAACTTCTTTTGGCTTTGTGGATTCTTTATAAAGCTTTAGAATGTGGGAAATTCATCATATCTACAATCTAGCTATTTATTAGATTTCAAGGCTTCTTTGGGAAAACCAGACAAGAGGGGCTTATTTCAGTGTTTTGAAATTTAATAGTGTACATTGGTTCCAGAGACTCTACGAGAGAAGTACTTATTCTCAGCTTTAAAATAAACAAGCATAATAAACTAATATAATTACATGAGTTGTAAGCCATTCTTAGTTATATACGTGCATGTGCGTGCACGCACACACACACTGATTTTTAAAAATATTGTTTTTTTCTGAGACATATTAGCCCAGCCCATAAAGATTAGTCTAGAAATAAAAAATTTTATAGTCAATAAGTGGACGCATGCTTGGGAAGACTGCTTAACTCTTCCCTGCCTTCCATGGTTTTATTCCTGAAACTATCACACTGGACTTCAGTTTCCCCTTTATTTCATCCCAAAAATGAAAGTCTTAGAATTAACCATGGTGATTTCCATATTCCCAAGTAGATATTCTTTTTCATCAACATCGTAGATTTTAGGGCTTAGCAGGAAGTAGGGCTATGGGCAGGGAGAATTTAAGAGTTAGAAGAAAAAATTAGCTCCATTTATTTTGCCTATAATTGCTGCAAACAAGTTCAATCTTTCTTGGCTCCTAACTATGTAATCTCAAAGTGTCTCCATTTCCTTGACACTCTTTCCAGTCTGAGAAATCCTATTCTAACTGATCCAGGATTCCAGGTGAGATTACCTCTTCCTGTTCAGGAATACGGTATAACAGTATAACAAATCCAAATTATTTTATCCTTAGATGGCTCTAAACTTCTTTTGCAACTAAATACCCAACTCTTGCACACCATCACATTTTAGAAGTAGGAGTGTCTGGAGGACACAAATCCACTCTGTTTAATAAAGCCATCATTAAAAATTTAAAAAAAGGAGGGGAGGGCGCCTGGGTGGCTCAGTTGGTTAAGTATCCGACTTCGGCTCAGGTCATGATCTCATGGTTCATGGGTTCAAGCCCCGCGTCGGGCTCTGTGCTGACAGCTAGCTCAGAGCCTGGAGCCTGCTTCAGATTTGTGTCTCCCTCTCTCTCTGACCCTCCCCTGATCATGTTCGTTCTCTCTGTCTCTCTCTCAGAAATAAATAAAACATTAAAAAAATTTATAAAGCCATACCTGGGCATAAAACTGCTTTTGCCATTGAGAACTGGGATAAAGAGTATATCTCACTTCAGTGAAGAGTAGACTACTTGAGTTCTCAAAATCAGTTGTATATCCAATAGAAAAAAAGATAATAACTACTTTTGGTACATTCAGATTATTAACCTGGAGTTCTTTTTATGTAATGTTACCAACTGATAATGACTTCTAAAAAGTACATAGAGCATATCAACATAAAAATTTCTGAGACCAGTAAGATTCAGAAAAGCATTGTACTAATGGCAAGTTTTAGAATAGGAATACAGGAGCTCTAGATTTATCCTCAATATGTGGTTTTTTTTATACACATCACAAATATGCAATCATGGGCCTTAGAGATCCACGTCTAAGAATAGAATATGTTTAATTATTATTTAAAAGAATTATGTGCCATCATGGTTAAGGAAGCTTATTTTATCATAGGATTTTAGAGCTTTTATATTCAGAAAAATTGTTTTTTAATTCAATTAAAATCTTGTATCGGAGGAATGGAACACCATTGAATTTATTATCAGGCCATTAAGGTCTAAGTCTCATCAACATTTTAAAACATAATTTTCAAATTTCTTTCTTTCCATTTTCAATGGACATAGAAGGAAATTTAGTCTTGATTAAGCCTGATTTACTCTCATTAAGCATTAAAAAAAAAAGAAATTGAGGAAAGGTATGAATAGATGGAGAACAGAGGATTTTGAGGGCAATGAAAAGACTATGTATGATATTGTAATGATGAATGCCTGTCATTGCCCAAACAATGTGCATAGAATGTACAAGAGTGAATCTTAAGGTAAACGATGGACTTTAAACGATTACAAGTGTCAGTGTAGGTATAGCCATTGTAATAAATGTACCACTCCTGTGGACAATTTTAATAATGGAGGAGGCTATGCATGTCGGGGGGGGGGTGGTTCCTGGGTATATGGGAAATCTCTGTACCTTCCTTTCAATTTTACTTTGAATCTAAAACTGTTACCAAAAATATTGTATTTAAAAATATTTTATTTCTGAGAAATAATACCTTTTTTCAAAATTATTTGAGCTCTAAATTTGAGAGGAAGCAAAGTGTTTCCTATCCCAACCTTCTCTCTACATATATATATATATATGTATGTATATCAAATCATATTGATCCAGAAAGAAACATTTATTTCTCCAGAATTTTCTACATTTTGTAAATATATAACTTCTATCTAAAAATCAGTCTATAATGCTCTTTAAAAGTTAGACATAAGTTTATCATACAACTCAGCAATTCCACTGATGACTACCCATGAGAAATGAAAATATATGTACACACTAACACTTTCATGAAATAGTCCTTAGCATCCTGATTCATAATAGCCTCAAACAGGAAACAACCCAAATGTCCTTTCACTAAAAAGGAGAGGTGACATACTGATACATGCTACAACATAGATGAACCTCAAAAACATTATGCTAAGTGAAAGAAGCCATAAACAAAAGATGACATATTGTATGATTCCATTTATAAAAAATGTCCAGAAAAGGCAAATCTATAGAAACTGTAAAGAGATTAGTGATTGGGAGTGAAAACAGAGATTAACCATAAATGGACATGAGGGATCTGTTTGGGGTAGTGAAAGTGTTCTAAAAACTGAGTTCTGGTAATGTTTTCACAACTTGGTGATTTTTTTTCTTAAAAATCAATGAAAGGGATAAATTTCTAAAAATCTAAATTTCTAGTCTAAAATTGACTAAAGAGGAGAATTGTTTAACACAATGAAATGTGACACATTTTAAAATTTCTTGCATAAGGTATCCCATTAGCCTTCGATATTTTGTTGTAGAAAGATGTGGCAAAGACTAAAGTCAATTACTAAAGACCTTTTCCACCCAAAAAATCATACGTTGCTTCAAAATTAAATCACTTTATCTTCCAAAACATCTTCCTAGAAAATGAACTTTTTTGCGGTAGTATCAGCAGAGAGACATTCCAGTATGGATCGTATCAGTAGGAACCAAAAAGCTTTTCAAAATGTTGGCCTAACCAACCTCGATCCAGAATCCACCCCAGTAGTACTTTCTGTGAGCTTTATGGCCATCAGATCTCATTTTAACTACCCAAATTCTGAGCTTTCTTAATATTAAATCCCAGAAGGACTTTTTTTTTTAATGTTTAGAAACGCCGGTGTGAAGAAAGGCATCTTGTGAAGAGATAAAGTGGAGAGACAGATTTTGAATCCACATGTGCATAAAGAGAGACGCAATGCTCACAGTAATTTTTATCCAATTCTTTTTCAGTATCCAAACCGTTAATGTTTGTAGTTTTTGATTTTTTTTTTCTAAGTGGATATTTAAGTGGTCTCCCGCCCACGCAGCTCATGCTAAGCGCTTTCCAAAGGAACCGAGTTCAGTTGCGCTCCCTGGGATGAGTTCTACCAATACGGGACAGGCCGGTCTGTCTCTGCCTTACTCTGCAGGGAGCCGGCAGCGGCAGATGGGCCATCTCCCCCAGAAGATACTTTCAGGTGCTTCCCCAAGCGATTACAGCAGCAGCAAGCAGGACCCACGTCCTCCATCTCCTAAGCCCCTGCGAACATATTATACCCGGGTCCCTCCCGGGCAGAAGTCCCAGGCTCGGGGAAGCCTCAGAATCATGCGGTCTCATCAGTCCCGGATTTTGTCCAAGAATGAACGGAGACTAGTGAGGTGAGGTGAGTTGACCGAAGCCACAGAGCCTGGCGCTGGCAGAGCCGGTTAGAACTCGCGTCTCTGCTGATCCGGGGGCCGCCAGCAGCTGCCTGGGGCTCGGAACGCGCAGCCCAAGGAAAACGACGTGGCACTGTGGGCGAGAGGGGCTAAGGGCTCAACAACTCAGGACAGGAGGTCACTGAAGACCACCTTCAGGGGAGACTCGGCAAAAGGCACGTGACCAGATCTCCCTGGCTGTGCCTGTTGACCTCAGCGCCCCCTTACACCCTAACGGTACCTCAGTTTGCGTGTTAATGATGTGGTCGCTCTAGCACACCCGGCACCTGCTTTGAATTCCCCGGTGCCTGTGCAGACTGAGCGGAAAACGGGAAAGTTGCACTTCCCACGTCTTCTCTCCCTCAGTCTCCCCCGTCTCCCTCAGTCTCCCCCGACTCCCTGAATCCTTTCCCTAGTTCCTCGCACCAGCCACGCTCACCCCCGCTACCCCTCCACCCGGTACGTACCAGCCGCGCGCAGAGCTCCGCGCCGAGCCTGGGCCAGGTGTCCTCGCGCGCGGGCTCGCCCAGCCTCCCGGTGACCGAGAGCTGCGACGCGGGCTCCGGCNTGAGGCTCGAGAGGAAGAGCGACAGTGGCTCCCGGTTGGTGCCCGACGCAGGACTCTCCTGCAAGCGTGTTAACAGACGACTGCTGAGATCGTCACAGAACCACTGTCCTCCCCGCCCACCACTCTCAGTTCCCCTGGATGACTGTTCAGGTTCTGTTAAGAATTCGTTTGATGTGAGTTCAGGAATTTCGCCACTCTCCCAGTTCCCAGAAGCTACAACTTGTCGGTCCGACCCATCGTGTCCTCCTGGGGGTGTATTCTCCAAGTGTCCTTAAAGTTGCGTCTTGAACTACTCGTGGCTGTTTGGAGAAGGTAGGAATGTGCATAGTTTTCTTAGCTGCACCCGGAATCTGGGTCTTCGGGTTTATTAGCGGATTATTTTAACAGATTGGGAAGCAACTTGCAATGCCGACAACTTTTAGGCAAAGAAAAATAGATAACAATGCCATATCCAGTTTCGTTTTCAGGTTCTCACAAGGAAAAATGAGGTCCTTATTAAGGTTTCATTGCGTCCTTTAAAAGCCATATTAAATGGATGACAATACTGCTGAAAAAACTAAGATACAGTTCTCTGGTTTGTCCTCATTAAAGTCCTGAGATCGCCAAAATCTTAGTACCAATATTCTCATTGTCATTCTGCTCTGGCTTCCTAACCAAGACCTATGATACCTGCCACTTCACTACTGACTATGTCTAAATTTCCTTTTTACGCAAAAGCTATGTGAGATACAAAAATACGATCAGGCAAATATTTGATTTAAAATATCTACTAATGGTGCTACAATCAGGCCCTTTAAGTTATTTAATATTCTTATCCTCACAATGTAGTAATAATCATCACTATTTTCATTTAAGAAACCAAGGTCCAGCGAAGTTAGATAAGGTTTGAATAAAGTGAAATAGCTAAGAAGACTGCAGATCAGTTTTTGAGCTTAGGTCTTTCTGCCTTTGAGGTTGATCAACTTTTTAAAATTTAAACTCTGTTACTAAAGCTTGTGATTTTTCTAAATTCTGACCTGTATGTCTTATTTTCTAAGAACATTGTTACTTGTGTGGTTGTTCAAATATTAATAAGGGATTGAGATTTATATTTTTGTGTAACTTCAAAGCTTATTATTTGACATTATCAAGTATATTTGTGTATCAAATATATTATAAATATTATTAAGGCAAATTATTCTAAGTCCTATTCATTTTAGATAGCCTATAATAGAGAATGATACTAAAATATTTAGATATATGAGTTACACCATGATGGTTGGATTTTTATGATTCTGCAACTGTATTCCTTATACTCACAAAATTTGTTTTGTTAACCTTGTATTTTGGGTTAAATTTGATAATATCATTAGTCCTTACTCATATACTTTTAAATTACGTATTTGAAATAATCAGAACCACTTGAATGCATGTTCTGTAAACACTATATCCTCACTAGCTAGAAAAGCACAAACCAAGTGCTTAAAAGCAGTTTTTAAATGAAAAATGTAATTTTACTTCCTTCAATTAAGAGAAAATAATGACTTAAGAAAACTCTATTGAGTGCTTTTGTCTACTTAAAGTTGATTGAATATTTTTGATAGTCTCTCACAGGAAAGTAAGAGAGATGATGCCATCAGGTAAACAGCCTAAAGGTTTGCAGTAACTGTTGCTAAGACTGGGAGAGAGAACCTGACCATTAGTCCAAAGAAGTACTTTTGAGTCCAGGAACTGGTGTTACTAGTAGTAGTAGTTGGACAAAGTTGTGTGAATTTTTATAAAATATATGAATCTAAATGCAGAAAGTTTAATCAACTTTGGGGCTTTGCCAAATGATCTGATGGAAAGATAAGAAGAAAACTTGGCTGCCATTACTAAGAGAGTAGTTGAAGGACAGAGCCATGAGATTAATGTAATACTAAATAGGAGAATAGGTAGAAACATAAAAAAAGGAGATAAAAAGATGTTAAGGAGCTAGGGATATAAATCAAATGAGGGAGAGGAAAATAAGCTATAGCCAAGGTGAGATAGTTTTCTTGAAAGCTCTAGTAGTAGTGATGACATGGTTTATGGAAGAAAAATGAGTAAGGTTGGCTGACACAGAATGAAGATCAAGAAGTTAGAGACTAAGGTACTGAAAAGACCTTTCACATGGATACTGAAGACACCAACAGTTGTGAGAAGCCATGATATAGATAAGGAGTGAGTCAGATGCCAGAGATTTCCATGAATGTGGTGGAATGATGTGGAGCTGAGTGGATAACTATTCAGAGTTGGGGCAGAAGGTACATACCCAGGAAGCAAGAGGCCCTCTTCAGGGCCAGGCCAGCTGAGACGTGAGTCCCCATCAGACCACTCCATGTTTCCAGAGGCTAGGATATTAGTGTCCTAGGGCTGCTATAACATACCTTGAACCAGCAGAATATTTTTTTCTCATGGTTCTGGAAGCCAAAGTTCAAAATCAAGGTGTTGGCAGGGCAGCACTCCCTTTGAAGACCCTAGGGGTGAACCCTTTTTAGCCTCCTTAGATCTTTGTGGCTATAGGTAATCACTGGTGCTCCTTACCTTGTAGCTGCCTAACTCCAATCTCTACCTCTACCTTCAAGAATATTCTTTGTTTTTCTCCTCTGTTGTTAGCATTTTTCTCTTATAAAATACTTCACCCAGTTAAACCAGGATAATCCCATCTGGAGCTCCTGATCTTAGTTACATCTTCAGAGACCTTTTTTCCACATAAGATTACATCCACAAGTACTGGGGGTAGGACCTAGACAAATCTTTTTGTAGACTACCATTCAGTCTACTACAATGAGGTTAGCTGAAGCCAAAGGAATAGCCAGTCTGGATGACAGTGGCAACTGATAGCTTTTCAGGTGTTTGGAAAACCAGGATATCTATGATAATGTGAAGCTTATCAATGTTTCTAAAGCTTTCCAACCATGAAATTTAATACATATGAAACCAGAAGATTGAAATTGTCCAGAGAGACTTTACATCCCTAGGAGTGACTATCTGTCCTTGGGGACAAAATGCACTAAGGAGAAGAGTCCTATACCTGGGACAGTATTCCATCTGGTTGTAGAGAATTGAGCAAATGAAATCTTCCACTCCTCCTCTTCAGCCATCTTCCGTTCTGGAGGACATATGTGGTTCCCTGGTCCTAAAAGAGTCTACAGGATGACCACATTTCATCTCTCCCTGAAAATATGACATTTAGAAAGACTGGAAGAATGACCCTGTGAATCTGTAGCAGAGGCTGAGCTAGCTTCCAAAATCATGACTTATAAAGAACAATCTTAAAAACTCTTAAAGAAGGAAGAAAGAAATGTTGAAACCAGTTCTATCTGTGCCGACTTCATCCTCCTCCAACCGACAGGCACTCTGAGAGATGGTTGAGTAGCTACCAAAGTCAAATGGAACTCCCCTTAAATAGAGTCACAGTCTACTGCTTTTAATAGAATAGGAGCCATAAATTCCATCAAAGGGGCCACCCATTATTTTCTGGATGATGCCAGTGAGAAGATCCCATGTTGTGCCAGTGGGGCAGCAACATAACTGGGCCAAGATCTGCAGCCAATCAGAGAAGCATCCATCTTTGGGTGACCTTGAAGGAAGTTGCCCTGAGATGGAGTTTGGATGATATATGGCCTTTGGCAGAAGAGAGTATATGGCCTTTGGCAGAAGAGAGTAAAGCCTGAGTTGCCCAGTAGTGACTCGACCCTGTTGTGTGGAAGAAAAGGTATCATCACAGACCCACATACATCAAGGGTTAGTGAATATATTCATCTGAGGCTGTTGAGTGAGAGGCAGAAGGAAGAAAAAAAGAAATACTTTCCTTTAGAATTTAAAGTAGAAATATTCTAACAAAGTATTCCAAATTATCATTACATTCATATGTTTCCCCTGCTTCTAGTCAATGGGGCATCATTTCACAAAGTAGCAGGGTATATGAAAAAAAACCCAAACAAACATAAAAAAAACACCTGAAAACAGAAAATCTTGGGTTCTGATCCCAAGTAGCAATGCCATTAATCGTGAATACTCTCATTAAAGTCAGTTTTCTCTGAAGGGAAAGAGAAGCTGTAGGATCAAAGATTGTCTGGCTCTAAAATTTTATGAAACTCTGAATTGGCTTTCTTATTCAATCCAAACTCCTCAGCTCAGTGTTTAGAACACCTTACCCACCTATCTCCGTCTCACTTCAATTCTTATCATTTCCCAACCAATTCCTTTTTCCAGATAACCTAGTCAACTTGCCAGTCCCTGTGACTGACTTCTGTAGTTCAACATTCAAAATTGGTGCAGGTGATATGCTTATTTTCACTACTTTCTACTCTTAATGTTATTTAATTTCCCCAAACTCCTGTTCACAAGTAATCTACTTATGAAAACCTAGTAGTGAATTCTCTCTATCTCTGATCAATTTGTTCAAATATATGCCATGTGTTTGGGGAGTATAGCAATTTTAAATTAGTATTTTCAAAGTTTTTGGCATGCCCTTAAAACCCTTAAAACACTTACATCTGTATTAAGTCTCCTAATTAAACTGTAAGTTTCTTAGCACAAAGCTCTTATATTCCATGATAATATTTACCAACTTCTTCCAGTAAATGAGACAATGTTTTAGAAACAATAAAAATAAAATTGCTAATCATGGAGCCACCCACTGTTACAGTATTGACAACGTTCTTGGCCCAGAGTAGGCATTCAGTAAATATTTTTGTATAAATATGTAAGTAAATCAATCAATACATTTTCAACTATAATTTTATACACACACACACAAACACGAAAACACCAACTATTCTTCTTCAATAGGATGACCTTTCACCAGTATGTGATAGTTTATTTGCTCAAATTAGCTTTATTTTTAACAGCATATTTAAGAAATAGTTAAAACATTTTAATATACCTTTATAGGAGTTGCTTTTGTGTACAGATTCATAAAATCAGAGATGAGATCTTTAAGATTAGATGATCATCATAATTAAAATGTTAATTAATAACTTCTAATCCAGGGGATCTCAGTGTCTCTAGAATTTTCTCTCTCTCTCTGTTTTTAAGTAAGTTCTCTGCCTAACATGGGGCTTGAACTCACCACCCTGAGGTCAAGAATCACATGCTCTACTGATTGGCCCAGTCAGGTACCTCTGGAATTACTACTATATTAGAAAACATACATTTTATCAGATATCCAATAACATTTGCATGATACTTATATTATTCATAGTAAATATTATTTATTATGGTTCTGAATTACTCAATAACTGTAGATAACTATATTGAATCCTAAGTTATCTTATAAAATGAGTTGGGTGTTTTTTTGATTTGAGGCAAATTCTAACATACCTCAAGTATCACTGATGGAAGTTAGGATGGGTAGAGCCATCTAAAAGAGAAGGTTCTGAGATGTTCCTGGGGCATGGATTTGAATGCCGGCCTCAAAGAAAATCTCCTTGTAAACTGAGAATTTACACTTAATTCAATTGCAACCTCCCTCCACCTTTTAAAAAATATTTCCTTTTCCTGTACAGGAGTTAGAAAAGCTGTAAAAATTAACATTATCCCATAAATCTAGGGCAAATATGATATTGTAATTTATAAGAAATAATATATTTTGGTCATTCAGATGAATGGCAACCAAAATATATTTCTTATTTGTACATGATCTTTCTCCATGGTTTCTGTTTCACAGCTTCTAAAACCTTTGGAATTTCCTGTGATCACGGTGATAGAGGTATCTTTTGTAATGTTAATGAGGTGACCTCTGGAAAGCACTCAGGTAACCTAAGGACAGTGACCTGATAGCCGGGAGAACCAACTCTGTCGTTTGAGGGTTGTAACTTTCAGTTCTCGGACTTCCAGGGAGGGAGAGGAGTTGGAGGTTGAATCAGTCAATGCTAATGACTTAGTCAGTCATGACTGTGCAATGAAACCTCCATAAAACCCCAAAAGGACAGGGTTGGGAGAACTTCCAGGTTGATGAACACACAGAGGTGCCTGGAGAGGTCATGGAAGCTCCTCACCCTTTCCCCATACCTCATCCTATAATATCTCTTTATCTAATTGTTGATTCATATCCTTTACCCTATCTTTAATAAACTGGTAAATGTGTTTCCCTGAGTTCTGTGAGTCATGCTGGAAAATTAAAAGAACCTAAGGAGGTCGTTGGAACCTCCAATCCAGAAGTACAGGTAACAACCAGGGTTTGCAACTATCTGAAGTAGGAGGTGGAGAATAATCTTGTAAGACTGAGCCTTTAACCTGTGGTATACAATGCTATCTTCGGGTAGATAGTGTCAGAATTGTGTTGAAATCTTGGACACCCTATCAGTGTTCTAGAATTGCTTGGTATTGTGGTGGGAGACCCCCTCCCCACATCAGAATTGGGTCCAGGAATTCTAAAAGAGCAAATAACAACAAAAAATTGTATGCTTTCATTTAAAATATCTGAACAACTGAAATACAATCTTTAGCATTAACATTTGTCTGTGTTTCTTGGGTTAGATGCATTTTATCCATGATTCTCCTTATTTCTTGTAGCCCTGGACAAAAATTTAATGTATGTAAAGCCTGTCCCCTTTTTGCATCTTTTTCACCTACTCCTTCCCAGCTACTTACATTATCCTTTGAGCCATGAGTGGGTTTATAAACACATTGACCCTCTCGGTAGGTTTTTGTGCAACACTCTTTAAGGTCAGCAGTGAGGCAGAGCCAAGCAATTGACATTGCAGAAGAGAACTTTAGAAAGATAGTATAATATCTGAGAATGAATAATTGATTTCCAAAGATTAAAGTCTAAGCACCACTCTGATACCTATGAGGGGACACCTTCCTTTAAAAATGAGACTTTAACATTACCAATTAATAGATATGCATACAATAAACCTTTTCCTCAACCTTGTATTAATTAAAAAAAAATGAAAGAAAAAGAAAGAGGGGCATCTGTGTGGCACAACTGGTTAAGTGTCTTACTTCGGCTCAGGTCATGATTTCATGCTTTGGTTTCTGTGTTTGAGCCATGTATGGGGCTCTGTGCTGACAGCTCACAGGGCTTGAAGCCTGCTTCAGAATCTCTTTTTCCCTGTCTCTCTGTCTCTCCCCTGCTTATGCGCATGTGCTCGCTCGCTCTCATTCTCTTTCTCTCTCTCTCTCTCTCTCTTGCTCTCAAAAATAAAAAAAAAATATTTTAAAAAAGAAGAAGAAGAAAAGAAAGGAGAGGTTTGGAAGGAACAGGGACTGACTGCAATCTATCACCTTGAGGACTTACCAGACAAAGCCCATATTTTCCTAACTGATTCCAAACTGCTTAATGAAGATTCCTTTTCTTAAATAATAAGGAAAATTTTGATATAGAATTCTAGGTTGAAGGATTTCTTCCCAATACTTTTTTAGAGTTGCTATATATACTTTGTCCTGTGTACAAAACATGTTTATTATTCTGTTCTTAGGACTTTCTCTTTGCCAGTGATTTTAAGTAATTTTGCCATGTCTGTGGTGGAGGTTTCTTTATGTTTCATGCACTTGAGGTCCATTGTATTTCTTGGATTGGAAATATTTCAATCATTTCTTCAAATAATTTTTCTGCCCCCACTCCCTTGATTCCAATTAACATATAGGCTTAAGCTACTTAAGATTTTCCTACAGTAGATCACAGATGTTCTGTTCATTTGTTTTTGGTCTTTGTACTCTCTGTGTTTTATTCTGAATAGTTCTTTTTGCTGTCTTCATGCTCATTTATTTGTTTTACTCTCTAGTGTTTAATCTACTATGTTTTTATGCAAGTGTTCATTTCATCTCAAATGCTGTATTTTACATCTCTAGAACTTTGATCTAGAAGTTTGAGTTTATATACCTTCCATGCCTCTACTTGCTCTATCTTTCCTCTACACGGGAAATACCTACAATTATTTTTATAATGTCATCACCTACTAATTCAATCGTCTGTGTCAATTTTGGATTATTTCTATTGATTTTTTTTTCCTCTTCACTTTAGGTCACATTTCCTTTCTTCTTTACATGTGTGGTAACTTCTTATTAGTTGTCAGACATTTTGATTTTGCCTTGTTGGGTGGGTAATGGGTAGTTTTGCATTCTTATTAGAATTCTTGAACTCTGTTCTTGGCCATAATTATGTTATTTGGGAACAGTTTATCCTTTTGAAACTTTCCATTAAGTTTTATTAAAGAGATTTCATTAACCTAGGGCTTATTTTGCTCTTACTGCTGAGGTAAGAATTTTTTGAGTACTCTACCTAATGTGACTTGAATCATGACTGAAATTCAATGTGCAGGAACGTGAACTACTCTCAGCTCTGTTTGACCTTTGGTGATTGGTCTTTGTGTTCTTTCAGGTAGTTCTTGTTTCTTTATATACATAAACTGATTTGTACCCAGCTGAAGCCTTGAGAATATCTTCTGGAGATTTCAGGAGTTCTTTCTCTGTGAAACTCTCTCTGTGCAGAGACTGTGCCCTGCCACCTCTAAAGATGTTCTGGCTCCCCACATGACCAGTTTCATCTCTTCAACTCTGAGAGAGGACCAAACTTAGCCTGGGTTCCTCCTCCCTGAACTAATACCAGGAAATTCTTTTCACACACTGAGTTGAGGCAATCGTGCTTACCTCATTTGTTTCCTCTTTCTCAGGGATCACTATCCTGTGCTGTCTCATGTTTAATATCCAAAAACATTGCCCCATATATTTTGTCTGCTTTTATAGTTGTTTCAGGCAGGAGGGTGAATCTAGCACCCATTACCTCATCTTCACTAGAAGCAGAAGTCCATTTAGTAATTTGTTTTTGCTTTTTAGGTTTAGTGTTTGCTTTTTTTTTTTCATGTAAATCCTTTCTACAAAACACTTAGTAAGAGTTCACTGCACAAAATGGACTTTTTATAAATGTTTTAGATTGGATGAAGTAAACTTTTTTTTTTAATGTTTTATTTATTTCTAGGAGAGAGAGAGAGAGAGACAGCGTGAGCAGGGGAGGGTCAGAGAGAGGGAGTCACAGACTGAAACAGGCTCCAGGCTCTGAGCTGGCTGTCAGCACAGAGCCCGACGCGGGACTCGAACCCACGAACCGCAAGATCATGACCTAAGCGAAAGTCAGAGGCTTAACTGACTAAGCCACCCAGGCGCTCCGGATGAAGTAAATCTTAAAAAGAAAGGAGAAATTCTGTTCACTTACATGTTGCTCAGAGACAAATTTATTGGGAGAATTTAGTGAAAGACTGAAATCTAAGATGACAGTTCTATTCTCAGCTCTGTTTGTGACAACTTCTCTGGCCTTAACTTTTATTCCTATGCTTTCATATAAAAAGGTAGTGGATGTTGACACTCGTCTCTAAAATTATGAAAAGCTTTTCTAAATTATATGAAAACAAGGACAGCCTTAACCAGGATTATATTGAAATTCTATCTATATTGCCTCTGAAGTACTTTAACAATTGTGTTATCTGTTTATAAATTATTCATTATTAATAAGGGAGCTGATTCCAAGTCATGCTCCTGGAAATCATCTGATGAAATCGCCATGAATAGCAACATTGGTGATGTATCTCAAGGAAGGGGGAAAAATAAAAATTATTTCTCGGTTCAACAGTGATAATATTCGCAGCTTTCACATTAACTGAATGACTTAATGGGTCTTTATTAATAAATGTCCCCATTTTTCCACAGAAAATTTTTATGATGGTTATATAAAAGCAGCTTATACAAATTCTGCTGTATTTCAAAAGTAAAAGCATATTAACTTGCTGCATCCAACTCTTTCCCCATCATTCTTCCTGGTTCATAGCAAGCCATAGCAGGCATCCAAAATAAAGAAAGTTAAGTAGCACAGAAACATGAAAGAATTCTGCATTTATCCTATTTTTTTAAATTTTTTAAAAGTTTATTTATTTTTGAAGGAGAGAGAGACAGAGTATGAGCAGGGAAGGGGCAGAGAGAAAGAGGGAGACACAGAATCTGAGGCAGACTCCAGGCTCTGAGCTGGCAGCACAGAGCCAACGCGGGGCTCGAACTCACGATCCATGAGATCATGACCTGAGCAGAGTCCAATGCTTAACCAACTGAGCCACACAGGTGCCCCTCTGCATTTATCCTAAAACTGAAGTGCACAGATCTGTAGACACATTTGGCCTAATATGTTAGAAGATTTAATTTCATTCCAGTGAACAAATCTGCTCAGTAAAGGGCAATTTATGGCTCAAAATATTAGTTTGCAGCAAACACCTTTACTACCAATTCTTTTTATTTGTGAAAGTTCATGACACAAAGAGACCTCCAAATATTCTTAAATTTCAAATCTAAACATTCTTAGGTTTCAAATAAAAAATATTAATCTTACCTGACCCTAAATATCAGAGTTTTGTACATCATTGTTATGTAAGTTCCCCAGACCGGTAGAATTCATACCAGCAGGGAGTTTATTAGAAATATAGGGTCTCAGCGGCTGGCTTAGTTGGTTAAGCAAACAACTCTTGATTTCATCTCAGGTCATGATCTCATAGTTTGTGAGACTGAGCCCCAAGTTGCAATCCACACTGACAGCACAGAGCCTGCTTGGGATTCTCTCTCTCCTCTCTCTCTGCCCCTCCCTGCTCTCAAAATAAATAAATAAACATAATATTAAAATAGATTCATTTTTTAAGTGTATAAAGGCAGTGAAATACATATTTCAACCACCAGGTCTATATTTAGTAAAATTAAACATAAATTTGACTCTTCACTTCCTGGAAATTAAGTCAACAAGGGAAGAAAAACAGAATATATAGCCAGTTATCATTTGCAATCCCATGTATAGAATCCCAGCTGAGGATATTAATAGCCACATAGTTCATTTTGCTTTTTAAAATCTTCTATACAGATGATCAACTTTTTGAACCAGGTTTCTTTGTCTGAAGAGTTATATTTCTATAGTAAATGAAAGATGCTTATATTTGGTTTAGTGTCGTTTTAATTATTGCATAAAGTCTATATATACAAAAAATCTAAATCTTATTGGCTAAATCCTTAATAAGGGAAACTGGTAAGAACAAAGATATGGTTTAATTTTTAAAAATGAGAAAAATTTTGACTTCCTAATGTTTGATACAGTCGTATCCACCTGGTCAAAACCCTCTGGCTAGGTATCCATGAAACAACTGGTATTATGGAAATAAAGTGCATTTTTCTCATTACAAATATTCAATCCTTCCTTAGACAAAAACACTTTGAGAACTAATAGTTTTCATGTACATTTGTATTGGCTTATTCTGTGGCAATGTTCATATTAAAACCAGAAACAGAATACTGAATTCTTGACTAGGGTTTCAACTAATATCTTGAAAATTGAGTTTGAATAAGTTGAGATCTATGAGTTATATTACAAAAGATGGCAAATGGATATTTTTCTTTCTTTTTTTAAAGTTTATTTATTTATTTCAAGAGAGGGCACAAGCAGGGGAGGGACAGAGAGAGAGGGAGATAGAGAAAATTCCAAGCAGGCTCTGTGCTGTCAGCACAAAGCCCTACACAGGGCCTGAATCCACAAACCATGAGATCATGACCCAAGTTGAAGTCAAACACCCAACCGACTGAGCCATCCAGGTACTCTATATTTTTCATTTCTAGTAAAGGAAGCAGAAGTCAGTCTATCAATGAAGAAGGAGAAGCAGAAGGAGAAGAGAGGGAGGAAGAGAAGGAGGAGAAGGTAGGAGGAGGAGGAGGAAGAGAAAGAGAAAGGAAACAAAGCAAAGCAGTAATTTCCAGTAGTCCCTCAGTTATTCAGAGGAAAAGCATGTAGTCATAAGAAGTTTTTCTAACCTGGCAATATGTATGTAAGTGCCAGGGTGGTGATAAGTATGTATATGTGGCAGCGAGGAGGTAGGGATGGGGGTGGTATGTGTGTGTTGGGAAATAGAAATTAGATGAAGGACCTTTCTAACTGTAGAATTATTTAACAAAGAAAAACTGGAACATGTGGAATTTCTCACACTTTAATTATCTCTAAAGTTAGGGATAATTTAGATAAACCATAATCTGCTCATATGGCTGAGATTCACATGTTTTGGGTTTGTTTGTCTGTTTGTTTAAGTAAGCTTGTGATACATATGCCCATGAAGAAAAGGGTCAATTCTAAAGGAACCATGCAGCTGTGGAGTAATGTAGCATTGGTAAATACTCTCCATGTTTTTATCTACTTTCATCTACTCCCCCAGTCCTTGTCAATTGAAGTCAGTTATCACCTGTGTAGACGACAGCCCCGTGGGCAGAACACTGAGCCACTTCATCTCCCCACTATCATCTTCATCTTCAGTCTCTCCCTGGCCGTGTTCGGATTCTGACTCTTCCATCCCCTTTGGCCACACTACACCAAGAAAAATGGCTGATTGTTCTGCCTTTACGAAAATCTTGAAAAGCTTGCCACTGGGATTAAACCATCATATCTGTATATGTGTCTCTATTCATCAAGTTAACTAAAGAGATAAATAATCTACACTTTTTTTCTGATAAAAAGCTATCATTTTACTGTCTGCCTATGTTTATAAGCTCCCAGTACAGGGAGAAAAAAGTAACTTCTCCAGCTTATCAAGTACTAGCAAGTGCTTTTCTTTCATTACATCATTTATTACCTCCTTAAAACAACATGGAAGATATGCAGTATCACTGCCTTTAATGGAAGAGTAAACTGAGGCACAGATAGGTTTAATAACTTACACAAGATCTTACAACCTATAAGTGGTAGAATCAGGTTTCAAAACTTAGGTATGCCTAAGCATTAAGGTGGTGATTTTAACTTTCTTACTACATAATTTCCCATAAATAAGCCTCACAATGTTTTGTTATGAATCATTTTTTATGTAAAATAGCTATTCATGAAACTCTTCTTCCTAAATAATCCATTAAGATGATATCATATTCCTAGCAGCAGGCTCAGATCTCAGAAATGTAAATATTTTAATCAAATACCATTCTTCTTTACCAATAATTTGGAATTTTTGTATACTTCACTGTTTTCCCCTAAGTATAAGTTTAAATGCCCCTTTTTTCCTGATCCCCCAAAAATGATTTTTTACTCATTTTTTCTGATTTCCATTGATGTCAAAACATACATAATTATAAAGTGCAGAGGCAACAAAGATAAAATATTTCAGAATAGCCAAACCCTGAAAATTCTGATCTTTTTTCAGAGAATATGATGCAGTGAATATTTGAGTCCAGTTATCTGGACTTGAAAAAGTTGGTTTCTTATTATGAATGAAATTAATGCTGTTGACAAAAACATCATCAACTTCACTATCTTTTTTCAGTACTGCTCCCTGTTCTTTATAATTTTCTTCATTTTCTATAATAATTGGATATCAATGACTTATTTATCTCTTTTATGGAACACTATTTGGCCTAGAATAACAATCCCTTTTTGCACATCTACATATTCTCTCCTAGCCCCTTGTGTTAGGTGATGTCAAAATAGTGGTTTTTAAGTTTTTATTGGATCTTATGCTTTTAAAACCTTTTTTTACATTACACAAATAATTCATAAATGCATTCTAGTTTTTACAAATTTAAACATGGAGATGAAATCAAGCCACCTTCAAAAGTCACCTTCACTTTTAGTTCTATCTGCCCTGTAGGTAACTATATCTATCACAAATTTAATATATTTATTTCCCATCTTTTCTTAATACTTTTACCTATATATCATGTGGATCCAGAACTACTTTTTATATTGTTTTTTACATGTCTGTGTGTTTTACATACTGTAGATATTCTGTAACTTTTATTTTTTATTGTACAATATCTTAGAATTTTGTTGCTATTATCAAACATAGGTATGTATGACTCATTCTTCTTAACTGTTAGAAAGTAACAGTTTTATTTCCTAGAATAAAAATATTAGGATTCATTTAACCACTCCCCATACAGAAACATTTAGGTTCCTTCCAGGATTTTATTATTATAAACATTGCTGGAATTAACTAACACTCATTTTTACGATTCCTTATATACATGTGTTATTCTAGGAGAAAAATGAGATTTCTGGCTACATCTTATTTTAAGAGATATTTCTGTGGTAGGAAGTTATATTAGGATCACAAAGGCTCAGGCACTGAAGTGAGAACCTCCTCAATCCTGGAGTCAAGAATTCTAAAAGGCCTCACAATTTATCAGCAGTTGTATTTTTGCAATGGAAAACATAATGTAGTGGGAGTCAAGGGAAATGGACACTAAGCACTCCTGCCACTAATCAGAAGTTGTACAGCTCTCCAGACTTCCATATTCTTCTAGCACTAAGAGATGGGACTAGATGATTTATTTCTCGGAACTGTTCCAGCTCTACGTGGCATATTTCTGTTGTTCCTTTTTTCATTCATCCTACAAGCATAAAAAAGGCTTATATAAGAACCTACAATGTTTCCATAAAGACAGAAAAAGAAATAATGCCAGGAAACAAAGCAATGTATAAACAGATATCACTTAAACAAATTTATCTAGGTCACAAAATGTGTGCTTCAAAAAGAAAAAAAAGAAAAAGTTCAAAAGATCAACACTTATCATTTCTTTAGTTTTATTTTTCTGACTAAAGCAGCTGCTTGGTGTACCTTTATCTGCAAACAATAAAATCTGGAGTAAAGTTATTTCCCTCTCCCACCACCCCACTCATATGGAGGCATAAGATTTGTTCTAATGGGTGCTTTCATGTCTCCTGTGGCCTCAACGTTGTCCTTGTCTGGAAGACCTCTGGCCAATACTGGGACTGGGATTTCTAGGGGCTGTTTCTTGTGTTCTCTAGATTTGTAACTGCCCAAATTCATCTCAAGGCCCATATGCTGGATTTTTCTTCTAAATACAATCCCTCTCATCTAGTATATCATACATTGCACGTAACATGCACACACACTGAATTTAAAAGGGGGACCAAGGGCCAAGAAGGGGTTAAGTATGGGGAAAGGACTTCCTCAAGAAAACATTTTTGAATTTAATACTTATGAAAGACCAAAAGGAAATACATAACCATTTTTATCCAGATTTTTAAGATTCCTCTCCTTTAGCAGTGATCCTATACATCTCTTCATTTATTAAAGCTTTCTTTGAAGTTATAGTAGCTTCAAAGGCAAAAGGACTACGTGTGGACACAAAACGATGAATCACGATAGAGAGTGTAAAGTAAATAATGACACTGAATTATCAGTCGGCTGAGAAGACAGCCCAAAGTAAATTATTATAAAGTACAGCTATATTAAAATGAGGAAAACATGTAACAGTATCATAGCAGCATCTAACAGTTGCAACATAAATAATGAAAACCTAACCAGGCAAGAACCATAAGTGAATTCCTGTTTGTCAGTGCCATCCTTGGTTAAATAGATCAGCTTATTTTCAACATTGACAACATTTACCCACACAAAGTGGGAAACTGAAACACTCTCTGAGTAAGTGATTTCAAAGCATGATTTCACTAACCTTTGTCAATTATATCAATTTGGTTAAGCTTAATTCAGTTCAGAGAACATTTGTTATGCACCAGACATTCTATTAATTGCTAGGAACATAAACATGACAATGCTCTTCCTCCCCAAAAGAGTTTACTTTCCATTGGAAGTATTTCAAAGTTCTTTAATCTCAAAACCAATTTCAAAATGTGTCATCTTTAAACAAAGAAATGGGAAACAGAAAGAGATACAGGTTACCCTATTTTGCAAGGACTCAGCATGATTAACATCATAAGGAAAGTTCCAAAACATTAGGAATCACTATTCTGGATGATTTGAGAAAATATATTTTTGCCCAATTTTAATACTTTGTAACAACTGCATGAAGGAAGCAGGATAATAGCATAGAAAGAACACTGGACTAGAAGTTAAGAAACTAGGTTTTAGCCATGTTCTTCTATTAACTTGCAGTGTGTATTTACATAATTTAATTTTACTTGCATAGACTTTCTTTAGCTGTGAGAGAAGGAGTAAATTAAACAATCTGTGGACACTTTCAGATTTAACCCAGTAACTGAGTCAGCTATTAGGTTTCTAATTGTTTGTGTAGAAAAGTAGCAAGTAAAGACAGGCCAGATAGGTGACTTCAACGAAAGCCAGGTAAAGTTGAAAGGCAATCAATTATTCAGTAGACCATCTGCTGCTTTTTGTATATCTTACCTCACTGTATTGGATACATACTCTTCCATTGATCATAGTACTTTGCAATTAAGGTATTTAGTGAATTTAATATTTTGGAACAACAGCAAGTTCATCAGACAGCTCATACTTGGTCTCATCCTTCCATTTTAAAACCTTTCCTAATAGACTAAGGCTACTTTTCTGGCCATGAATAAATAACATGGTAATATAACTTAACGTTTCCTTGGTTCTGTTCATTTTTTAAAACTATACTAAAATCCTATGATGTAAAAGTTAATATCTGAGATAGGAGATATTTTTACCTAATACTGTTTTATCTTTCCTCTAAATGTGGAATGCAGGAAAAAATTATCCCCTAGGCTGTTAATCAGTGTATCACAGGCCTCTAACTTGTTGCTATGTGATTTCCTTATTGAATTTATTTGTACAAAAATAAAACACCTGGTTAGAATTCTATTCATGGTTGAGTTAATCTAGGACTTATTATAATTTCCAAATGATATTTCACTTTTGTGGGGACATATTGAACCTCTGGTTTGTAGATGTAAATTTTGTTGTATTTTAAAGTTTATTTATTTATTTTGAGAGAGAGAGTCGGGGAGGGGTAGATAGAGAGGAAAGGAGAATTCCAAGCAGGCTCCAGCGCTGCCAGCGCAGAGCCCCACATGGGGCTCTATCCCACAGACTGTGAGAGCATGACCTGAGCCGAAATCAAGAGTCAGACCCTTAACTGACTGAGCCACCCAGGTACCCATACTGGACCCAGCATTGCACATTCAAGTGAGTGTTGTACATTCATCATCCAAAAGCTTATCCCAGATCGACAAGCAAAAGTAACATAATTTAAGGCATAAATTTAATCTAATGTCTGACAGAGTCAGGACTGGGAATAGCAGTGCTTCTTAGATCTACTCCAACAAGACTGCCATCTCTTCTCTCATTTCTCAAACTTCCCAAGAATCTTCTAAGACATTCCATTGGCTGTGGAAAAGCTAAGAAAGGTTTAAACTTAGCTGACACTCCCCCTAGTGTCAGATACAATGCATTCATACATTTCAAAAGAGTGGGGCAGGGTATATCAGGCCACCAGAAGAATAGGATGGCTTCTAGGTTTAGACTCTCCCATACTGCAAAGACAGTAAATACTAACTCTCCTGCTCTCCATCCAAGGTAAACATTGGTCTCAAGTCCACATGAAAGTCTAATAACCTAACAGTTGGCCTTTCTGCTCTATTCTCACTAGTCTCAGAGGATCTTAAGGAACTGTTTACCTCTCAAGTTGAAAAAAATAATTTAAATTTAAGTCTGTGAAAATAAATAAACTAATCCAGAATGGATTATTGCTATTGTTATTAATATCATCAGCATCGTGATTAATAATGGTTATTAGATTTGGTATTTGTGCCTAAAATAAAACTAAAAAGACACATTAGGATTATAACTGCATAATGCAAATGTGTATGTGACTCTGTGTGTATTTTTTTAATTAAATAAATGGTGAGAAGGGGTGTAGTGCTAAGGTAGCATCCTAACATAATCACATCAAAGATTGAATGGAAAAAAATGGAAAAAAAAAAGATTGAATGGAATAACCTGGTAAACAAAGGAAAATGTTAAAGAGGTATTTCAGGGAATCCTTTGTGAATAATTGTTTTCTACAAGATGAATTATGAGTCTAATCTTTAATATATGCTGTACTGGTTTATTATCCATGTCATTATTAGAATAAAAATTCTCAATTATTGGAATAATTGAATATTACTATTAAGAATGTATAAGTCCTTTCATAGAAGTGCTTTAGCACTCTTCTCTCACCACTTATTGGCTGCATAATTCAGAAGATGCTATTGAGGGGCGCCTGGGTGGCTTAGTCGGTTAAGCGTCCGACTTTCGCTTAGGTCGTGATCTCGCGGTTCGTGGGTTCAAGCCCCGCGTCGGGCTCTGTGCTGACTGCAAGCTCGGAGCCTGGAGCCTGTTTCAGTCTGTGACTCCCTCTCTCTCTGACCCTCCCCTGCTCACGCTGTTTCTCTCTCTCTCCTAGAAATAAATAAAACAATAAAAAAAAAAAGAAGATGCTATTGATATTTCTGTTTTAAGGCTAGTAATAACATATGTTTCTGAAATATATTCTCAAAATTTTAAATACTCTATAAATTTATTCAAAATAATCTTCACCAAAGCTTAGTGTGTTTGATTTCTGCAGTGTATTATACGACAGAATCAAACAGCCATTCATATAATCAACCTATCTGAGGAAAATAGCCAAAAGAAAAAAAAAAAACTATTTGTGATGGAAGTGTTTTTCTGTCATGATTGCCAAGACTGTTTTATGTCTTATATCTCTTCAGATTACTTAGATTACTCAGCAGATAATTATGAAGTCAGGAAAACAGAACACAACTTGCATATCCAAAGATGATAAAATGCAAGAATAATGTGTCCAAATTTCTAACATTTTATTCAATAACTATTTCTTTCATGACTACTATGTGTTAAGTACCATTTTAAGTCTTAGCATATATAAAAACAAAACAAACAGACAAAAATCTCTGACCTTGTGGAGACTATATCCCAGTTCTACTGTAAAAGATATTTACATATGATGATATATTAATATGGCCATTGTTGCTTTTATCACAAACTGTACAAAGATATTGCACCTTCTACAAATATCATCCATTACCACAAAGAAGGCAACTATCATCCCAGGTGCATAGATTAGAAAACAATGTTGGTCATATATTTCTCTGTCTAGCCCCTTCAGCGGGTAACATCATCCCTAACTTCAACTTCTTTGAAAGATGTATTTACAAACATTAGTAAGAGAGACATTTGAAGGGGGAAAACCCCAGACTTTATATTCAGAATCTGTTTGTTTAATAATTTATATGGCATAAAACTGCCTTTTGGCCTTTGGAATCATTCCCACCCATTCACGTCTGAATGGAAGCCAAAGCCAACAAACAGAGTGAGTTGTTGAACAGTAACCCCATCTCCTTATTCCTCTCTTACAACCTCTTATTCACTACTTCTTTTGTCATGGCACCTATAAGAAAGTAAAGAGAAGCCCAGAAGCATGACTGATGAGTTCTGTTTGGTGAAGAACATTCACTTGATTCTGAGAAGACACATTAAGTCTCAAGGATGACCTGGAAGATTCTAGGACTTTAACTTGTTTTTATAGAATTTTAAATATTATAGTATTAGTTCCATGCAGGTGACAGAAAATAACTCCAGAGTCCTCTCATCTATCATTAAGAGGCACAAACATTTTTTAGCATCTACTATGTATTAACCATGAAATATACATTGTATGGTTCATAGTGTAAATGACTATCTCTGCACCCAAAAAGAAAAAACATTCTCTCTATACTACCACCATCGGATGATTCCTGGTTCATACATATATATTTATATATGTAAATATATGTTTACATGCACATAACATTTATGTTCATATGCATGTATAGTTCATATGTATTTATGTAAAAGAATAGCATAAACATTTAAAACTGCAGAATGATGCCAATATTTACATTTATACCCACTGCCCACCCTATATTCAGACCACTCTTGCCCATAAAGACAGAAAGCTGGAAGAAAAACTTAATAACTGTTATGTATAGAAAGATGCAATCATGAAAACATATCCTTGTGGCTCGATCAACTAATATTTACTCAGCAGTCAGACTTCTGGCACAATTAAAGATTCACAGTGTTCCCTGCCCACAAAAGAGATTAAGATATAATAAGGAAGAAAAACAGAACAAAAGTATGATAAATGCAAATGCACATGGATAAATCACAGAATTGTAAGCACAAACACATTACAAGGAGGATCAAGTTTGTGTAAGAGAGAAAATGACTTCTTTTAAGGCTTTAATCTCAATCCTTCAAATTTTAAGGATTTGGTAATTGTTTTTCAACATTTATTTGGCAAGTTGTTTATATTTAACATAGTCTTGCATCTTCCATTCCAAATCTATTTAAGTCCTTTGAGAGGTTCTCCAACCAAGAAATTTGCATGACTCCTGCTCAGTTTTTTATAGTCATTGCCTAATAATGATCATGCAATCATAAGTCAAGATGGAAAGGAAAGTCTTCCATGGTTAAAGAAATGTTATATCACATTGATTTAGAAGAATTGAACCATTATAATCCCTGGGCAGCTCAAGTGGTTGAGCATCTCACTTTCACTCAGGTCATGATCTCACAGTTTGTGGGTTCGAGCCCCGCATCAAGCTCTCTGCTGTCAGCACGGTGTTCACTTTGGATCTTCTGTCTCCCTCTCTCTCTGCCCCTTCCCTCCTCATAATCTTTTCTCTCCAGAATAAATAAACATAAAAAATGTTATAATAAAAACAACTCTGACATGACTGCTAGGGGAAGGAAATTCTCTAAACAGAAATCTGCATTTCCCAGACCTTAAATTTCTATACCAAAAAAAAAAAAAACAAAAAAAAACCTGCTTCCAAACTGAAGACTATTCTATCTTTGTACAGAAAATTTGTGATGGGATTATAATGATTCAGTTCTTCTAAACCAACATAATATAGCAGCTAAACTTATATTTTCACAAAACCACTAGGTCTATTTGAGAAGTGAGTTGATATTCTGGCTGTGTGGTCTCCAGCGGTCCTTGACTCTAGTGTGACCCTAGGTGTCTCTCAAGTGTGTGATGAATGGAAGATCCTGGACATTTGGCAGGCTAGTCTGTAATACAGATCAGTGGCACCCACCCTGGTGGTAGCTTAGACAACAAGAATTGATGATAATGACTGTTTCTCCATCAGCTACAATTCACATGTTTTCTAAAGGAAGTAAAAAAGCAGACTTACCACGGGCAGTGTCAGACAAGATATTGAGCACAAGTCAGTAAAAATAAATAAACCTTCCTATTCCATCTATCCTTTAATTTTTTTTTTATTGTGGACACTCACTAAAACAGATTCAATTGGAAAAAAAGAAAGAAAGAAAATGTTGGTGTGCCAGGAACTGAGAAGATACCAGACCTAATAATATTTTCTGCTGCTTACACAGTACATGGAGATACAGTACAGGAGAATTCCAGTGTCAATGATGTAACAACAGCATGAAAACCCTGGCATTCAGGGAGGCCTAACTAACAGTGTGAAGCTGAGCAAACCCTGCCCCAAAAAACAATTCACTTCATTAACAGGCTAACAAAAATGATTAATTTTTAAGAAAGAAAAAGAGAATGAGGAAAAATGCAACATAGGAAAAATATATGTCTAATTCATTTAATAAATAACATACTAATGGCAATAGGTTCAATAACTACCTTCATTTAATTGAAGAGATGAAAACAAATAACATCTTACATGCCAAAAGCATTTTCCAAAGATCCCAATTTCCCATCAAAATCAACCAAATTCCAGTTTAAAATTTTGTTTTCTATAACACATAATTGAAGATACTATGAGCATGCTTTTCCATGCTTAGGTTCCGCTTGAAACATTTCAGTCTATGGAAGAATCTTCAAGCAAATGATTTTAGTGTTTGAATTTAAATGCATTTACATAAAATCCTCTATTTTTCAACAAGGGAAAACAACTTTTTGAAACCTTTAATATATTGGACTAGCAATACTGGTCAAATATAAAATAGTTGTCAAATAATTTCAGTACAAATTCACTGAAAAATATTTTTGTAATGTAAAAATTTAAATAAATATGTTAATTTTACTGAATAAAAAGCAGGTTAAAACTGATTTTTAGTAATTTCAGGATAAGGTTGATTGCATTATCAGTCTATACACGATGTCTTTTCTTTGCACTTGAATCGTTCTAAATGAGAAACATCTGGTTGTGTTTAACATGCATTATTTATTTGATGTGGGTACTTGTGTAAGAACAATTCAGATTTCCTCCAGCTGAACTATAGAGAGGGTACCACTTTACCATCAGCAATAATATTCATCATTTGCAACCTGATCTTGATACATGGGACCCAGAAGATAACTCTTATTTTGTGGTATAATACTTTTAATTAAGAGATGATATGTCTTAAATTTTAAAATTTGAATGAATAGATGAATACATCATATTTTTGTAAATAGCACTTTGCTTTGTTACTAATTATTGATTAATACTCATTCATTTCGAGAAATATTTAGTGAGTGCCTAATCTGGTGTAAAGAGCCTAAAGATGGATAATACACAAATCTCTGCTCTGTAAAAGACTATAATCTAACCTTTTATGGCAAATAAAAATAATTCATATATTCTTGTAAGAGAAGATAGAGTATGGGAAGTGGCATTAAAAACTAATAGGAAGAGAATTTAAATGAGAAAACAATTCCAAGCAATTTGCTATACCGTAAGAAAAATCTTCACAGTGGGATTTATTTTTTTTTATAGTTATTGTCAAGATGGTTTCCATATAAAACCCAGGGCTCATCCCAACAAGTGCCCTCCTCCATGCCCATCACTCCCCTTCCCCTTCCCCTCACCCCANCAGGGCTCTTATTTGTTGGGAGATTTTGGATAACTGATTCTATTTCTTCACTAGTTATGGGTCTGTTCAGATTTTCTGTCTCTTCCCATGTGAATTTTCTCCATTTCTTCTAAATTGTCCAGTTTGTTNATTGTTTATTTCTGCTCTGATTTTTATTATTTCTCTTCTCCTACTGTGTTTGGTGTGCTCTTGTTTCTCTCCCTCTAGTTCCTTTAGGTGCGCGNTCATGGTATTCCCTGATAATTGCTTGTATTTCTGAGGGGTTGGTTGTAATAAGTCCATTTTCATTCATGATTTTGTCTATTGAGTGCTCTCTCTTTTCTTTTTGAGAAGCCTGAGTAGTGGTTTGTCAATTTTGTTTATTTTTTCAAAAAACTAAGTCTTGGCTTCATTGATCTGTCCAATTGTTTCTTTGGTTTCTATATTGTTTATTTCTGCTCTGATTTTTATTATTTCTCTTCTCCTACTGTGTTTGGTGTGCTCTTGTTTCTCTCCCTCTAGTTCCTTTAGGTGCGCGGTTAGATTTTGCACTTGCACTTTTTCTAATTTCTTGAAATAGGCCTGGAGAGCAATGTACTTTCCTCTTAGGACTGCCTTTGCCGCATCCCATAGAGTTTGCATTGTTGTATTTTCGTTTTTATTTGTTTCCATATATTTTTAAATTTCTTCTCTAATTGCCTGATTGGCCCATTCGTTCTTTAGTAGGGTGTCCATTAACCTCCATGTTTTTGGAGGTTTTCCAGACTTCTTCCTGTGATTTTGAGTTTCATAGCAGTGTGATCTGAAAGTGTGCATGGGATGATCTCAATTCTTTTATAGTTATGNTTAAATATTTAGGTGCTTCCATATTCGGTGCATAGACATTTATACTTGTTAGCTCTTCCTGATGGATAGAACCTGTATATATTATATAATGCCTTTCTTCATCCCTTGTTACTGTCTTTATTTTAAAGTCCAGTTTGTCTGATATAAGTATAGCTACTCCAGCTTTCTTTTGACTTCCAGTAGCATGATAGATATTTCTCCATCCCCTTACTTTAAATCTGAAGGTGTCCTCCAGTCTAAAATGCGTTTCTTGTAGAAAAGAAATAGATGGATTTTGTTTTTTTTATCCGTTCTGCTACCCTATGTCTTTTGATTGGCACTTTCAGCCCATTTACATTCAGTTTTATTATTGAAATATATGGGTTTAGGGTCATTGTGTCATTTTGGGATTCATGCTTGTGATGGTGTCTCTCTACAACATTTCTTGTGTTCCTTGCAACATTTCCCTCAGAAAGTCCCCCTCAGGCTATTGTAGGGCTGGTTTAGCGGTGACAAATTCTTTCAGTTTTTGTTTATTTGGAAAGACTTTTATCTCTCCTTCTATTCTGAATGACAGGCTTGTTGGATAGAGGATTCTTGGCTGCATATTTTTTCTGTTCATCACACTGAAGATTTCCTGCCATTCCTTTCTGGCCTGCCAAGTTTCAGTAGATAGGTCTGTAATCACTCTGATAGGTTTCCCTTTGTATGTCAGGGCCCTTTTCTCCCTAGCTGCTTTCAAAATTCTCTCGTTGTCCTTATATTTTGCCAGTTTCACTATGATATGTCATGCAGAAGATCGATTCAAGTTACATATGAGGGGAGTTCTCTGTGCCTCTTGAATTTCAACATCTACTTCCCTCCCCAGGTTGGGGAAGTTCTCTACTATAATTTGTTCAAGGACTCCATCTGCATCTTTCCCTCTCTCTTCCTCTTCTGGAATTCCTATGATATGGATATTATTCCATTTGATTGTATTGCTGAGCTCTCGAACTCTTATTTCATGTTCCTGGATCAATTTATCTCTCTTTTTCTCAGCTTCCTCTTTTTCTATAATTGTGTCTCCTAAATCACTTATTCTCCTTTCTGCCTCCTCAATCCGTGCACTGGACACCTCCAGTTTATTATGTATCTCATTTATAGCATGTTTAATTCATCATAACTATTTTTGAGCTCCATAGTGTTTGTAGCAATAGTTTCTCTGATGTCTTCCATGCTTTTTTCAAGCCCAGCGATTAATTTTATGACTATTGTTCTAAATTCTTGTTCAGTTAGTTGCTTATATCTGTTTTGAGCAGTTCTTTAGCTGTCAGTTCTTCCTGGAGTTTCTTTGGAGGAGAGTTCTTCCATTTCATCATTTTGGTTAGCTTTATAGCTCTTGTTAATTTTAAAAGCTTGTTGTACACTCTGCCCCTGCGAGTTCTGCTGTATTAAAGAAGGCTCTTTGACTGTTCAGGGCCTGTCTGTGCAGGAAGTGTTCTTTGAATGGTGTCTCTTGGTTTCTCTTGTTGAGAGTTTGGTTATTTTGTTCTGCTACTGGTAGTGGTATTTGGGACTCTCCCACGTATACTTTGGCTTGTTTCTTGAGATAGCCCTCGAAAAAGAAAGCAGACAACCACACAGGGAACCAAAGTACACAAATGCACAGGCAAAACCAATAAACATGCAAACCCAGGTTCAGGTCAAAAACAACAATAACAACAACAATAACAAAACCGCTCTCTGGCGAGGATGGGCGTGGTTTGGTGTAGGCAGGTCTTGCCTCCACTGTGTCCTGCTGGTCACTCCTGAGGCCCAGCCTTGGTGGTTGTGGGGAGAAAAATGGCGTTGCCATTTTTGCAACTAAGCATTGCAAATCACTCCTTTGGGTCCAATCTCCCCGTGCTGAAGACGTAGCCAAGGTGGGTTGAGTTCTATGCCCCGCGCCCGCCTCCAGGTCCCAGTTCTCGGGCTTTGTTTATACCGCCCTGAACAGTCCCACAGGTCGCTGCTTCCCTGCTGCCGGGAATTGAGTAGGGGGTGGGGGAAGCGTCGCAGACTCAGATCCTCTGGGGTCAAGCAGCGATACATCCTGGGATCTGAGGCCTCCATGCCCCGTGTGCCTGTGGGGAACGTAGCAGCTTCAGGCCCACAGCATCTGCGCCTTTGGTAATGGTGCCAGGAGCCCTGCAGAGCAGTTTTTCTGGCGCCTTCTGGGACCAGGGGCACCTAGTTCAAAGTCAGCACCCCAGCCAGAACTAAAAAAAACACTCTCTTTCCAAGCAGAGGTTTTTCTCTTCTCCATGGACAGTTCTATGAGCAATCTCAGCTTCTCTTTCCTTTCCCCTCCACTGGCCATAGCTCACCCCAGCTCGCCGCGGCTCATCACTCACTGCAGCTGCACACAAGCTGGGTTCCCTCCCCTCCCTCCGTGTCTCCAGGTCCCTGCCGCGTTTATCTTCCCCAGTTCGCATTCATGCACTTATGAGGTTTGCTTCCCAGTGTATTCTGTATCTTTCTTTTCCCAAACTCCTGTGGCTCAGTGTCCTATGACTTCAGGCCTTCTCTGTTTGAGAGATGGGTGCAAGTGAAATGCACAGAGCTCCCTACTTCTCCGCCATCTTGCTCTCCCCACAGTGGGATTTAGAGATGGCTCTTGATTGGGGTGCCTGGATGGCTCAGTCGGTTAAGCATCATTTTGGCTCAGGATATGATCTCGCGGTTGTGGGTTCGAGCCCCACATCGGGCTCTGTGCTGACAGCTCAGATCCTGGAGACTGCTTCAGATTCTGCGTCTCTCTCTCTCTCTCTTTCTCTCTCTCTCTCAAAACAAAACAAAACAAAATTTTTAAATAATAATAATAAAATAAATAAAGGTGGCTCTTGAAGATTTAGGTTAGGGAATATAGGCTAGAAGAGGGAAAGGAGGATATTCCATGCAAAGAAAATATAAATGCAAAGATATGGAAACGAAAAGCATGGTTGTGTCAGTGCATCAATGAAAAGTCCAATTTGATTAGAATATAAGAAGTCAATGAGGAAATAACTGGAAATAAACCCAAGAAAGTAGGTTGTAGGTAAACTATGGTAGCCTTAAACTCCTTACTATATTCTGAAGAAACAAATCTTGGAAGGGCTTTGAGCAGGTGGAGCCATATGATCAGATCTAACCATTGAAAGATTACATCATCAATCATGTACATTGTGCGAAAGAGAGGCAGGCTCTCAGAGCCAAAGCAGGAAGTAACAGAGACCAAGATTAGGGTCGTGACCTTGGAAATGGAAGGAAGTAAAGATTGATTATACAGAGGGAACCTGGACAACTAGGGATATAACTGAATTTAGGAAACTGAAAACACAAACTAACAGTTTGACATCTTGATGACTACAAAATCAATGTTGTAATTAATAGTAGCAGATAAGTCCAAATGATTTTCCATGAGAAATTGATGAGTTCCACTTTGAACAAGCAGAATTCAAGATTTTAGAAAAGTTTCAAGGGAGAGAGGTCAGTTTCCCATGTAAATTAGCAACCTTGCTAGCCTGAAGGATCATATGTAATGCTAACTTATTTGTCAAATCTCTGAAAATATCTTGCTTGAATCCTGTTTTGTTTTTGTTCATACCTCCCTGTCTCCTTTCAGTCACATTTGAAGCAGAATCGATCTTCCTGGCTCTTCACATTTCCTTCTAACTCAAGCAATATTTGTTAATTTCCCACCAAGCACATTTCTCCTCTTTTTTAATACCATCATAAAATAATACCTGCTCACCAAGTTTCACACCTTTATACTAAAATAAAGAGATTATCTTTTCCCCCCTAACTATGCTTTTCCCCCCATTTCTTTCCAGTTAATGCATTTTATTTATTTATTCATTCATTCATTCATAAATTTTTAAAATTTATTTCAAGGGGAAGTGAGGCAGAGAAAGAAGAAGAAAGAATCCCAAGCAGGCTCTGCACTGATAGCATAGAGCCCAACACAGGGCTCAAATTCACAAACCATGAGATCATGATGTGAGCCAAAATCAAGAGTCAGACACTTAATTAACTGAACCACCCAGGCACCCCTCCAGTTAATGCATTTTAAATAAATTTTTGTCTTCCCCATTTAAAATAAGAAGCAACCATTCTTTGTTTCCTCAGTTCTGGTTTCTGTATTTCTTTTTTCATTGATATTTGTTTTCTTGGAAATATCTGAGGACTTCACAAACCTGAAAATCTTTATCAAGTTTATTCAACAAATCTGTTTGAAAAACAGAGTAACTATAAATTCCTAAGACAACATAAAGACAAAATAAGCCCAAATTCAAGGTCCATAGTTAGGATCTTGTTACTTAATTGCTTTTACTTTGACATCTCTCCAACCCTGTCTCCCTCATCCCAGGAAAAAGTTATTCCTCCATAGATTTCTTTACTTAAAGTAATATAGGTCAGGTTTTAATATAATTTTACTAGAATTCCTAATTTAAAATATACTTATGATACTGTCTTGCAAATGCCTTAATCAAACCAAGAGTAGCTCCTGCTTTTATGCACCCACAGCACTTTTTAATATAAATCATATATAGTGTTATGTGTAGTCATTGTTTATCAAAGTGTGAGATCCTTGAAGACAGGGACCGTCCCATATTAATTTCTATATGCCTCATTCCTGGAACGGTACCTGACACATAATATGTGGCCTAATTTTTGATGAATGATGTGAACAAATAGATGTGCAAATGCTAGGGTTATACCTTATGGCCCCTGAAGCCAAAGTGCTTTAGAAAAACTATGCTTAAAATGTCATATTTATATCCTTGATTCTCTCTCCTTCTAGTAGTTTTCAGTTTGTTTAATCACACATAACACCAAGCAAGTTAAAGTTAATTTTAAAAGTCATGAGATATTATATCATATGATTAACAAAATCAATATGCAACATGTTAAATACACCTTTTTAAATGAATGTTGTCAGTAATGCTTCTTATAAGGTACTTATATTTGCATATATATTAAGTTACATTCTTTTCCGTAATATTATCTTTGGGACTTTTTTGCTTCTGAAAGTAATGGTACTCATGGTAGAAGACTTGGAAAGTACCAAAAAAGCATAAGAAGGAAAAAGAGTCATTCATAATTCTACAGTCTAGAAATACTACTGTTAAACTGGGTGCATTTTCTGAATATGTTTTGATACATGAGATCATAATTTACGTACAGCTTTGTATCCTGGTCTGTTTTTTTTTTCCCTTTTTTAATGTTTATTTCTGAGAGAGAGAAAGTGATAGAGATAGAGAAAGGCCAAGCAGGGGAGGGGCAGAGAAAGAGAGAGACACAGAATCTGAAGCAGGCTCCAGGCTCTGAGCTGTCAGCACAGAGCCCGATGCGGGGCTCGACCCCACGAAGCATGAGATTGTGGGTAACCTGAGCTGAAGTCAGGCACTCAACTGATCCAGGAGCCCCATGGTCTATTTTTTTCTTTCATTTAACATATCATGAGTATATTCTTTCTTATTAAACATTTCTAGAAATATCTTTAATGGCCACATCGTTCTCTGAAAACTATAATATTTTGCCTATCCTTCTAAATATTAGACCTTTCGGTAATGTCCAAAATTTTAAGATTATATATTTTGCTGAAAAAAGTCACTATAATAAAATAGGTATCAGGTAAATAACTCTAAATGTTCAACCGTATATCAAGTTGTTAATTATGTTATTTAATTTAATCTTCATGATTTTCTATAAGATAGATATAATTATCCATATTTACAGTTGAGGAAATAGGTTCAGTGAGAAGAAAGAAATAACTTACCCTAAGTCATACAACCATTAAGTAGAGGAGGTATTTGAACCAAAACCTGTCTGATGTGCCAGCTTCTCTCTGACTAGGAAAATTACAGCTTTTCTTTTTTAATTTTTTTAAATGTTTATTTATTATTGAGAGACAGAGCATGAGTATGGAAGGGAGAGGGGGAGACAGAATCTGAAGCAGGCTCCAGGGCTTTGAGTTGTCACCACACAGCCTGATGCGGGGCTCAAACTCACAAACCACAAGATCACAACCTGAGCCAAAGTCAGATGCTTAACTGACTGAGCCTCCCAGGCTCCCCAGAAAACTATAGCTTTGAACCTTTACAATTAAATCCAAGGAGACAAATTATTGAGGCAAAGGGACCAACTTTTTAAAATGCTGTGAGTACATTTGAGAATGTGTCTACCTCCTAATTGGCCCTAAGAGTAATTAAGTTTTAAACCTTTGCTATTTTTACAGATGAATATTTTAACTCTTATTTATTATCTTTTTCTTTGATTCCTAGTGAAGTTAACTAAAAACTGATTAGCTAGTTCCTTTTACTCCTGCAGAGAATTGCATGTTCCTATGCTTGGTTTTGTTTTTGTTTTTTAAGTTTATTTATTGATTTTGAGAGAGAACATCACCATGCAAGGAGCAGAAAGAGGAGGAGAGAGAATCCCAAGTAGGCTCCCTGCTGTTAGCACAAAGCCAGTTGTTAGCACAGACCCACAAACCACAAGGTCATGACCTGAGCTGATACCAAAGGTCAGACGTTCAACCAACTAAGCCACTCAGGCAATTCCATGTTCATTGGCTTTTTTCTATTAGGGCCTTTGTGTTTTTCATGTTGATTTGTATAACCTCTACATACTAAAAATATCATATTTTTCATATTTGTGGTAGTTTTGTAGTTTAGACAATCTTGTTTCAATTTTTTTGACATAAAATTTCAATTTTTTGTACATTTTAGTAGACAAATTTTTTAGAGCAATTTCAGGTTCACAGAAAAATTGAGCAGAAAATATAAACTTCCCATATTCCTCCTGCCCCCACACATGCATCGCCTCCATCTTATCAACATCCCCCAGAAAAATGGTACATTTGTTACAAATGATGCACCTACATTGACCTATTATTATCACTCAAATATTATAGTTGATATTAGGGCTCTCTTGATAGTGTACTTTCTAAGGGTTTGGACAAATGCATAATGACATATATCCTCCATTGTAGTATCTTAACATTTACATTTTCAAAACAATTCTATTAGACTTAAATTTATTGTCTGTTGTACTTTGTAAAGGTTTCTTTGTGGTTTTTTACAGTTAAATTTATTTTTTTAGTTTCAAGTTTTTACTTAAATTCCAGTTATTAACATATAGTATAATATTAGTTTCAGAAGTAGAATTTCATCATTTACATAAAGAAACCCAGGTTTCTTTAATTAAGTATTAGATAAACATTTTTTACAAGTATTACATGAATTTTCTTTACAAGCATTTTGTTTTACTTTAGGTAGGCTAGGTAATCATTTTTATAACAACTTATTTCAAACATACAAAAACATATGGAATGATATAAATACATAGAGCTAGAATACAGCTTAAAAAAGAAAATATACCAAGCCTATGTCACCCTCCCAATAACATTCCCCTTCCTTTTCTCTAGAGGTTTTGCAACTCTAATTTTGGCTTTATCATTCCCAGGAATCTTTTGTCGTATATTTTGTTACATATTTTATATCATTTTGCCTTTATGCAGTTTTTGCATATATGGCATTGCTTTGCATGCATAAAATTGTTTTGTATATGCTTTTTCACAAATACTACCCTACTTAAGAATTCCCTAATGGTTGCTTCTTTCATTTAATAATGTGTTTTGAGATTTACCTATGTTGATACAAATAATCGTTAACTCATTTCCTATTTAGTTAGCCAATTTAAAAATTAAGTGAGGGGGAGCCTGGGTGGCTCAGTTGGTTAAGCGTCCGACTTCGGCTCAGGTCGTGATGTTTTGGTTCGTGGGTTAGAGCCCCGCATCGAGCTCCGTGCTGACAGCTAGCTCAGAACCTGACGCCTGTTTCAGATTCTGTATCTCTCTCTCTCGGACCCTACCCTGCTTGTGCTGTCTCTCTCTGACTCTCAAAATGAATTTAAAAAAAAAATTTTTAAAAATTAAGTGAAGTTATCTAATCCTGGTGTTTTATCTTGGGTCCTTCCAAAAGTAGACTCTGAGATGAGGCTTCAAGTGTAAGTAGTTTATCTGTATAATACAAAGGACTTTGGCAGAGTAGGGAAACAAGACAAGAAAGAAAAGATGGTGGATCAAGAGTGTGTTCTATAAATTGGTGCTGCCACTATGGAAAACAGTATGGAAATTCCTCAATAAATTAAAATGATCCAGCAATCTCGCTTCTGGGTATATATCTGAGGGAAATGAAATCACTATTTTCTAAAAGAGATCTCCACACTCCCATGCTCGTTGTGGCATTATTTACAATAGTCATAGCCTGGAAATAGCCTAAGTGTCAAATAATGAATAGATAAAAAATGTGATATATGTACAATAAATTCTACTCAGCCATAAAAAAGAAGGAAATCTATACAGCCTGCCATTTGTGACAACTTGGATGAACCTAGAGGACATTATGCTAATTGAAGTAAAACAGACAGAGAAAGGCAAATAATGTATGATCTCATTTATATGTAGAATCTAAAAAAACTAAACTTATAGAAACAAAGAGTAGATTGGCTTGCCAGGGGTGGAAGGGTGGGGAAAATGGGTGAAGGTGGTCAAAAGGTACAAATTTCCAGTTATAAGATGAATAAGCTCTGGGAATCTAATGTACAGCATATTGACAATAGTTAATACTGTATTGTATACTTTAAAATTGCTAAGATAGTAGATCTTAAAAGTTCTCACCATACACACAATAAAAGGTAACTATGTGATGTGATAGATGAGTTAACTAATCTTTTGTGGTAATCATTTTGCAATGTAGTCCTATATCAAATCATCATGTTGTATACCTTAAACTTGTACAATATTGTATGTCAATTATATCCCGACAGAAAGGAGAAATAAAAGACTGCATATGAAGCCAGCTACCCAGTGGGTAGATGACTGGAGCATGATCCTGCAGAAAATGATATGAAACACACAATTCAAATGATACATATTCATCCACTCCCATCAGTCATTATTTGAGGGCTGTTCCTGGGGTATGTTAATTCTCCAGCATTTCTGACCTGCAGGACACACTTGGACAGAAATGCCTTTTGTATCCCAGAAAAAGTCCAAGCAAAGAAATACAGATGTCATCCATTGGAAGTCACCTGAGTACACCAAAATGGTACATTCCAAGGAATAAAAGGAAGATAATTGTAGTGTCTACTATAGCCAGGGAGGGCCCCTCTATTTCTTACTCAGAATGATATAATTTGCTACAATTATTCTAGAAAAACAGCTGACTATATGTCAAGAGCCTTAGAAATGTTGGTACTAAGTGCAACTCCATAAAAATATATTCATCACAGGAGTGTTATTTATAATGTTGAGAAATAAAAAATAATTTAAGGGGCACCTGGGTGGCTCAGTCTTTGAGCATATGACTTCTGCTAAGGTCATGACCTCAGGGTTCATGGGTTTGAGTTATGCATAGGGCTTTATGCTGACAGCTCAGAGCCTGGAGCCTGCTTCAGATTCTGCATTTCCCTCTCTCTATGCCCCTCCCCCTCTCAAAAATAAATAAACATTTAAAAAAGAAATAATTTAAATGTCCAATAATATAAGACTGGTTAGGAAAGTTATATATGTCTGATGAATAAAATTTTGTCATTAAAGCTGAAAGTATGAAGATTATATAGCTATATGAGAAAATGTTTTGAGGGAGGAAGAAAGCAAGAAAAAGAAAAAATAAAGATGAAATGGAATATAAAAAATGATAATAACATGATTGTGTTAGGGGTTGGGCTTATGTAGTTATGTTTTTACTTGAAAAAAATGTTTTAAAGCAACATAAGCGTTGCTTTCAAAAATTATTCAAAAATTTTAATATCTATATATAACTTCTGAAGTTTTATATACAATCTCACCTTTCCATCACAAAAATCTCATGAAATAATTGAGTTTAGTGTTAGTGTCCTTATTTTACAAATGAGAAAATTAAATCCCAGAAATGGCCAGATGGCTATAAAATGATAGAACTGTGATTAGACCATATTTCTTCTGACTCCTGGCCCAATGCTCTTTATGACTGTGGAATATGTCTGTTATTTTCAAGAATCTCCTCATCTTCTCATCATCAAGGTTGCATAGTGGACCTAAGCCTGACTAGTGAGAGTCCACAGTGACTGGTAAAGAACTGGTCGTGTGACCCAAGTTAGGCCAATCAAAACAGCCCAGGACTTTCAATGGCTTCTTCTACCAAGGGTACTCAACTGCTGGAAAATTGGAAAGCTTAGAGAGTTACCCATACTCATTTTTGTCAGCTCATGAGAGAGTCTGCCTAAGAGTGGAGGAAAATATAGCTAGAAATGGAAAGAAACCAATTTCTTATGACACTGTTAAAGCACTTAGCTATTTGGATCTGACCATGCCTCAAGCCAAGGTCTTGGCCTTTTCAGGTTTGTGAACCAATTAATACTTGTTTTTCCTTTGAATTATGATAATTAGATTGAAGTTACTGTGATCACCACCTAAAAATATCCTGGCTAATATGGAAGTCAGTTGTTGTCACTGACAAATCTTAAAAATGTTGCATTGGCCAAGCTGAGGTAGGCTGCAGGGTAATGAATGTTTTCATACTAGCTAGAATGCAGTCCATCTGTGCTATGCAGTAGCAAAGCAGATGGTTAAACTGTTACCTGTCATATCTTTGGACTCAGGTTATGTGTCTACTGAGGTGAGACCTTGAAGGAATGTGGTAAAAACATATCAGGATCCTGGAATATTATAGCCAGTTCTCAATAGTTTAATCTTGACTGTTTGAAAGCAAAAAAAAAAAAAGAAGAAGAAAGAGGAGGAGGAGAAAACATCCTTGCTCTATGGCTCATCTAACAATCCAAGATGACTGAGATTCAAATAGCTCTGTGCTTGAAAAATTGAAAAAGTCAAATGCTTCACCCCAAGAAAAAATTGGTGCATGGAATGCCAAGGAGTCTGACAACAACACTGCAGATAAGAAGAGGATCTAGGTGAAGCTACAAAATGATTCTGCAGGCCCTTCCCAAGAACCTCAACTGCTACTCCCTGCCTGAAGAAGGTCTTTTTTTTTTTTTTAATGTTTATTTATTTTTGAAAGAGACAGAGAGACAAGAGTGTGAGCTGGACACAGGCAGAGAGAGAGGGAGACACAGAATCTTAAGCAGGCTCTAAGTTGTCAGCACAGAGCCTTATCCGTGGCTGGAACTCATGATCCGTGAGATCATGACCTGAGCCAAAGTTGGACGCTCAACTGACTGAGCCATACAGGCACCCTGAAAAAGGTCTTAAGTAGGAGGTTTTCAGGTGAAAATGACAAACTCCAATCCAGTGATCTTAATTAAAAGACAGTGGAAAGTGTTTTCCCAGTCATACCGTCTAGAGATATGGAGAGAATTGGTTATGACTTCCAATCCCAACCAATTGTTTTTTATCATTATAAACCTTTAAGCCAAGAGTTGGAAGGCAAGTAAAGCATTGAGGCTTACTGCTAAGAAGTAGAAACTACAGACTCAGATTTCTCTTGAAATTATGACTCAACATGATCTCAGGTTCCAGTTACTAGTTACTAGTCTACAGCATTAACCAAGTGCAAATTAACTAGATGCCTACCAAGTTTTAATAATGTTTTCCTTTTAGAAAAACTCCAAACCTAGCAAGCAAATGCTCATAAGTACTTAACCCATAAGCATTCCCTCTACCACCAAAACTTCATCAATGGGAAGTGTGTTGCTAACATATGGCAGCCACCAAAAACAGATCTCAAATGTAGCCACAAGAAAGTAACTGTCAAGTAAAGTCCATTATAATGTAAATTCCTGACCAGAGAACTCACTGTCCTTTCTGGGCAGCAAGAATTTGCAATCATTAATGAGTAGAACAACTGGTTTTTAAAATTTTTCCCTCTTCTCATTTCCAAATGAGAATTTTATTGAATTTATCCTTTATTTACTTCCACACAGTTGTGGAAAGAGCTAGGAAGTCAACAGTAGGGTAACCTAAGAAGGAGTCTCTAGTGAGTTCTCTTGAAGCACCAGTGCAAGTAATTGTCCATAATTTCAGGGAATTCTGAGAAGACCAGCACATCTAGCCACCAAAGTGGGACTATGAGTGGGGAGGTTTATGAAATGTTTCTGTCAGAGTACAGCCATGCATCTTAATCATGAGGGCCCAGAGCTGGAAAGAAGAGCTCCTCCCTGTCACTTTAACTGACCACAAAAATCTCCAGAAAATAAAGGTTGCTGTTACACACTTGGGACTTCCAAACCTGATGCAAGTTCTCTTTTGGTCAACTTTAATTTGTAATCTTATAGCAAAGAGAATTCTGGGAAATGTGCTTCTCAGCTCAATCAGGTTGACACAGCACAATTTGTTCTCTCCTAGTCAACTTGTCATCAGTGCATACCTCTTTTAACCATATTCCATATAAAGCAAAAGAAAAATCATGCTTCTGCCTAACATCATGCAACTATCTCTTGCTTAACTGAAAATACAGTGTTCCTCTCCTCATAGAAGGATGTACAAGACACCATCTTAGAATGATTTCTTCTCCACACTCCCTTTTTGATATCCTGCAACTAAACACTGAACCATCAGTTTAACCTCTGTCTTCCTTAGGAAAAGGAAATAAGAAAGGAAAATGACCAGTTAGTATAGATACAAATAAACTTATGCCAAAATAAGGAAGAAATACTCATAATTACAATACTCCTTTTACCAAATGGTCATATAATTATAGCTGATATTTATGACCTTCTTTACCAGCCATTCCATAATCTCTTTGCTCTCAGTAAGTATCCCAGTTGGTAGTAGTTTCTTCTGAGTCAGATCATCAAAACTTTAATTTTGAAATAGGCTGTACATTTACCTGTTTTGCCTCTATTGATTAGTTATAATTTTTCATTAAATTTTATCACAAGACATAAAAAACACTGAGGCACCTCAAAAAATCCCAAAATGGAGTAACCCGATTTTCTCTTAATAGTCAGAATTAATCGCTCCAGTAGCAAAGTAATCTCCCTTTTTACCAATTGGTTAGGTGGCCTGAGGAACCCACAGTAGCCAATTATTCTCAACAATCAGTTTAGTGAAACCATTGCTATGACCTCTAGGGGAAGTATCACTTCCTTGGGAACTAAGATCTCCAAACCGGAAAAGTCAAAAGGTGCAGAAATAATAAGAAAAATGTTCATAGATAGACATTCCTAAATCTGCCCCCTTGAATCTTAGCATGGGGAAAACCCTATTGTATTTTGGATTCACATTCAAATAATATACCTAATCCTAGAAGACATGACTTCAGTCCACAAAGGTGTTGCTATCCAGCTGGCACCACAGCTGAATTTGCATACAGTTATTCAACAGTTCTATCAGGCCAGCTGCTTCAGGGTGATAAGTAGCATGCTTAGTTCAGTGAATTCTATGAACACAAGCCCATTGCCACACTTCATTTGTTGTCAGATAAGTCCATTAGTCAGGGGTAATGCTGTGTGGAATTCTTTGATGTCAAATAAGGCATTCCAGAAGTCCAAAGGTGATGGTTTTGGCAGAAGCATTACAGATAGGAAAGGTAAATCCATATCCAGAGAAGTATCTATTCCAATGAAAATAAAACAGCATAATAGAAGTAGTTCAGTATGATCATCCTGCCAGCAGGTGGCTGGCAAGACTACCAAACAAATGGTGCCATACGAGTGTATCAGATTTTGTTTGTTGGCAGGTTAGGCATTTGGCAGCAACTATGGCCAGATTAGCCTTGTGTTTCTGAGTCCAAGCAAAACCTCCATTCTTGTTTCTGTGGCCACTTTCTATGTTTATTGGTGAGGACAGCAGTACTTGGGGATAGATTCTCACTGGCATCCATAGAAGAGCAAGTTTTTACGTGATTATTAGAATCCTTCTTTGCTAGTGCCATTCTTTGTTGACCACTGAGATGGAGAGAGGCAGATCTATCTAGATATCTCTTCCCTAGACTATCTTGTAACCAATTTTCCAATTATGTTTCTTCCAAGTCTCTGTTCTTCCAAATGTTAAGCATTGTGTATGGATCAGGGTAGATCCATGTCTCCAACCATCTCTTCTTCTAGGAAGAAATAAACAACCATATGCACTGCTCTGAGTTCTGTCCATTGGAGGGAATTTCCCCACCACTGCCCTTTAGGGCTATCACTGAATGGAGCTATAGTCCTGAAGCTTTCTCCTTTAGAGTCATGCTAGCATATTACACAGAACCACATGTATATCAAACCACAAATTTAATTATTCCTTAGTAGGTTGGTCTTAGGGGGCTCCCCATCAGTCCATAGGTACAGGTTGAGAATGAGGAAACAACTAACAGAAACAGGGGCCATAAGCACCTGTGACATTTGCTGTGCACTAACTTTTGCCTTCAAGACCTGCTTGATCCTGATCATGTGTAAACTACTTTCATTTGATGATGAAGTGCTGTTATACATACCCAGTATTTTAGAGTGTTGCCAAATACTTGGTTCATGACAGGCAGCTCAGATAATTTGGTAACTTAATGGTCCAGGATCAAGCTTTCATTTGCTTATGACTTGCCCAGTAACAAGCCAGAAGCTGCTTTTCAAAAAATAGGAGCTTTTTTTTGCAGAGAATGCAAAGCTTTGCTCCAAAATTGTTAAGGCTCTGTGCTATGACTCACTTGTAGGGACTGCCAGATGTTCCGAATAGGATCTCTATATATCTCTAACCCTTCAAGAGCCATAAGACCTGTTCAGTTATATGTCCCAAATTATGGAGCAGCTTGTTTGACAAGCTAGATATGATACAGAGACCTCTCTTTCCCTGGTTCTATTCAAAACTGGCAGTCTTTGGAGATACTTGGTAAATAAGTTGAAATAGCATATGTTGCCTCCAAAGAAATCCAAAGAAGCCTACAGGGTGTTTTCTCTTCCTTGGTGTTAGAGGAGGCAAGGGCAATAACTTGCCCTTCATCTTCGAAGGGATGTATCAACATGCTCCAGACCATTAGATCTCTAGATATTTCACAAAGGGGGCAAATCTCTGAATTTTTTGTGGCATTTCTATATTAAACACAGGCTTATGTTTCCAAGGTGGTGAGTTTTTCTCTTGTATTGTTGTGATAAGATTGGCCTTCTGAAAAGTATCACTACAAATTAGGAAGAGCTAGGTGACAGTGAACAGGATCTTCAAACCAGCTGTAAGTAATGTTCTGAAAGAAAGCAGAACACCAAGATAAGAAGAAATGGAACCAAAGGCTAAAATCTTAATGGCAATTTGAAAGGAAAAGAGGGCCTGCAGGGTAGGAAACCGCAAAATTAGGATATGAAATTACTCCTCTCCTACCATCAAAAAGGGAATGCCACATTCAGGAGGAGTTCTGCAGGTCCTTTATCTTCTTCTTTATATTTTTTTCCTTGCTTTAAGTATTTGGTATCTCTTTCACTCCCAACCTAATGCTGAGTTCTGTCATTTGTCCCTACCATAATATATCAATCTGCAATGCCTCCTTGCTGCCTATAAGATAAAAAGCAAAAAACTCATAACCAAAAGCTCCTTCAAATATGACCGCATCTATCCTTCCAGTCTCAGCTGCCCATGCAACCTATTCTCAAGCCATGCTGAATTCCTCATATCTTCTAGAATACATTGTATATTTACACAACTACCAGTCTTTGCACATACTGGTCACTCTCCTGGAAATGGCCTCCCTCCTCCTCTTCTCCTGGATTGCTCAATTCAACCTCAAGATTCAACTCAAATATCATTTCTTCTTTGATTTCCCTTATTTCTCTGATTCCCTGAAACAAGTGGATCAGTCTCATTCCTGGGTTCCCCAAAGCATTTGGATCATAATTGTTAGTGTGCTCGCCACAAAAGATTGTTGTTTTTCTATCTCTATAGGCCTATCTCCATGAATAGAACAAAGAAGGAAATAAACATTTGCTCAACAAATGAAACAGATGGGTTTATTACCTTCTGGTTTGCCCAGACCCTACACTGTAGATAGAACCCCATCTCTTCACCTGCAATTTGCTGTTGATTTTATTTTAAATCTTTAAAAGGAAAATTATTTTTCCAAAACAGCGATGTAAGCAATTATCTAACATTAACAGAATGTTTCTTTGAAATGATTTTTTTAGAGGTCATTTAGAAGTCTGGTACTTACTGTCTAATTTGTTGATATTTTTGGTGGTCCTCATTTGCAGGAGTCTCTATGTAAGAAGTAGAATTAACCAGTTAATTAAAAACTTGATCTTTTTATAGTTCACTGTAAATTATTTACTTATCTCAGCCAGAATAGTGGACAGAGCCCTTTATTAAAGTCTTTTTTTTTTTTTTACAACATACTGACTGTGTGACAGTCTCAACTGCTCAGCTCCCTTTCCTGTAAAATGAAGATAATTTTTGCCCATCTTACAGATTTCTTGAAGACAACAGTTTGTTAAGTGAGTACAAATACTAGTCAAATGCAAGCATTATGAGTATTTTTGTGCCTAATAAACATATCAGTACATTTAGTGAGTACCAATAATTTGTGAATACTATGCTTTATTTAACATTATATCTTTACCAACCTGCCCAATGTCTGAACAAAATATAAACCTAATCAACAAATATTTAAATATCTGCATTTCAAAGAAGATCACTGAGATAGTCTGTGGGAAATTCAGAAATCTATACTTCATAGTTGGAATTAATAATTTTTTCTGTCATTATTGAGGTTAATATCTTACTTTTGTGAGAAAGAAACAAGTAATTCAGTCATACTAATTTAGTGTCGTAGTCCTTGTGTCTAGTTCAAATTCCAGCCCACGTAAATCCCAACATAGTGATATAGAGCTTTAAATTGGTAAATGTAAGGAATCTATGAAATGCTAACTTCTGCATGTTTTGGAGAACCACAGATTGTCAGTCATCCCTGTTGATCTAGAAATGCAAATGTCCATCAGAATACTGAAATACACCAATGATTTGTTTTACCTAAATTAGAAGTATTACTTTGCTCCAGCTAAATTAGGAGCACCTGTGTCACTTTGCTCTAATCTTGTGAGTTGCGAAGAGCACCATGCTCAAGCTGGTGTGACAGCTGCTTTGAAATAGCAGGTTAGTAGAGCTGTAATTGTGGCAATAGCAGTGGAAATAGGGCTACACATCAGGGAAGAATCATCCTACCATTTACTATTTCTCCCTCTCCCGAAATTTTACCTTGATTTTGCTTTATATTCATAGTTCAATTCCCTATGGAAGAAACTGTAAATTAGATTCCTTACAATTCAACACATTGATTCATTCTACATAGGCTTATTGAGTTTTTACGATGTGACAAAATGGTAATATACTAGGTCTGGTAACAGAAAGAAAGATAAAGCGTTCACAGTAAACTCGGGTACACACCTGTGAACAGCTTGTGCCCTAAGGGAACGAGAGGTAAAAACAACAAATCTCAAGAGAGAGAAAAGATCAGGAAAGGCTTTTCAGAAAACGTGGCATTGAACGGTCTTGCAAGATGACTATGTTGCTAAGTTAAGGTATTTCTAAAGTAAGGGAACAGCACACCCTTAAGGCCCAGGAATATTAATCTGCTTTTTGAATTGTGAAAATTCAAGTAATTTAGTATTCTTGAAGGGGGAAAAGAGTGTTTAGGGATGGGGAGCAGAGCACAGGGCAGTCAGGATAGCCAGAGGATATGCGTAGATGGTTAGGAGCGGATCAAAAAGAGCACGTATATTTACCATACTATTACCCTGTAGGTGATAGACAGCCTCTTATAGGCTTGAAGTGCAGGCTCACAGTGACCATAGCAGTCAGGACTGAATCAGAGTAATTTGAACAGGGATGGTTTAATATAAAGAATTACTAGATATAACAGCAGGTTGGGATACCCAGAAATTAGCTGGAAAGAAGTAAAAAGGACTCTAGAAAATATAGGAATAGCAGAAAAAAGAAGCAGCCACTACCTCTTAGGATGAGATAGAGCCCAAGGACAAGCCTACCTCTGCTCCCAAAGGCTACGATCCAGACCTTGTTCGAGAGGGCACAGAAGTGGCTCACTGGATGCAGAGAGGATGTTGTGATGCTGTACTGGTGGAACTTGCTGGAAATACACCCTCTAGGGTGCCAGTGAAACCTATTCACAGGGAGATGACTCACTGGAGGCCTCTGTTATAAAACTGTCTGAGGGTGGAAATGCTGAGGAAGCTGCCAGCTGCTGGGTTCTCCTGCCCGACATGAACGGCAAAGCTGGGCACTGGAGAGGCTGCCTGGAATGGAAAAGTCTGGTGCTGCAAAAGCCAGCCATGCTGCAAGAGCCAGACAAAAGGAACACACTGAAACTAGGAAGGAAAGCCCCTTCCTCCTTGAATGTCTCTCCAGTACCCTCTAGTGACAAAGCCTGACATTATGCTGTCTGCAAGGAACATATGTAATTGGCCCACTTCATTTTCACAGAGCAGGTGAGAAGGGTGACTTTAGAGTGAGAGACGGCACAGAACCAACATGATCTGTATAGAGAATGTAAAAAGGCTTAGCAAGTGGTGCCACCTCTAGAACTGACAGGGAAGGCAGAGGCTAAAAAATGGAGGTTTGGTGGAACACTGTTTAAGTAGTCAGATCCCGAGATTCCTTCCGTCACCCACTGCAGCAGGGTGACTGTCCTAGCAGAAAGAGTTCTGTTCTTTGAAGACAAACAGAAGGTCTTTGGGCTGGGACAAACTAGACCTAGTGTGAAAATCAGGTGAATAAATGAATACAGACATATTGAATGCTGAATGTTGAGACCACTGTGTTTTTGTCTTCCTGGCTTCCAGAGGCTGGCTCAGTGTTAACAGTGTTTACTTCCCCACCCTTCAAATGAGAAGATAAGATTAATAGGTCATCTGAGGCAGCATCTATGATGAAGGATAGACTCAAAAACAATAATTGGAACAAAGGCCTTAAAAGGAGAAGAAAGTTCAAATATTCTCAAAGAAGTCGGAACATATTGCAAGATTCTCTTGCAATAAAAAGGAACATTTGGGATACAAAAAAGAGAGAACATAATAAAAAGTGTGATGGCAGAGATGAAAAGCCCAATAGTAGTGATGAAATGTAATGTCAAGGAAGTGACCCAGAAATTAGAGTACAAAGAAATGGGAAATGACAGGAAAGATGAGAAAAGAAGAAGATGGTTCAGGAGACAAAATATTTCAGTCATGGATGTTTCAAAAAGAGAAATCAGGTAAAACAGTAGCCATAGAATCACCAATAAAATGATTTAGGAAAAAATTCTTAGGGGGCTTGGGTGTTTCAGTCCATTGAGCATCAGACTTTGGCTCAAGTCATGATCTCAAGGTTCGTGAGTTCAGGCCCCACATCGGGATTGCTGCTGTTAGTGCAGAGCCCACTTGGAATCCTCCATCCCCCTTTCTCTCTGTCCCTCCTCCACTTCTACTCTCTCACTTTCAAAAATAAACATTTAAAAAATTTTCTCAGCACTGAAAGACATGAGTTTCCATGTTAAAAGTGCCCACTAAGTGACAGAAAAAAAGAGAAAAATAAAGAAAAAAAGAAAGGAGAAAGGAAAAAATACAGATCCAACTAAGGGCCATAAGTGAAATTTCAGAATAACTAGACAAGTTTTAAGAGAGATAAAAAGAACATTAGGTATGCCATGCAAAAATGAGGAATAATACTGTTCTCTAAAAGAGAGTGGAGCAGCACTTTCAAAAGTAAGAAGAAATAATTATTTCAGGAAAGAAAGTGATGCCCAGCCTATTTGGGTTCTAGTAAAATAAAGATATTTTCACATATGCAAATTCTTAAAATTATATTTCCCATGCCATGCAGCCTTTCTCAGGAAATAATTAGAAGATGTCCTCCAATAAAACAAGGGAGTGAAAAAGGTGAAAAGAAGAGATCAAGAAAACAGGGCACTCAAATCAGAAGAAAATCAAGGGAATTCTCAGCAATGCAAGGAAGAGAAGTTCCTGGACAGATGCTTTGCAGCATCCCTAAAAAGCTTTTCGTTCAATAAAAAAACAATGCGTTCTTCAGATGGAGGACTCCTTAAAAGAATAATTCAAACTGATGGATTACCTAAGAATGATCTTAGGGAAAATGGTACTAAAATGCTACTGTGAATAGTTAGCAAAATGTTCAAATGAAATCAATCTAATGAAAAATCAGGGCTATTATTCTCAAGAAAAATAAAAGCATAAATGAAAATGTAACTTTAATAAATTCCTAAAATGCCCAACTATAAATATTGACATAGTCATAATAATGACAGCAATTAATTAAATCTAAATAAAACTTTTAATGTAACTATTGTGGGAAATGGGGAGGGAAAGCAGAGGAGATAAAATTATAGGGGAGGATTGTTTTTTCTACCTTTCAATGTCCTTCTAGCTGGACTAAGAATCAAATGGACATAAGACAGATTGACAGGAGAACATCAAATGTAGTTTTGTATGTGTGGAAAGCCACATAGACATGAAATTCCAAAAACAGTCAGGCAAAATGAGGTATATATATGTCATCCTGAACTAAGGAGAATGGTGTAGGGGCCTGGGACTTTAAAGGGAAGGAAGGCATCGCAGGACAATAACAGCAGATATTTGATTATTGGGTTTTTGTCCTACCATACAGATGGGTCACTCAGATAAAATTTATCTCTGGTAATAACCCATATTCTGGAAAAGACTCCCAATTTAGATCCTTCTATATAGTTAGGGAGTTAGATTCTTCTATATCTCTTGAGCCCTCAGGATCTCAATAGGCTTCAGCTGAAAGTAGTCCAGAGTCCAAGTGGGCAGGCCTGCCCTTGGCCCCTAGAGAAGTTTCAGGGAGCTAAATCCTCAACAACCATATTAGAAAGTCAATAGATAACATCTAAACTTGAGAGACATATGGATGGCTCAGTCAGGTTAGCATGGAACTTAGGCTCAGGTCATGATCTCACAGTTGGTAAGTTCAAGCCCCATATCCAGCTCTGTGCTCACAGCTCAGAGCCTGGAACCTATTTCAGATTCTGTGTCTCCCTCTCTCTCTGCCTCTCTGCTGCTCACACTTTCTCCTTCTCTCTCTCGCTCTCTCTCTCTCTCAAAAATAAATAAACATTAAAGACTTTAAAAACATCTAAAATTGAATAATCAAAATATAAAAAGTATATGCATATTATTTAGAAACATAGATATGTATGAAGAAGGACTCTCTAAAGGAGTAAAAAATGATTGTCTCTGGGGAAAGGAATTGGAGAAGAATTTGACAGAAAATTTTGCTACATGTATTTGACTTATAAACTTTTTCAAAAATAAAATTAGCCTAAAAAAGAAAAAAGAATATATTCGTTAAAAATATTTTCATATTCAGACTCACTGAACAAATACATGCTAAGAATTTACTGTGTGCCCACATCAGTGTTCTGTACTGGGGATAACACTGGAATAAGACAGAACCGCCAACCTTAAGGAGCTCACAAGCTTAGACAGGCTAGAAGGGTTGTGAGAGAAATGTGAAATGAAGAAATTAGAGGACATTGCCATCCATGCTAAATGCAGGGTATGAACTGTAGACTAGATAATTCAATTATCTAAAATAATATGAAAAAAAATCTTGAAAATAAACATTTTTTAGTTTAAAGTAGGTTACTGTATCATCTCATTAATAATAATAATAGCTCCTGAAGAGCCTGGGTAGTTCAGTGGGTTGAGCATCTGACTCTTGATTGGCTCAGGTCATGATCCCAGGGTTGTGGGATTGAGCCCCAGGTTGGGCTCAGTGCTGAGCATGGAGCCTGCTTGGAATTCTTTCTCTCTTTCTGTCCCTCCCCCGCTCGCACACACTCTCTTTCTCAAAATAAATAAACTTAATAATAATAAAATAGCTGCTATTTTTTTTCTTTTTTACTACCTCATACATATAAGATACTCATACTAGGTCTTTTACCTACACCCTTTGACTTAGTCCTAATTCTAATGGGACAAATATTATTAGCATCATTTTACAGATGAGCTGAATCATAGTAGCTTTAAGAATAGAAGAGATTCACATCTGTGCTGCTGGCTGACACATGATTCAGACTCAAAGGGAGGGAATGAACTAGATTATCTTCTTGGCTTGCTTTAAGTACTGTGATTTTACAGTGTATTTCTTTCTGTGGGTTGTAGTCAAGAAAGTGGAAAAGTTGGGTTATTAGAACATCACAATACTATTGAAAGGGACCTGTGTGCTAGAACATGGATGTCTTTGTCATGCAAAACATTTCTTTAAAATTCAGTGTTAACTATTTAACCATATATATATATATATATATATACATACATATACCCAAGAAAGTACTTTTTTCCTTTGCCTTAAGTGAATATCTTAAAATTTCCATGTGAGTGAATTCAAAGTACAATCAAAATACGCTTAAGTGTTCTCTCCTTTTGTAATTCCCAAAATGCTAATATTGTTAATTGTACTCTAATATATTCTGAATAATATAATATAAACTCTAGCTACTTAACTCCACTTGTCTGCCAATTTAGTCATTGTGCACCTGCCATATTTGTCTCTCTTTATAACCTAAAATAAAAGATGAAAACTGAATGATAAATAAAATGCTTAATTCTATTTTGTATTCATTCTGCCATCCTATTATTGAAACACTTTGAATGGTATCTACAGGTGACCCATATAACTATCACAATACTCTATTCTAAATTGAAATGAAATAATAATATTTGATGTCTTTTCCTCCTATTATTCTCTATGTATGCTTTCTATCTTGATGTTAGATGACCATTCAAAAAAGTAGGATGAAATTTCATATTTGCGAAGAGATTTCTTTTTTCATGTTTCAGAAATGCTCTGGAACTCAACAATTCAGCTATTGAAAGTCTATATATCATTGAGCAAGTTATAGACACTTTTAAAATCCTTCTCATAAAAGTCTCTTAAAAGGTTATTTTCATATTCAAAGTGCACTGTTAATTTCTTTTTTGACCAGAAAAATGAGTTGAGAGTTGTCTTTAAGCTACAGTAATTCCCGGGTGCCTTTCCAATTAATTAGAGTTATGTCAAAACAGGCTGTTGAAATTAAATTACCTTTGTTCTTCCTTTACAACACATTTTCAAATCCAGGCGGAAATAGATTCAATAAAGTACCAGCAACCAGGTTCTATTCTCTGAAATATGAAAGGTAAATAAAATGTTCTAAAGTTACACAGAGATTTATTTTATGGATTTAGCTTCATTATTCACTGATCTAAAGTAAATAACAAATGACATAAGGCAGTAGTCATAACCTCTTCTTTACCTTCCTCTGTGTAGCTCTTATTCTGAGCCCTAATGTAACATTTGCTACTTTCTATCTTGTGTTATGTAGGTCTCATCCCCCTACTACCATATAGCTCATTAAGAAAACCATCTTTTCTTTTCTTTTTAAAAAATTTTTTAATGTTTCTTATTTATTTCTGAGAGAGAGAAAGACAGCATGAGCAGGGAAGGGTCAGAGAGAGAGGGAGACACAGAATCTGAAACCGGTTCCAGACTCTGAGCTGGCAGTCAGCACAGAGCCCGATGTGGGGCTCGAACCCATGCACTGTGAGATCATGACCCAAGCTGAAGTCAGACGCTTAACCAGCTGAGCCACCCAGGCGCCCCGAAAGTCATCTTTTCTTATTTAACTTTTTATCCCTGCAGTACCTAGGTCTGATTTTGTACATATTTAGCACTCAATACATTATTTTTATTAGTGCTTTTTTAAAAATACTATTAAAGAGTATTTGAAGAACACAGTAAAGGAAAAAAAGAAAAAGAAATCATATAAACCAGAGTTTCTTCATCTAAATATACAGAGATAATGTTTTGAAATATTCCTCATCCCCCCTTCCTTTTTTCCTGTTTGTGGCCATTTTTGTTATAAGCCTGATATCCACTTAATTTGATAATAAAGTTAAACAGTCCCCATGTTATTTTAAAATCATAAAACAGTCAAATAGTTACATAATATTTCACCTAGAAGATATTAAAACATAAAATTATTCAACATTCTTTTGTTGTGAGGCATAAAGATTGTTGCAAACTAAGCTAACTAAGTGTCTAAACCCCCAATGTTTCTGAAAGGTTATGCATCACTTTGAAGATAGAAGTGTGGCCAGTGATCTGGTGATAAGATCACTTCTCAAGGTGTAGGTTTTAGGATGTATTGGGCGATCAGACATGACTGGCAGTTTTGTCCCCTACTTTTCTATCTTGACCACTCAAAAAACTGACCTTCTCAAGAAGAGGAAACCTTTGCAGCTTCCAGCCTCTGAGGACCTTGTTTCTAGTAGACACTAACCCACCCCATACTTATACTGTTAATTAGAATGCTTCCATTAAAGAGAAACAAGCCTTAGGAAAAGACTTATGTTCCTGAGACTTCACCACACATTAACAAGATCACTTGCCTCTATTCACAGACACCAACGGTGATCTGTCTAGGCTCAACCTCTTATTTGCACACTAATCTCAATAACTACTCTGTTGTCCCAGATGCCAGTCTCTGCTCTGTACTTACATTCATCTCTCTGTTTGGTCCTTTTAAAGCCGTTGGTCCATTCAGATAATTTTTTATTTAGGCCAGAGTAGCAAGCTCCACCAAGTTCTGCTATGGACCCTCCCTTTTTTGGCATGCTCCATTCCTACAACCAGGCCTGGATCACAAAAGTCCCTTCCACGTTAGAGCCCTGGACAAGGGGAAAAAAACTAGATACTGACTTTTTGAAAGATTGTTTTCACATTTCAAATATTTGTGGGTTTTACATAATATGTTACATTCAGACCTGAGTACTGGGCCTGAATATTTTTAAAGTTTGTAAAAATTTACTGATATTGTCTTTAGAGCCAAGCCTAAGAAATTTTCTCAACATGACACCACTAATGGGTGTTAGAGCAAAAGCTAAAATCTACATCTATTTTAATTTCCAAGCCTATGTGCTTAACTTCTCACCAGTTTGCCTCTCCTATAACCAGACAGTCCAATTATCTTGAAAACAACAACAGTTAGCAGTTGAAAACAGGACTAACAAAACAGTCTAAAATGAGGAAGAAACTTGCATCATGTTGTAAGGTTTGTGGACTTCTAAAACACATAAACTTTGGTTGGGGTACAGGCCATTATTGAATAAATGAACAAGAAAAAACAGTGTAAGACCACAGCGTCAAAATCTGATAGCTGTCATTTTAATAATTAACTACATGATCGGCCCAATATGTCATACTTTACTAATATAGAACCAATAGAGAACAAAAACAAATATTGTTTGAATGAATAGTGATTATATAAAAGGAAACCATAAATGAATACTTTTTAGAGGAAAAAAATAGAGGTAGCGAATGATTTGCAAAGGGTATTTAAAAACTCAAATTTTTAATTGGGTACTTATAATCAAAACTGCTTAGGAAGTTAGTGTCTGATGAGCGAAACTCTCGCCTAGGTTATAAAGTCCCTGAAAATAAAAATTCATTAAACAATTAAAAGTTTATATCACAAAGACTAAACTGGTTTGACAGACATAGATTTATTAAAAACAGATCTATTTAACAAGTTTAAAACAAAAGAAAACAAAAATTCAAAGCCATGTACTGAGAAAAAAGAAAGAAACAAAAGAAGAAACAAACAGAGGCCTGATTGAGCCTTTTAAATTTAAAGGGGAGAAAATAACATGTTCAGGGTATTCTGCAAATTATCCCTGAAGCAAAAAATGAAGCTATTTTCACTAAGAGGAGAGCATATCAGTAATCTGGAGAAAATATGAATGAATGTGCACGGGACCTCTTTTTTTGAGCTTCCTTTCTATTAATCCTACACATATAGAAATAATATCAGTATTTCCAGTTGCCAGTTACCCCCTCTGAATCTTTTCCTTAATTTAAAAATGGCTGTAATAGGGGACGCCTAGGTGACTCGGTTGGTTGAGCAGCCGACTTCAGCTCAGGTCACAAGCTCACAGTTCGTGGGTTCGAGCCCCTCATCAGGCTCTGTGCTGACAGCTCGGAGCCTGAAGCCTGCTTCAGATTCTGTGTCTCCTTCTCTCTCTGACCCTCCTCTGCTCACACTCTGTGTTTGTCTCTCTCTCTCTTGAAAATGAATAAACATTTAAAAAAATAAAAATGGCTGTAATAGTAACAAGCACAGTTACTGTAGTGATTAGCAGTGATCTGTATAAAGAGGTATGTAAAATAACTTGGGCATAGATTAGATTATCTGTGAATACTATCATTGTTGTTATAATTAACAGAAAACAATTAGATTCTTTGAAAAGAAGAAATCAGATCACAGGTGAAATTCGTATATAATGGTTCTATTATCAGTGAATATTATTATTGGTATTGTTAACAGAAAAGAATTAAATTAGAACATAGGTGAAATTCATATATTTTGGGAGTTGGAAGAGTCAGAAGACGAATGGGCAAAAGATTGCAAAACACAAGATAGGACGGGAATAAAAGGAGGAAAGAGAAGGTGGTAGATAGAGGAGACAAGAATTGAGAAACACAGTTTACATGAAGAAAGATATAGAGAAAGTAAGAGGTGACCATTAGAAAGTTTGAGGGTCACAAAATATGACTGAGATAAGATTTCAAGTTGTATCAGCTGAAAAACAGGAAGAGAAAGAAGTGGTAGACATATGAGAAAGAAAGCAGGAGTCAGACATTATCTGTTTAATATGATCAGATAGTTTTCCTCAGTTAGTTTTATGGCTGTAAATTGTTCTTGTTACTTGAATAATCAAATACAAAGCTCACCTTAAAATATAGCTGTTGTTCTCCCAAAGATTTTAAAACACAAGCATGAAAATTCCCAAATAAAACAGTACATGAAGTCTCTTATGCTCTGAAAATTAAAATGCATTGTGATGTGAAAGAATAGAGCAAACTCTTTTTGTTCTTGTAGTTATTTTTTCACAGCACTTAGATCAGAAATGAGTATTGATGGTGGACATTGAAAAATTAAACGAGAATTTCCACATCTATATAAAATAGAGAAACTGATACTAGACTTGCTTTCCCACAATAGACAAATAAAAAGTGGAGTAAAATATATGAAACAGTATTCTTCAGACATTGGCCAACAGGCAGACTATGATCTCTTTTTTTTTTTTTTAAGGTTTTTATTTATTTCGAGAGAGAGAGAGAGACAGCGTGAGCAGGGGAGGGTCAGAGAGAGAGGGAGGCCATGAGGCCTTTTCTAGACCACAAGTTGGGAAGAAGAACCCATGCATAATATGATGATTTCTCTGGTTATGAAGACAGAGACTGGAATTTGGATGGGCTGAGGTAGTTGTGCTGAATAATAGAAATCTGACCAAAATTTTCTCTCTAAAGTTCAATTTTGCCAGAATCATGTAATATCCATATAACTAATCTTTCTTTAGAACCATTAGTATTATTATATCTATTTTATGATATGAAAGGGAAAGAAAGAGGAAAAAATGGCAGATTCAATGCAACCACTATCAAAATCCCAATGGCATTTTTTTAAAAATAGAAAGATTTATTCCAAAATTCTAATGGAATCTCAAGGAACCCTGAGGAGCCAAAACAATTTTGAAAAAGAACAACATAGGATGCACACTTCCTTATTTCAAAACTTACTACAAAGCTACAACAATCAAAACAGTGTAGTACTGGTGTAAAGACGTACAAATAGGCCAATAAAATAGAACAGAGAAGTCAGAAATGTATGGTCAAATTATCTTTGATAAGGGTTTCAAGACTATTCAATGGATAAAGGATATTCCTTTCAACAAATAGTTCTGGGGAAATTGGTTATCCACATGCGGAAAAATGAAATTTTACCCTTATTTTAATCCATGTGCAAAAATTAACTCAAAATTAATCAAAGACATAAAAGTAAGGGGTGCCTGGCTGTCTCGGTCAGTAGAGTATGAGACTCTTGATCTCAGGGTTGTGAGTTCTACACCCATCTGGGTGTAGAGATTACTTAAAAATAACATCTTTAAAAAAAAAAAAAGACCTAAAAGTGAGAGCTAGAACCATAAAACTCTTAACAAGAACATATAGGAGAAAAACTTCATGACACTGGGTTTGGCAATGATTTACTTGATATGACACCAAAAGCATCAGCAACAAAAGCAAAAACAAACAAATGTGATTACATCAGTTTTTAAAATTTCTGTGCAAAGAACACTGTCAAGAGAATAAAAAGATAACCCATGAAATGGGAGAAAATATCTGCAAGTTACTTATCTGATATGGAGTCTATATCCAGAATATATAAAGAACTTCCCAAATTCAACAACGATAAAAAAACAAACAACCTGAGAGGCACCTGAGTGGCTCAGTCTGTTAAGCATCTGACTTCAGCTCAGGTCATGATCTCACGGTTCCTGTGTTTGAGTCCCAGGTCGCACTCTGTGCTGACAGCTCAGAGCCTGGAGCCTGCTTCAGATTCTGTGCCTCACTCTTTCTCTACCCATTGTCCACTCACACTCTGTCTGTCTCTCTCAAAAATAAATAAACATTAAAAAAATTTTAAGCAAACCACCTGATTAAAAATGGGCATAGGACTTGAATAGACAGTTCTCCAAAGAAGATATACAAATGACCAATAAACACATGAATAGATATTCAACATTGTTAGAGAAACTCAAATCAAAACCACAATGAGACATACCTCACATCCATTAATGTGGCTACTATAAAGACAAACAGAAAATAACAAGTGTTGATAAGGATGTGGAAAAATCGGGATCCTTGTACATGTTGGTAGGGTTGCAAAAATGGCATAACCACTATGGAAACCAGTAAAAAGTTTCCTTAAAAAATTAAAAATAAAACTACCATATGATCCAGCAATCCCACTTCCAAAAGAACTAAAAAAAAAGGTCTCAAAAGACATATTTGCACACTCACATTCAAAGCAGCACTACTCATCATAGCTTACAGGTAGAAGCAATCCAAATGTCCATCAATGGATAAATGGATTTTTTAAAGTGTGGTATTTACATACAGTAGAATGTTATCCAGCCTTAAAAAATGAAGGAAATTGGGGCGCCTGGGTGGCTTAGTCGGTTAAGCGTCCGACTTTCGCTTGGGTCATGATCTCGCGGTTCGTGGGTTCGGGCCCCGCGTCGGGCTCTGTGCTGACTGCCAGCTCAGAGCCTGGAGCCTGTTTCAGTCTGTGACTCCCTCTCTCTCTGACCCTCCCCTGCTCACGTTGTCTCTCTCTCTCTCTCCTAGAAATAAATAAAACATTTTAAAATTAAAAAAAAAAGAAGGAAACTGTGTCAGTTGAGTCAACATGATGTACCTTAAAGATATTATGCTAAGTGAAATAAGCCAGTCACAGAAAAGACAAATCCTGTATGATTCCATTTAGATGAGGTAACTACATTATACAAATTTATACAAACAGTAAGTAGGGTGGTCATTACCAGCAGCTGGAGGGAAGAGAAAAGGGCAGTTTTTTAGTGGATATAAAATTTCAAATTTGAAGAATGAAAAAGTCCTGGAGATCTTATCTACAACATAAATGTACTTACCACTACTGAATTGTACATTGAAAATTATTCAGATGGTAAATTTTATGTTATGTATTTTTATCACAATAAAAAAATTTATTCCTATCCACTACAGTAATGTGTATACCTCCAGTGCTTCCTTGAACAAGGTAAAAGATGACAGCAAGAAAAATTGAGTCCTGTGCCTGAGGACAGAGATAAATTATATTTCAGATTCAAACAAGGGAGAAAAAATTTGTAGTTGCAGTGCACCAACTTTCTACCAAAGAATTAACTGTTGAAAGATGTTTTGAAACTGAATATGGAATTCACAGAAAAGAACTCTGATGGGTGAGCTTATGTTATTATCCACTTGTAAAACTCTGTGAAGCACCATTGCTGACAGTGAATGAATAAATTCCTAAAGATAAATGCATGACAGCAGATAGTAGTCATGGGAATGGTGGGTACTGTTTGCTTCCTCCTATAGAAATAATTTCAGCAGAAAGATTTTGACAGAGACTTTCTTCATGAACTTGGATCAGTTTGAAGAAAAAGGCCAGATTATACTGACAAAGCAACAAAGGAGGTGGTGTAAGGAGAATCTGAGAAGAAACAATCACTTCTACTTAGACAGGGATCTAGCATCAACACAGGAAGACAAACCAAATGGGAAAACCTCATATACACTTAGATACATACATACATAGATCTGAATTTCAAACTGTCTGCAGAATAGTTCTGTTGGTGAATGGAAACTGTTGTTATTCAGAAGACTTCTTCTAAGGAGATGCAGTAATGAATTTTTTAATGTTTATTTACTTTTGAGAGAGAGAGTACAAGCGGGACAGGGGCTTAGACAGGGGGACTTATAAAAACTTATAAAGCACTATAAACATTTAGTGGGCATGACTATTCTAAGTGTCAGGAACATGATGATAAACAAAAAGACATTGCTCTTTCCTTTAGAAGCTTGAAGAAACTGACCCAAACATCAATAATTTCAATGTAATATGACAAGTGCCATGATAAGGTATGAGTGGTGTCAGGAAAACAGACTGAAAAGGCACTTGGACCTACTTCACATTTAAAAAAGATGTTTTGGAATTGATGCCTGGCCTCAGTCACCATGGATGAATATGACATAGCTGGGAATATTAAAATGCTTTATAATAATGAATGGTATAATAATGAATGGTACTGCAAGGAGAATGTTTGAAAGGTAGGGAACTGCATGATAAATGTAGAAAATGCAAATAGTGCAACCCAAGGGTGGAGAGAGGAGATTGGCATATTGTGTCTGGGCTATGGTAGACCTTAAAAGCCGTGCTATTGTTATATCTTCTGCTTCCCTCTGGGGTTGGTATAAGATATGTTTTGTCCTTCTGCTTGGAAGTCACAACCTCCGGTTCTCCCACTGCTGCTCTGTTTCAGTCTTTAGTTCTTAGCTTCAAATGGTTCCTCCCCAGAGATGTCCTGACAACCTCTAATTAAAGTAGGGCTTTCCTCCCTTTTTCTCTCCCATGAAATCTCCCCTAACGTACTCGAGCAGTTAGTCCCTCTCACTGATGGGCTCTAGAAGAACTACATATCCTACTCTAAAAGAATTAAAGTGTTGTATTAAAATTAGAGTATCTGTTTAGTTTCTTCTAGATGGTGAACTCTTTTCTTTCAAATGTTGATTTATCTATTTTGAGAGAGGGAAAGAGAGATTGAGCATGAGCAGGAGAGTGGCAGAGGGAGAGGGAGAAGAGAGAATCCCAAACACTCCAGGCTTAGCACTCAGCACAGAGCCTGATGCAGAGCCCGATGCAGAGATCAATCTCACAAACTGTGAGATCATAACCTGAGCAGAAATCAAAAGTAACATAACACTCAACTGAGCCACCAAGGTGCCTCTAGATTGTGAACTCTTAAAGCAGGGTTGGTAACTTAGTCTCATAGGTCAAACCCAGCCTACTGCCCATTTTTGTATAGCCAAGAAGATAAGAATGGTTTTCACATTTTTAAATCGTCCCTCTTTCCCCCTCCCTCCCTCTCAAAAATAAATAAACATTTTTAAAAAATGGACAGTAAGGGTTTTAAAATAAGGAATTACCCAGATTATGAAAGGTTCCTAAAGCCAGGATCCCCAAGAGCAAAAGACTTGTCATCCATTGACCTCAGAAAAGAAACTCGTTACTCATTGCTGCAAAGTCTTCCACAGACAAAAATGCAGGTCCAGCCCACTGAAATAGGAATGGAAAAATGCTTTCAAATATATCTCTCATTGGCATCTTTCCGAAGAATATGAATAGTTATCTATTCGAACCCCCAGAAAATATTTGAGTAACTGCCATAAAAGCCATTGGAATCAATTCATTATCACTACTGGAAACTATAATATTGTTGGATGTTTGGCTAAATAGAAATGGGGGGGGGTTGTTTTGGTCTTCCCATATTCTTTTCCTCTCTTTAACATTTGTTTCATATTGTAGTCCTTGCTTTCTTTGGAAAATTGTCCTTCCTGAATCTTAGTCTGGAGAGTGAGCTGCTAAAAACTCACAGTGAGCTGCCTCATCTTCATGACCTAAGATATGAGTATGTGACCAAAGCCTGACCAACCACGATCGTCCACTGACCTGGCTATAAAAAACAGGAGAGGAATGGGCAAGACTAAAGGTAAGTATTTAGCCTGCCTTGTAATATCCCCAAATCAACAAGTCCTCTCCGTTTTGGGGGACTAACTGGAGTCACATGTATCTTTTTAAAATTTTTTAAATGTTTTTTTATTTATTTCTAGGAGAGGGAGAAAGACAGCGTGAGCAGGGGAGGGTCAGAGAGAGAGGGAGTCATAGACTCTGAAACAGGCTCCAGGCTCTGAGCTGGCAGTCAGCACAGAGCCCGACGCGGGGCTCGAACCCACAAACCGCGAGATCATGACCTAAGTAAAAGTCGGACGCTTAACCGACTAAGCCACCCAGGCGCCCCTGACTTGTATCCTTTTAAAGAAGCTTATGGTAGTGGAAGAGAATGAAGCTACAACCATAAAAGAAAAAAAATAAGTGATGGAAAGGAGAATATCTTGAAGACTTTATTTAAGTCCCTGGATCTAGACTTTAATATACAAAATAAATTCTTTCATTTCCTTAAGCCAATTTGAATTTGGTTTTAAGAAATAGAAACATTTATATAAATTGTTAACATCAAACACCAACTAACCATAATAATAGTAGCATTTCGATAAATTTGCAAGTAATACATAAGCCTTGTATGAGGCGTATTTTTACTTACTCTGTGACTTTCAAATTTCTACAAAAGTTACTATGTGAAAATTTCAGAGAATCACTACCCTTGCCTGATTCTTTCAAGAAAGATACATAATTAGCTGTGAACAGTTACTGAAAAGTTATCTTTGACAGAAAAAAAGACCCCAGATCTACATATTTCATGAGCTGCAGAACTCATCTCCAAAAAGTCTGGAATTTGCTTTCTTTAGTACATAAAGAAAATACACTTGGCGCCTATATCATAGTAAATAAATTTCCCCATATCTAAGAAGATACAATATCTATTTATTTTATAAGAATCAACCATATCTAAGAGTCCATGCATGTGACAAGGGGTAAATTCTTAATTCTCCATAGCAACCAGAATAATTCCAGAGACAAGCTCTTATAACATTTTTGGGGTAAACTTTCAGCTACACAGTGTAAAGGTTTACAACTAGCAATGTGGGAAAAGACTCCAAGTTATTTCTTGTGCTAACTGTGTAAAATTACTGCAAACAAAAATGTACCTACAGAAAAAGAGCTAAAATACAGAGGCAGTCTTCTGTTCCCTTCCTCATTATTATGATTTAGTTTTGTTAATAGCTATTGAGCACTAGTATGTCCTGGATAGTGAATATAAAAATGAACATGACATAGTCTCTGCTGCCTAGAAATTCAAAGCCAGTAAATAATTTTCTTCCATTATTCCTAATCTGACTAGGTACATTATTAAGGCAAGACCTTTCTCTATCATGGTCCAAAACTGATTTGGTATTTGGGTTCAGTGTGAATTAATAAGCCAAAGTTTCAAACAAGAAAATCCAAGGCCTGAGTGGAGTTGGATTTAGTAACTGATTTTGAATTATTAATAGATATTTTTTTCATTCTATATTAGCATGAGCATATGCTTCATGACTCTGAAGGGTAGCTTAGGAAAACAGTCAAAGATTAAAGGCAAGCTATAAAGCAAACAGTAGAGATAGGAAAGATCTTATTTCTTTCCAGCAGAGCCACAGTAGATAAATTACTGCAAGAACAGGATTGGTGGGAACCACCTGCAACCTGGGTATGGATCCAAGAAGAGAATTCTATACATTTAGAGCAAAGGATACAGAGAGGAAGGTCAAAGTCAAGTCGGCAAATATTAGACTGGCTAGATCATCTCTTATGTAAAGATAATTAAGGATATTTAAGGCCTATGAAAAGATTCTAAAGGACAAGAGAAAGAAAACATGAACCTGAATCTCAGAAAAAGGACAAGCCTATGAATTTTGTGTACTAAAGGAGAAAAACATCTTAGAAAACTCCTTAGAGGTCTTGGTCTCAGGCTAACAGTTCTATTTATGAGGTACTACCAACATTAAAGTTATAGAATAATGAACATTTATGTGTTAAAAACCACAGCATCAAAGTATATCTAATCTATAAAAGTATATAAAATCTATTAGAAATGTGAAGAAAGTGAGAAAATAACCCATAATTTTCCATATAAGATTTTAATACTTCTCATGCTTTGACAGCTCAAAAGGATTTATTTTTTTTAATTCAGAAAATTTTGGAGAACCTAATTAATGAGGTTGAGTTTGGATAGACAAATAGATAACTTATCATAGGAAATATATCCTTTTCAAGAATGCCTGAAGCAAAATTAAGCAACTTCTAGGACACAAAACTTCAATTATGCCAGAGTAAAAATTTAAAAAACCATATTCTCTGACTGCAATGTAATATAAAGATAATTTAATGACAACAGCTTACAGCAAAAAGGTTCACCCTTGTGGAAAATGGAAAACACATCCTAAAATATTGTTGGGTTAAAAGAGAGCCAAAGCTACCAGTAAAAAATTTTTTGAGAAAATGTTTAAAAATAAGAACTCTTTCTATTAAAATGCATAAGATATGGCAAAGCTGTATGTTGGCAAACTCATAACTTTTTTTAAAGTTTGGGAAAGAGAGAAGGACAGAGAGAGAGAGAGAAAGGGAGAACCGACTGAGCCACCAAGGTGCCCCACTCACAACTTGTTATACATAAATTATTATTAATACAGGAGTGCCTGGGTAGCTTAGTCAATTCAGTGTCTGACTCTTGATTTCAGCTCAGGTCATGATCCCAGGGCCATGGGATCACGCTCCACGTGGGACTTCACGCTGGATGTGAAGCCTGCTTAAGATTCTCTCTCTCTCTCCCTTTGCTCCTCCTCTCTCTCAAAAATAAATAAATAAATAAATAAATGTTAATAGAGAAAAATGAGAAGAACAAGCACCTTAACAAAATAAAACATAAGATGTTAGAGCAATGAAAATAATAAAAGTCAAACTAGAAATTGAGAGAAAAAGGCAGTTTGATCTATAAAAGCAAAAACTCATTCTTTAGGGGAACAAATTATTTGAAAGGATGTCTCAAAAATCCATTATTCTAATCCAGGAATTAGTGGAAAAGAAATATAAATACATTTCTGGAAAAGTTACTGAGGCTATCTTTGGTCTCAAATTATTTCCTGGGTGCTCAATGGTAATGGTGATTTAGAGTCCAGAGGTGGTGGAAGGTCAGAAATTCTTTTGAA